>NC_036463.1:12469963-12789130 GCF_002775205.1 Xiphophorus maculatus | reverse complement strand
TGGGTTGTACTAAACCACTGCGACACCACAGCACACCCCAAAAACTGTTTTACCATATAAATCTGACTACACATTAACATTATCTATCTGAATGAGCAGAAAGTTCTCTGTTGTAGTTTTCTTTTGTTTTATTTAATTATTTTAACTCAGGGTCACCAAGGTAACTCAGCTACTTAAGAGGAGATGTATCAAATCAATCAGCAACCTTACAGTGTTTTCCAGGATGGATTGCAATCATACTGCCATCTAATGCGGACACAAGTGTCCCAGATGACCTCTGAAAGTCACCATCAACAAAGAATCTTGAGTGCATTCACAGTCGTTGTCAGCACCTTCAAGGTACAACTGCATCACCCAGGATGGATGACATCTCTGTGGCCTAAATTTGACCTGTATAGCTGATAATCATTGCTGTCAATAACCTTGTTTTTCCTGCCTATTGGCCCTTGTGAGTTTGTGTTTATGTATCTGTCCTGTTCTTTCATTTCATCAACCGGTTAAGAATGATAATCGGTCCACTGGGTACAGTTTTGCGCCACATCTCTTCCCATCAAAAGGAAGATTGTCTGTACAGATAGCCCCTGTTTCTTGAATATTTAGGAAATTAGATTGGCATGATGCAACCTGGAATAAAAGAAATGTAGTTAAATTAAACAGAAACATCTGGGTTGTCCTTTAAAGTAAAGTAAAGTAAAGTCCTTTAAAGACTCATATTTCTTAGCTGCTTTGATGACATGTCATCAGTCCTAATGACTTTCACCAGGTGAAATTAATTACAAACCCCCTTCCTCCTCGAACATCTCACAAAAAGTATGTTGAAAACACACAAACTGACATTGCTCTTAATTACAAAGAATGAAGCAATCTTCTCCATATATACTATGCATTAAAGCATATGAGTTGGCTCCTTAAACTAAATATGAATACTGATGTTTTTACACAAGCAGTCTTTACATAAAAAGCCACACAGCCAGATTAAATTGTCACTTTGTCAAGTTTACAACTAACGATTTACGTTGTGACAGGAGGGTAATTATAGTCTGTAACATGTTTCCCTTTTAGTGCATTCATGCCTTCATGCCATTAAGTGTTTACCTTTGTCTCTAATCTTCAATCAGTGATACAATGTTTCTGTTTTTTGGCAAATTGTTATGTTCTTAATGAATCCAAACAAAGTCTATGATAACAATTGTTTTTGTTTTTCTCTTTGAAACCAAACTTGCTCTTGTCTAACAGCAATACAGTTCAAGAAAACCAAACGTCAAAAAAATAAGCAACATTTGATTTTTGCTTATAAATGATTGAATAAATATACCAAATCAGTAAGTATTTATTTTTTTGAATCTGTTTAGGTTAGGTTGAATAATCACCAGATTAGTGCATTTTTTTTATATTTGGTGTGTTACTGCAGAGCAGCTCTTGATGTTTAAGACTTCCTGTTCACTTATTCGTAAAAGAAAATTATTCATATGAAAATGAATTAATATATTATATGAGTGAAAACTTTGAAAGCAGCTCTGATGCAACTAAAGATTGAATCAAACAAAAGGCAATTGTACCTAATACATCTATCGTGGAACCACTAGAGATGATGAAGGTTTTTTTTTATAAAATCAAGAAAGTGTTGGTGCATTAGAATCTTCTTCATTAAAGTGCTTTACAACAACAATGTGTTTAGTCAGAGAGTTTTTCAGACCCGCTGTAATACAGACTGGTATAGGACATCGTTCTCAACCACAAACATCAGCATCTACAACAATAAGTTTTTAAAAATCTTGGAGAACATGAGTTACAACAACAAATCAAGGCTGAAACCCACCTGCTAAGGGTTGCTTTTGAACCATAATAAATGGAAAATTAACTAACATATTTGATGTTTACAATTTTGATGATGGCACTTGTCAAAATGTAATGTTTGTTACTGATTTCTCAGTTGTTGGCTATGACGTTTTTATGAGTTTTTATTTTTGCGTTTTTATGATGTAAAGCATTTTGAATTCCATTGTTGCTCAAATGTCCTATATGAATAAACTTGATTGATTGATTTAATTTTCCTTTTGGATTAATAGATAATTTGAACAGAATTGTAAAATTTCACTTTTAAAATTTGTTAAAAATTTAAAAAGTTAATTAAAATTAACTTTGATCAATCACGATTGATCAACAGTTTGAGCAATCATGATTACCCGTACCCAAATCAATTTGTCAAAGCAATAAAAAAAAGATTAAGCATCCAAAGGGATGAATACGTTTGATCGGCACTTTATACAAAAAATGAGATTTTGTCCCAAAAGTAAACTTTCTTCACCTTCTGCAGCTGGTCTAATATAGAATTTATATGACAGAGGAGAACAAAACTAAAAATGCACTTTCTTTGAGGTCAGATATGTGGCTTTGCAGTATAAACATTTGCAAATGAGTATTGATCGAACCTAGAAGCACTGTAGAATATCTATGGCTTCAGTCTGTTTTCTATAATTCCCAAGTGCTATTAAGAGTCAGAATGAGCAAGAAGATAAATGTTAAATGATAACATTTTTGACTGGCAGCCTGCTCAGATGGCACTCCATCTCCCACCCAATGACTACTGTGTTTGTTGGCTCCGGCCCCCAACATCACCCTGAGCAGGACTAAGTAGGTACGTAAAACGAATGGATAACAGGATACTTGAATAACGCATTTCTGATAAATACAAGAATTGCTTGTATTTTTCAAAAGCTAAAGGTAAGGATTCATCCATTATATATGTAGTTGATGTTTACACTGTTTAAATAAGCATTGCCTTCAGTTTGACTCTGTAGTCTCTCTCAGGTTGTATCAATTTAGTGATTTATCCTGATCATGATTCTTGTATCATTGGGCCAGTTATTGAGCTTACAGCATAGCTAACAACACTTCAGTAACTAAGAGGTATGCTCATGCGTCTATGCACATGCACAAACACCTCCACACAGACAGATAGTCATTGGTTGGTGGACACGGAAGCACGCACATTTGCATGGCATGATGAATGGCTACTTTCCTATTTCTCAGCCTTGCAATATGTTTCAATACAGTGCAGCTTTACACCTCTTTCTGCTTCTCTTCACTTATAAGATGCCTCTTTTTCTTTATTAAAAACCATTAATTACACTTGACACATCTAAGGGGTGTGAATGATATGTGAGGTAAATATTACAATTTGCAGTCTTCTTAATAATTATTGAATAGCAGGAAAAAGGAGTCAGCTTGTCCATTATTGTAGCCACAGATTAATTTTTAAACAGGAGTTTGTAGTTTATTTTAGGTTACTAAATGCAAGTCCATGTTTTGTGTGTGGAATATAAACAAATTCACACGCACTAAGAAACGACATCACAAAGCCTGCATTGTCTGTTGAAGATGTTATTGCTCTGTTTTATTCTGCACAACACTCTAAACATATGCAGAAAGTAATTTAGAGATGCCTCAAGGTACAAAAAATGTGAAATTAAGGTGAATGATGGTACAACACCTCAAGCATAAAAACACTGAAACATAAATAGCTCATCTTTAGTTTTACCCTGAATAGTGATAATCAGAAGATTTAAAACTTGGTGAGGTGCAGATTTTCATCAAAAAATACATTCAATCCAAAACATGAAGATGAGGCACCAATGGTGATAACATTTACTAATACGAATTTTAAATATACACATTTTTATAATACAAAATATAGACACTGATAAACAATTATAAAACTAACCAATTTACTATAAGGAAATAAAATACATTAACACCAGTGCACAAAACTGAACTCCCTTAAACTGATACTTTAACTCAGTGGACCCCAAACATTTCCCTCTGGGTCACCATTCTGCATATTTAAGCTGTTCCCTTTTGCCACAAGACATTTTTAAGTGAACTTGCTTTACAGCATGATGGCAGGTAATGCAGAATCCAATGTCTTGAATCCAAATATATCAGAAACTTGCACAGTAGAGACTTTTAAAAACCAGGACTTCAGATTTATTGAAACACCTTTTGATTCAAATTGTGGCATTCAGTCTGCTTTAGGAGTCTGACATATTCACCCACTGTAGTTTGCAACTCAGATTGTGTGGACTGTTCAAACCCTTCTTCTAAGACTGTCTTTTAAAGATAGATGTGTTTTGGCCATTCCAAAACTTTAGGTTTCCATTCTTGAAGTCATTACTTTTGATGAATATTTGATAGGAATCACTGTGATTATGAAAAACTAAATCTCTCTTCAGATTTCTAGTAGAAGGGTTTTGGTAAGTGCTGAGTGATTGCTAGGACTGTTGAGCTTCATGCTTTCATCCATTTTACAAAATTTCCAATTCTGCAAAAAAGTAACCCCTCATCATGGTACAGCCACAATGATGTTTCACTGCAGGGATTGTTTGGTCATCTTCAACCTTTCCTTTAGACCAAAAGTGGCATGATTGGTGTCTGAGTGTGTTTGGCTGACTGTGTTTCATCCTCCTGAAACTGAAAACTGAAACTGCATTTTTCCTCTTCTCAGTGTGGCAGTGTGGACAAGGATTTGTGCAGCACTAACACCTGTCAGTAATCTCCTCAGCAGCTGCTGGAGGGCATATGAAGCTTTCTGACAATCACTCATTGCCTGATAGTTAACCTTGCTGATGGTATCAAGCCAAGTTCTAAGGGTAGTTATGATTTCCCTCAGGGAATTTACATCTATGCTCTGTGTCCTCTCCAGGCTATTTTGCAGAGGGTTATTTATAGGTATTGGCGTTATTTACCAGTTTCTGAAGAATCTTGAGTCCAATTAACGTCTCCCTCAAGACCTCAGACACTCTGAAAACTGCAAATACCTCATTTCAACCTGAAATGAAATCAGCTTCATATTTGTTCAGCACCTCTGTTCCTCTCTCTACTTGCCTTCTCTACAAAGTCCCATCAGAAACCTCCCCAGAGCAGTCACTTACCATCTACAAGTGATGCACCTACAAATAGAAGTCCTCCTGGAAACCATGAGGCAGTTTATTGTTCATCTTTTGATCTCCATTTCTACTGACCAGCTGCTAACTTTTGTCTTCTCATCCTTAGATGAGCCAGCAGGCACAGACAAATAGTTCCTGTGAATGCACGATTAAACGTTTTAATTACTTTAACTGCCTCTCTCTCTGATTTCTGAGGGATTCCAGAAATCCCTCACTTGACAGCTTCATTATGAAGTCTGACTTGTTTTTTTTTATTATTATTATTATTTTGGTGAAGCACAGAGTTGATAATTATTTTCATTGGTGCAAATAGGGTGGATTTTGTGGGACCTTTTCTCCTGACTGATACCTTTGTGAAAATACATTTTAACCAATAAAAAATATGTATATCTTACTTTTATATTTTCATTTCACAAACATGTTCTGTTGATTACATAAATGTTCAGACCCTGTTCAGTATTGCTAATATTAAGTGATTAATGGGACAGACAAGAAAATCAAGGCTATTAAAAAAAAATTTAAATGTTTGAAAGGTGATTGAAATTATTCATATCAGCTTCTGCTGGAATTTCTAACCTCAGTCAGCCTTTACTACCACAAGTCCTCAGAGGTTGAGAACGCTTCAATCCTCAGTATGTGCACATACACACACACATTCGGCTCCTTATCAATAGACTCCAGAGTATCTAATGGCGTTCAGGCCCCTTCTCTCTTATTGTGTTCAGCTCAAAGCACATTTAAGGTGGAGGCAATGAATAACTAAATTTGTTTCAGGTATCATTCAAAAGATCCATAGAGGCTTTGAACAAGGAAATTAGATGAATGATTTTTTTTTCCTCTCCATTTCTACATTTCCATAGAGTGCTTCAGAGTAATATATTCTTACTTTATTTTATTTTCCTGTGGGATTGTTGCTTGAACTTAGATGTCAAGGCTACTTTCCACCTTTGAGAGTTGTCTGGAGATAATCACTGAAGACGTTCAGAAAGAGGTAATTGGGTAATAACAATAATTCTGACTGTCTATATTTATGCAACGTTGTCATCTTGTAATGAGGAGTGGCATAGAAAAATTAAATATATGAAAATTATCGAGTAAGTTAATACCCTGCATCTTCTTAAACCTCAGAAAGGAAGATGTTGTATCAGGAATCTCAGAATGCTTGATTGAAAATGTACATGTCAGTGATTATTCCTATAATTGTGCATATGGAGTTTCTTCTGTCTGGTTGTTTTGACTAATTGATTCAAAAGAGATTGGCAAGTTTGACTTATAAGTCCAGAGATACTGATATTGGTGCCCTGATTTAACTAAAGAAACTTTAACTTTATCAGTAATTTAATCAATAATAAATTATTAATTGTAATTATCATTAATTGCTTGAGTGAAACATTGATTCAAATTTTGATTCACCGTCATATTCTGCTAATTGTCGCCTTTCTTCTCAAGGGGTCCTAGATAGGCCGTCCTCCAGCAGTCCCTTTGAGAACTTGTCAAAGAAAATCTTTGGTGAAGTGAAAAATAAAAACTCTCTCTTTTCAACTTGGTTGTCTGTAATTGTTGCCCACGCTTAAGTCTAAAAACCACCATTTTGACAGAATTAGGTTAAATTGAAATACAGTTTGAGTAAACATGTAAAGTAGCTTGGAATGAACAAAGTACAAATGTCATGAAAAAACTTATAGACATGAACTTTGGTGTGAGATGTTATATATTAATTTAAAAGCAGCATTATGCCACTTCTGTAAAAGTAAATGATTTGTATATATTTGTCAATCAAGCTCTTCCATGGCCCCTTTTTTGGTGCTAAATGAAGAAAAGCTTTTGGTCTTTTGGAAGAAAACTTTTACATTTTTCTGATAATAAGAAACATGTTTTATTTCCAACAGTGAATGAAATCATTTAGCTCCAAAGGCCAATGTCAGAAATCAAAACCACGTCCATGAAATTATGCATAGCTACACCCAAAGTTTTTTAAAAAAATGTCAGCACAAACATCTGTATGGGTGAAATTTCTAATTCAACTATTTTGGAGTCATGAAGATGAAGTTGAGAGAAGGAACTGGGAGTCAAACTGGGAGTCAACTCTGTCCTTGAGGTACAATATCTAACCAGAAAGCTGCCACACCAAGTCACAAGATTAGGTCAGAATCACTTTTTTTCCCCCCTTTGACCATCTTTTTTATTCTCTGCCATGATTAGCATGAAATTTGAAGGCTGAAACCAATGGCACCCTGCACTTAGCTCCTGTCTTGCTGTCAATCCAAAGGTAGAGCAGAGGAAAGAGAAAAAATGTGAGAAAGAAAAGAATAAAAGGCGAAAAGAGGAATGTAATCTCAGGCCACTGAATAAAAGGGTGACTAATGATATGAACACTTTGTGTGATTGGGGGGAGAAAAGAAAGTTGATAGCATTTCAAAGAGCTCAGTCAATGAACAATGTAAGAACTGGCATTTTGTATTTTGCATCCTACCAGTGCATCAACATCAGTCCTGTGTTTTCTGTGAATGACTGCTCTAATGCAAGACCTGTCTTTAGAAAGAATACTGGAATATGATTGATCTGTAATTTTAAACATGACGCATTACTTTCAGCAAAATTTTATCTAACGAATGATTCCTTCTCACATAAGACAGGACTGAATATGGGCCTATTCAAATTTGACCATGTAAATGTAACAGTTGTTAGTATCATCTCATTATGTTTTAATGAGATATTGCAGGATATATCAAAATAAAGCCTTGACGACTTGTATCAGGAAATTCTACATGTTTTGCATTTTTGCAAATAATTTTCTACCATGTGGTATCAACATGCATTTGTATCAGTACCCATGAGTAAAATTTCTTCGTAGAACCATCTTTTGCTGCAGTTAATGCTTCATGTTCTTACATAATTGTTAATTTAATTTAATCACTCATTAGTGTGTTTCTATGTGCATTTCAGGCAAAATGATCTAAATAACTTTGAGAAGATGTCTTGAAAACTGCATAGTCAATAACTGGCTACAGAAAGGTATTTGGCTCAGGCTCAAAAACGAAAAGAAGCCAGTGAGCTTTAAATTGCATAAAATCAAGGCATATGTTTACATTCACTCAAATTGAAATCATGTTTTAAAATTCACTTTGCAAGTGGTTTATAGTTATTAAGATGCAGCTGAAATTTGTATTTTTAAATATATTGAAGCTAAAATCTATTTGCAAAATGTGATATTGGGGCTTAGAGCTCCCAGTGTAATATTAAAATCATAACAGAAATCACATTAAATAGGTTTACTTGATCTTGGGTGCTCTTAAATGGGAGTATGTTATTCTTAGTTTCCAGGCTGCAAGGAAACTGTCTGAAGACATCTTGGATGTATGGAGCACTCCACTATGGTTCATCAGCAACCTCAACGCACCCAACTCACACTTTATCACAACCCCAGTAAGGCTGGTCTGGAACAGCAGTCAAAAGACAAAAGGGGTGTATCTAAATAATCTAATGATAAAAGACCCAGACATCCTTAATCCAATCCTTGCCGTGTTCCTCAGGTTCCCCAGGGGAAGTTTGGAACCCGAGGACATCTTCCGTATGTACACCGAATTGTACATACGGAAGATGAACAACTTAGTGTGGCTCAGAGACTAAGATGTACATCTGCATAGGTTACTGTGGTGTCACCCTTGGTGTGAGGAACTGGGTGAATTTGCAGTCACAAAAGTCAATATCGCAATAAACCAACAGGAAGCATCAAAATAACTGCTTTGAGCAATAATTAAAATTATTCATAACCAAAACTTGACTTTTACTAAAGTACAACACCCTACAGTGAGATTTTTTAACTTAAAAACAAGGCAACTAAAAAGAAAAAAAAAATTATGACAAATGCTGTTCTAAACACTCTGCATTCAAAACTTTCTTACAAAGTAAGTCTGGATTAGATTTGCAATCTTCTTAATTTATTTTTAATGTATTATTAGTGAATGATAGTTTATTACTTTATGAACCCCTATAAAACCCAGTAAGGGTAATCCAGAAAATGCCACAACAGAGTACATTCAGACCAGCGGGAGGCTGGCAACAAGAAAGCAAATGTCTTATGAGAGCAGATGGACCACGGTGCCCCAGTAACTCATCAGACCAAATGCGGCTCATGACGTCTGTCTTTTAACTTATGGCATCTGCTTCAAAGTCTGTCCTATTCAAAGAATAGAGGGCACAAAACACAAAAGGTTGCATCACAGTATTTGACACTGGAAGTTAAGCATTTGTTTTCACAAGATAAAACTTTGAAAACGAGCTGGATCAGTTTGCATGTTTTATCCAGCCAAGTGGCTTTTAGTCAAGGTAAAAAGTTTTTATCGCATTACCTTTTCTTCAGTTTCTCTGGTGAGGGTTCAGCATGAAAAGTTCATGAACTAGTGAGATACAACTCAACATAAAGTGTGACAAAAAATAGACTGTAGCTGGTCTGCAAAATGACCATGGATTTAGAATGGCCAAATCTTAACACTTTTGTTGTCAATATTGTTCTAAAAATGTGGAATAAAATGCATTTTAATTCTATAAAATTCACATTGCCAGTTTTTAAATTGTAACACAGACAAGAAATAGGATTTTTAAATATTATGTTGCTAGAGCCTTACACTATTGCAATGGTGCCCTTTTACAAAAGCTTTAGAACATTCAAACTTAAAAGAGACAGCAACATGAAAATCAATTATCAACATTATGTATGGACATAAAGGTAACATAAGAAAAGGCATTTTAACAGTATACACTAGGAGGCAAAGGCAGAAGACACAAGAATACACCAACAAAGTAAATATGTGAATTCAACATTAAGTATTGAACCCCATGGACTAACACATTTTACTGCCATGGGCTGGTAGTGGAAAATTCATCATGGTCAGGTTTCCATTTACAGATTTTTACAGATGAATGCTGTCAAGAAAACTGGCATAGGGTGTGAGATCTTTCCGGGTGCATGCAGAAAAGGTGCATAGAGGCCTGAGAGAAAATAAGTAATCTTGTAGTTTGATTAAAAGCTAATTAAATTGAATATGAAGGAATAGTAAAATGAATACAAGTAATCACATAATAACCTTCTGAAATGTATTATCTGAAATGTGATCTGTAATGATTTCTGTAATGAATTAACTGTGGAAAGATTATGGTTGATGAATTATAATAAGTAAGAGATGTGATTGATTGTTAACTAAGGATCAAACTTGTGATAATGTGAAGTTGTAATCATTTGAAATTAATTCAACAGGTTTAACAACAGATTTAATGTGTTTAATGAGCTATAATACATAATAGTGGGTTATAGAAAAAGAGAGGAATACAGCACAGTCCTGAAACAGGAAATGTCGCAAGCAGTTCTGAACAGATGGTCAGAGCGCACAGGATGGTTGGAGTGTTGAGTTTGGCTGAAGCAACGGAGAAAGGGGAAGTACGGGACTTTCCACTATGGTCAGCAGAAATAGATTGGGCAATGTGAGGACTTTTTCATGAGATACAGCAGATGTGGAGAAAGTCACGTAGGCCAAACCTCCCCATACACCCACATGGTGGAGAGATGCATAAAAAGGGGCTGAAAAGAGGAACCAGCCGTTCCCAGTCCGACGGCGCAGAAGGAGAGACAACTTGCTGAAGCAGATTGAGCCACGGACCGCACTTCAGAACCACGGGGGAGCTCGGACTTCACACCGCCAAGAAAGGACTGGGTTCCATCGCCCCATCCCTGGTTCTTCATTCGATCGTCGGTCTCGTCTCAGCCCAGCACTTACAAACTCTGCAACAAGACTTGGAGGAAGGACAAAGCTCCCTCAGGGATGAGGAACTGGGTTTTGCAAAAGGATTCGGACCCGTTCTGCTTTGTTTCTTTTCTAAAGAGGGTTTTTTCCACACAAGGCAAAGACCTCAACCAAGGATGCTAGAAATTCCTGTTGCCAAAGATCCACCATCGTCTGGGTATGAGTTGAATCTGCTCATTGAAATTCCATCTCAGAACTTGCGACTTTAGTCAGGGAAAAGAGGACAGGGTAGTATGATTGTACATGTAAATTTTATTACACTGTTTTTGAATTATTTACGATTGATTATTGATTTGTATGTCGCATATCCCTGCTTAAGCTTGCTTAATAAATTTATACTATAAAATTCTAAAGAGGTTGGTGGACATTGGAATTAGTAAAGTCATTTAATCTTCGTTCAGTTCTTTTAATTAAGGTAAAACTAATGTACATGATTCCAGTAAATAGGAGGCTTCATAATTTCCTTTGGTGAGAATAAATAATGACCCTGGGACTTACATCTAAGTCACTAAACATAATCTAGCCGGTTCCAAGTGCAAGTTATGATTAGAAAGTGGGCTACCGTTAACAGAAGTGGTTATTGGAATTATGCAGCTGTGAGGGCTACTCAGCTGATTGTTTCTTAACTGTAAAGGGTCATAACTTCTGGATTGGAGGTAGTTAGAGCTAGACGAATCACTTTCGCCACCAGTTTAAATAGATTATCTCTTATAGAGTACTTTTAGGGTAATACCCAGGTCTCAGAGATTTTCCGGACCTGTTAGACAGAGAACTGGTCAGTAGGCAGCCCTGGGTAGTAGTGAGGAGTGGGCGGGGCTGACTATTGCAGGATAACCTTCATGGCGCCCAACGTGGGGCGGCGCACAACTGAGTAGGCGGGCCCCAAAGAAACCAAGTCAGTAAAAACAGATGTGAGACTCTGAATAGCTCACTTGGGTTACTAGCTCTTGAGGAAAAGAGTTAGTGGTGACTGATAAGGCCATCAGTCACAACCCTCGCAGTAACTGTATAGCATACAGGTGAGGGGAAGCTTCTACTGAGGATAGAATGACCAGATCCAGACAGTGAAGCCAGTAGCCAACATAGCCTGGACCCATCCCTACTCGAAAGCGCAAAGAGAGGCTTTGGGGGATAGGCGACTCGAAAGACAAAGACAACTATGAGTGAAGAAGAAGAAAGAGGGGAACTGGAGCCCCTACAAAAGCCAGCAATGGAACAAGAGGCAAGCAACATCAGCCGGGATGGGAAGAATCATCAATCCCATCTTTCCAAATCTACATTATCGCAATTTCCTGTAATGTTGATATTACTTGGTGATGGATTGGAATCCTGGACTGAGATAAATAAAAAGATGTTCTTTGATTCTCACTTCACCATGAGCAAGGACGTGGCTCGGAGCCCAATGGAAATCATAGTGCAAAAACGGATATACTACTGCACCCAGCTTAGACACGGCCACCGACTGGGGGTCGTCAGATGCCCAGTGAAAGTGGCTAAGAAGCCGGAGGTTAGAGGATGGCTGGAATGGTTCGCTGACCTCCTTGAAGGATGGGCGGATGGTGAGCTACGAATTGTCCACAGCCCCTCCGAAAAGTATGACCGCGTAGTAAAAACAGCTACCTTGGCGGCGGGCATCGATGGAATCCTGGTGGACCCAAACGCCAGGGGGGTGAGCCAGTACAAAGACTACGCTGAGGCCATGCAGAGACTTTCAACCTACAAAGAGGGCAAGGAAAAGGAGCGAGCCCTCGAAGAGGCAGGGTCGGAGGTGGCTGAGCCTCCGTCCCGACTGCCCAGCAGAACCACGACACCGACTCGCCAGACGAAGCAACCTCCGAGGTATCTGATAGACCTGACGGGCGGCAGCGACGACAACGCCGGCGGTGACAGCAGCGACGACAGCGATGGAGGTCCCTCAGCTCCACCAGGTCCATCGCGGAACGAGGACATCCCACCTGCACCAGCCAATGAGGAAGACCCCGAGGAAGCGCTCGTCGGCGGCCTCACTGAGGAGCAGTTGGAGCAAGCGGCCAGGGACTGGTCCCTGCGACGAGGTCTGGAGCCCGGGTTTCATCCCCGAGCCCACAGCACGGAGAGGAGGCATCCACTACCACCTACGGAGACCCCAGCGGCCAGCAGTTCCGACGAGGACAGGGAGGAATCGGACGAGGAGCAGCGGGACCCCGGTCGCCCTAAGAAGAAGACTCAGAAATCGGACACCTGGAGGATGGCCCGAGAATTAGCCGAAATACCACCGGGGGCCAGCAACTTTAGACTGCAGACCGGCCTCCGGATTTATCAGGTTATTGGAAGAATATGGGATCTTGAGGGTGACGGACTGATTGTGTTCACCAATGACAGATACAAGATCCACAATCGAAAGTTCAGACGCAGCCTTGAGGACCAAGCAGGGCAATATTACCAAGCGGATTCAAAATTGCTAGAAGCCACCTGTAGCCCAAAGACAAGGGGAGAAGTAGTCTTGATGAACGGCTATAGTCTCCCTTATGGTGCTGTAATCCTAGTCCCGATTGACGTCTACCGAAAAGGAGAGAGTTTGGAGGAATATCGGAAGAAGATGTGGCATGGACTCGAGCGGGGCCTGACGGCGGCCAGCAACGAATGCATGAGAAGAGTGATAGTGAGTGTACAGGGACTGAGATCGCCAGATCTGCCAAGGGACACCGCCAGATCAATAGCGGAGAACGGAGTGGTGAATATAGCCAAGACCAACAGTCATTTCTTTGTGTTCAAAGAAGTGGTGGTGGTGGTTGACCCCCGTCTGCATCGACTCCGCACTGAGCAAGGGGTGAAATTGGCAGCTGAGATGGAGGAGCAATGCCGCATTAGCCATCCATCGCAAGAAATCAAGAAATATCCCTTAAAAATTCCCCAAAGTGAGGTTTTAAACACCACCCAGATAGGAAAAGCCAAGGCCGTGCAGCCACCCAGGATAAAGATAAAGGAGACACCTATTGAACCAGGGTTCTCCGCAGCAAAGTACGCTAAGGAGTTCTCGTTTGAAGAGAGCCGCAGTGAACTGAAAAAACCCAATGCGGGAAAAGTCAAGAATGAGCAGCCGACGGTCCCGGAAGAAGAAGGACCGATGAAACCAGCCAAGATTCGACCGCTGAACTCCCCCAGGAGAGAACCTCTTCGACAACAGCAGTATGAGGACATCAGTGACTCGGAGGACGAAGAGGAGCAACCGGAGATCGAACATCCTGGAGAAGAAGAAGAGGAGAGCGATCACGGCAGCGTCTTCTCCGACCCAAAGCAACTACCGGCCGAGCACAGGACACTCCGAACAGGACAGCACCGGGGTAAGAAGAAAGAAATAGAAACCTTTGACATCGAAGGATCTTCTGAGAGACTGGCAAGAGACGTGACCTGGGGTCCCGTGCAGGCTAAGGACGGACGGCGTACGTATGTACCAGAAGTCGGCCAAACCGAGTACCAGATCCCGGCAGGATGGGCCAGCAGATTGGGAGACCGGGTGCAGCTCGAGGTGGAAGCAACAATCGGAGAATGGGCTAACATCCTGATGACACCATCCTGCTCCACTCTGACAGCACACTATTCCCTGACTACCAACTTCAGGAATGCATACATTGGAATTATGTATGATGTGATGCTGCGACGACTGAAGAAAGCCGCCTTCAAATACTCCAGGGAGGCTCGACAGAAGTTGGACGAAGTGTCGGCTGATGAAGAGGAACCTCAGGCGACGTCTTCGGAACCAGGACCACAGATCCCGGTGAGATCATCAGGGGCGTTGGCTCAGCTACCTGCCGCTAATACGGGACAGGACGCTTACGCCGAGCTGAAGAATCTAAGGCTGGTGATTAGGAGTAAAAACGCAGACGAAAACAATGAGGAGTATCTGAAAGATGTTTGGCCAACCGTGCTGTCTACCACCAACCATGAAGGAGCCAAAAAGTTGTGGCTGACCAGCGTGACTGCGGACCCGATGGTTGGAACAGATTCAGCACAGAGCAACTATGAAAGGCTGGTGTTGGAGGACATGGATGATGAAGAGTCCCAGGTGAAGAGAGCCAGAGGACGGCTGGACAAGGGAAGCCGGTTGGAACCGCTTTGGCACACACTTAAGCAGACCGTTTCCCCTGCGAGATATGTGAAAGTACTGCGTGAGGTGACAAAAGGACGCAGAGGGGAGATCGTGTTCGTGAAGTTGCCAGTGAGAAGCACGACGGTCGCTCAGATGGATGTAGCGGTGCAGGGATTCGACCTGGAACAACAGTACTACGAGGACAAAAGGAAGAAGGAGGCTAGCCAACCGGCAAAGCCACCTGGAAGGGTTAACATCAGACAACCAGCCAACTTCCAGGGTAGACCGTTCCAGCAAGGAGCACCGCCATCCAACTTCCAGAGCAGACCGTTTCAACAAGGAGCACCGCCATCCAACTTCCGGAACCGGCCGTTCCAGCAGAAACCACCAGGACCACAAGGGAAACCGACCAACCCTCCGGCTTCATCAAATCAGCCAGGGAAAGGTCAGTTCCTGACAGATGAGGAGTATAGGAAATTGAGCCCAGAAGAGAGGACGGCCCTCCGTGAGTCCCGTAAAGCCGGGGCCGGAGGGTCACCAAAGTAATGGCGTCCAGGTCGCGGGTCGTTTTAGAAAATGCCTACTGGGAAGGGGACGAAATCTATGCTAAAGTGGAAGGAGTGCCCTACCTAGTGGACACCGGAGCGGAGGTGTCGATGACCCGCAAAGACCTAAAAACAGCAGGACACCTGAAGGTTCAGTTTGCCAATGGAAAAATAGAAGAAATGCCATATGGGACCTGGAAAGGAGTAGTGTGGGTGAAAGGTCCCTACAATCTCCTCACAGTAAAAGACTTAGACGAACTCAGTAAAAAGAAAGGCACACATCGCCGACTGGAGCGAAGGCTGACGAGCTTGAAAGCAAGATTGGTGAAAGTCGGCCCAACACAAACAGGATCAGAGAAGCAAGACTGGTACAAACCGGTCGACATACCAACGGTGACAGAACAGAAACTTGAAGAGAGTGACTTCTCCCCGGCTGGGAAAGAGGAGCTACGTGAAATCATCGCTACAGCACAGGTGGCACGGTTCAAGAACGATTGTGGAGATTTGGGCCCAAAGTTTGTTCATCACATCGAAGGTGGGGTTCATCCACCTGTTCGGCAGTATCCGTTGAACCCCGGAGCAGTCGAGGAGATGGACAAGATCGTGAAGGAACTAGGCGCCCTAGAGATCATCAGAGAGGAGCTCAACCCGATCACCAACAGCCCCATCCAGGCGGTGAAGAAACCTGAATCGGCTGGAGGGGGTTGGAGACCAGTTATCAACTTCAAGGCCCTGAATCGGAGAACAATAGCAAACCGAGCCAGTCTAATCAATCCACAAGGAGCGCTGAAAACTCTTCGAGTCAAGAAGTTCAAGTCTTGCATCGACCTAGCTAATGGATTTTTCTCTCTACGCCTCGCCAGACAGTCGCAAGGTAAAACTGCATTCACCCACAAAGGCAAGAGCTATGTGTGGCAAAGGTTACCCCAGGGGTACAAGAACTCCCCAAATGTGTTCCAGTCAGCAGTGATGGAAGTATTGGGGGACGTAGGTGCTACTGTGTACATTGATGATGTTTTTATTGCTGATGACACAGAAGAAGAACACCTAGAGAGGCTACGAAAAGTGGTTGAAAATCTCACCAAAGCAGGTTTGAAGCTAAACCTCAAGAAATGTCAATTTGGACAGTTCCAAGTGAATTATCTGGGTTTCCAAGTCACGTCGGACTTGGGACTCTCGGATGGGTACAGAGAAAAGCTGACGAACATTCAACCACCACAGTCAGAAAATGATTTGCAGAAAATATTGGGACTGTGCAACTATGTCAGAGACCATGTACCCAACTATCAGAAATATGCCAAACCTTTGTACCACTGCCTGAGGAAAAGTGAGGACGACGAGAAAGACGGAAAAAGACCCTGGGTTTGGACAGCAGCAAATCAACAAAACCTAGAGGAACTGAGAAGGGCCATTCAAGCAGCTGTGAGATTGGAGCCAAGGAGTTTGTCAGAAAGGCTGGTGGCAGAGATCAGCTGCGAGAATGACGATGCCATGATCAAAGTGAGTAACGAAAATGGAGGCTTGGTTACCCTGTGGAGTTACACCCTAACTTCTGTTGAAAAGAAATACCCGCAGGAAGAGAAAGAGCTAGCGGTGTTAGCCCGCTATTGGGGTGTGCTGAAAGATTTAGCACAAGGACAACCAGTCAAAGTCATCACACAAAGCCAAGTTCACAAGTACCTAAGAAAAGGGACTGTGGAAAGTACTAAAGCAACCAATACTCGGTGGGGAAGATGGGAGGACATCTTGCTGGACCCGGAGCTTGAAATTGGGCCAGCACAACCTACCAGTAAGAAAAAACCACAAGAAACACTTGAGAAGCCAGGACAACCGGAATGGACAATCTACACCGATGGATCCAGAAAGGGGTCCGACCAGTCGGCATACTGGGGATTTATTCTGAAGCAGGACGGCAAAGAGAAATGCCGCCGGAAAGGAAAGGCCCCCGGTAGTGCTCAAGCCGGAGAAGTGACGGCAGTACTGGAAGGATTGCTGGAGCTGGTGAAAAGGAAAATCAAAAGTGCCAGGTTAGTAACCGACAGTTACTACTGCGCTCAGGCTCTCAGAGAAGACTTGGCCATTTGGGAAGAAAATGGTTTCGAGACAGCAAAGGGCAAGCCAGTGGCACACAAAGATTTGTGGAAAAAAATTGCTGAGCTGAAGCTGCAGTTGGAAATAGAAGTGCAGCACCAAAGAGCACACACGCATGAGGGAGCTCATTGGCGTGGGAATGATGAAGTGGACTGTTATGTCCAACAAAGGAAGATCGTCTTTGTCGGTACCGAGAAGTGGGACAGAACTCCCAAAGGACGGGAGGTCCCAGAAGAATACGTGGTCGAGGTCGTGCGGAGCGTGCATGAGGCCCTTGGACATGCAGGCGTGCGACCTACCCGTAAGGAACTGGAGGAGCAAGACCTTTGGATCCCAGTGAAACAAGTCCAACGCGTGCTAAGGGACTGTGAAGTGTGTGGTCAATACAACGCAGGTCGCCGAGGGCAGCGGATGGATGGGTTGTCCATCAAAAGCACAGTCCCCTGGGGCTCAGTCTGCATGGATGTTGCAGGACCCATGGGGATAACAGGAAGGAGAGGTGAGAAGTACCTCTTAGTGCTGGTGGATTCTATGTCGGGGTTTGTAACTACAAAAGCAGCCAGGAAAGCAAACGGCAATAGCGTTGTCGGCATGCTGGAACAAGTATGCAGTGCCCTGGGAATCCCGAAAGAGCTGCGCACGGACAATGGGACTCATTTCCGTAATTCACAGGTTGACCAGTGGTGTCAGAAGTATGGAGTAATGCGAGTTTACTCGCCACCCTACACCCCACAAGCTAACGGAGTGGTGGAACGAGCCATAGGGTTAGTGAAAAGCTGGATAGCTAAAAATGCTAACACCAACAGTTGGAGCACCCAAGCGGTGGAAATAGGGCAGGCCCTGAACGACAGAAGCAGAGCCGAAAGACCCGCCCCTGCGATGGAACTCAACCAACGGCCGTTCACCACGAAGGAAGTGGGGCGGGGCTCCAGCGACAAAAAGGAGAAGCTGACGCCCAGAGTGCCATTCCGAGAGGGACAGCGCGTGTGGGTCAAAGCAAGAGAGCAACCTGTACATGCAGCAGTAAAACCCAAGTTTGAGACAACTGACATCGTCAAAAAAGTACTGGATAGGAACACAGTATTGCTGGAAAGAAAAGGGATCCAAGGAGTTGAGCAGCTCAAGCCGGTTCCTGACTAAAGTGAAACAGAAGCCGGTGAAATGGCCAGTGAATCATGTACCATTCCACCCTACCTCGGACTGGCCACCGTGAAAGGGGTGGTTGTAATTAGAAGAACGCCTTCAGGGATTTGGGCAGGACGAGCCCTGAAGAAATTGGATTGGGCCAAAAATGGAGTCCTGTCGGAGGACAGAGAGATGCTGGTTTGGAGGAAAGCTAAAAGCGGCTGCCCGGTTTGTTTAGCCGACCACCATCTTCCCATTATCTGGGAAGGACCGGGCCGTGAGAAGCCAAGACACCAGGAGGCTACCGCAGAGATGCTACAACACCTTCGCGTCTCCCCAGTCACGGTATTGAACAACACAGTCTGTGGGAACTGCCGAGTGGGTTACCTGCCCCGGCTTAAGTTGGAAACCCAATGGGGGTGGCTCCAGGAAAAACCAAGAACTTGTTATTGCACGTGGGACGGAGATGAGCTACACCACTGCCCTGTGTGCGAGGAACAGCTGAAGAGTGGAGAGGTAACACTGACAGGCGAAGCTGAAGGGTGGCAAGTGACAAGATTTTACAGCTCGCTGCGATATTACAGAACCTATGGGCAAGTACAGCCGAACTATGGGAGCTCCATACCGATAATATTACCAGGACCTTCCGCCCCTCCGAACACTCCAGAGGAACTGGACCCATGGGTGTGGAAGAGGGAAGAAGGGCCCCATGATGTCCTGTGGGATTCTGTTCAGGCCGCCTGGCCATATGACGCTGCTAGAGCATCCCTGTCGTGTCCACCATTGAATGCCAACCACTCTCCTGTGGTCTTCCGGGTACATCGGCCTCATGCATACCAACCATCAGCTGAGGAGCTAAGTGCACTCCCAGATGACGCCCGAGAGCAAGCCGTTAACGGTGGGTGGACAGGCCCCTGGGAACTAACCACCTGGGCACATCTAATTTTGGAGGTCATCAATGACTGCACGATACCCATAGTGGATCTGCCGGATGTACCAAGAGAAGATGGGGTGCGCAGCTCGGATATGTATTACTACACCACAGAGGTGGAAGGATGGGGCAGCAATGCGGTGAGACCAAAGGAGAAGTCTTGCCTGTACTGGGTAACAGCGGAATCCCAGTTTCGGGATGGAGTTTTGCAACACCCGGGAGGCGTGGCTCACAGGGCGAGTACGCCCTCTGATCCTAGCACCTCCTGTCAGGTCCAGCTGTCAGTGCGCATGATCACCGTCCCCTATAAAGGGATCTACTCAGTCGGAGCAGCCATCAAAGTGGTACCAAACGAGCAGACTTACGCCACCGTGTCCAGTACGGAGCCGGAGCCTCCCAAGAAGAAACCCAAAACTCACGCCTGGCAGAAGCTTGCCTCAGCATTTCCATGGAGAAAGACAAGCCAAGACTGATGGACGCACCGGAAGGAGGAAAACGAGTCGTCAAGTCTGAAGGTCAGCAAAAAACCAAAAAGCGAAAGGGGAGACAGTGTTTTGTGACTAGATTGTTCAAAGTGGGGGTTGGAGTCTCATCGGGACTATCAGACAGAGGCCCGTTTTTAAAACTCCCTACCACCTCCATTCTACTAGATATGCCAAGAGAAGATTTCACTGTTTCCAATCCGCTCACCGAGGCCTATTTTCTCAAGTTTCTCATATATCTCCGACCCACCAATTTCCAAAACGTAAAAGAGGTGGGGGAAAGTGAAGAATACACGACGCCCCCTGCCATGAAGCCACATTTATTTATCCCTACCGCACCGCCCGCTTGGAAAGGAAGAGGATCCGACAACACGGTTAATGTTGCATCAATCTCACCTATGTGCCCAAGATCTCTGCCCTGGATTTTTAATACAGTGTATCTCAGGGTATGGGGGATCGAACTACGGATTAGGTGGGGTCCCCATTATCTTGAACCACTGCAAGGACTGTATTGTGAAATTTCACTTAATGACATGAGGATTTGGACCACTTCACCAAGTATGGCGAAAACCATAGTAAGGAGGGAAATAAATCCTGAATGTTATATATTTAATAACACCAAGCTTCCATTAAAATTGGAAATAGACAGGGTCTACCCCAATCCACCACACCAGAGGATTTTTACTCCGTCAACCTGGGGGTACCGCACTAGACTAACTCTGCATGGACAATCATTGTACACCTATATCTCAGTACCTGCCCCAATAGGGTACAAACACGAATCCTGGCAAGACCAGGCGCTGAAAAATGGAACCGCCCCAGGCCCATTCCCTAGGCCGGACTACTGGAGGGTGTTCCACTGGAAGTGGGTGTGGAGGGGGTTGGAGCCTGATTTACCCTACCCCTCTCCCATATATACAGCCCTGCAGCAGAGAAGGGCCACCAGACGGGTTGGAAAGAACCCTGCCAACCAAGGCCACCTCAACTCTTTGAGAAAAATCTGTACAGCGCCTGATACAGCGGATCCCAGAGAAGCACTAATCTGGCCAGGATGGATGCTATCGGCATGAGGCGCCGACCTACAGACCCGGAGTTGCTGGATGTTACATCGGAATCAGACAGCTCTACTGACACTGACGACGACTCGGAAACCTCTAACGAACCTTTGCTACGGAAAACGACTACGATAACAGGAAAATCCCTATGCCTGAAAGGGCTGCTAACGCTTCTTGCCCTGCTGTTTGCTGCTGCTGTTCTTGCTACTATCTTCTACTTCATCGGAGTTGGACCGTGGTATCTTACGCATACAAGAGTCACCTACGGACATTCTAAGTACGCTAACTTCAATTGTTGGAATACAAGCACCACGGCTATTTTTGTACCATGGAATAACGAAACATCTGTCCAGAACCGAACCGGGTTGTTCGCCAAAGACAACGGGAAAAAGTACGTGGAGCGCCGAGCCTTCGGATTGAACGACTCCACTCTGGACGACCTTCTGAATCGCACCTGGGAGATCTACAACTATGACTTCCTCGAGACTGGAGTGCTCTGCTGGATACGGGTTCTGCAAAACAAAGAACGACGGACCGTCAGATGCAACTGGATTCACCCGGACCGAGGTATGCCAGAATGGCATTGCAACATGGCTTGTCGATCGCTGCTATTGATGCCAAGTCAAGGGTACTGGGATACCGAAGTAGTATACCCAGCCCCACACAGGTCCTCAGGCTGTCGGGCCTGGCTTCCACGAGGGGAGTTTTGGGGAGACATCCACCTGAACTGCAGAAAGGATGACATCATCCCAACAGCACCAACGGGCAACTGGACCTATCGAAATGCCTCCCGAGGTAATCTTCCAGTCAATACAACGATGCTGCCTACATCAGCCAATTTGACCAACATGACGGCTTTCCTGATCAGACAAGGACCTAGACGGTTTATGTATGATGAGGAGCAAAAGCACTGTTATAGACACCACTTTAGTTGGTTGAATCCTTGCCTCTGGAATAAGTTTGTGCAATGTGCAGGACGGAATTATATAGTTACAGCCATAGAAGAATACTGGGCTGATTTGTGGCACTCTACACGCACAATCCGTACAGAGGTTGAAACCTGGCTGAACAACTCATTCCCATGGACATACATAGCCAAAGACCAGACGTTCTTTATGGGAGACTTCCCGGAGGGAACGGTTCGCTCTCATACTGGGTTGGAGGAGCTACACATTGCCAATTTGCGTACACAACCCCTTCCAACTCCTGATGACCTTCTGAAAGTTCCTAAAAATGACTTTGCAAAAATTGACAAATGTGTCGCAAAAAGAATTTTTGAGAGCCTTAATGACACCTGCTGGAGGAAAACCCACTCATCGCCACGTTGTGACCTCTGGCAAACTGGGAACGCTATTCACTCCACCTGGAGGTACAACTGCCCTGACCCTGACAAAGCACCTACTGCTAAGTGGGCTTTGCGGGCCTGGTATGAAGATTACACTCGAAATTGGGACTACGAGTGGTGGGGACTCCAACAAGATGAGTTTGAAGCTTGGGTAACACCATGCCTCACGGAATCAACAAACTACTGGGTCAAGTACCAGTACATCGCCACGGTTTATTCGAAAGACCGCATGATTTGGCCTGGAGTTTTTTGGAGACCTGACAGTTATGTCAACCCGAGACCTTGGCGCATGACCTGTAGAAACACAACAAGACGGGTCCTCGAATGCACGATCAGTTTGGCCAGGAGACCCTGCCAAACCGTTCGAGGTTGGGAAAGCTACTGCGAGGAACATTATGCAGAGGAGTATGACACTCACTCTTCTGAGGTTACTTGGCGGAAAATCAATGGCACATGGCGGAGGGCCATAGTGAGCGGACGGACATGCACCGACGCAATCCTAGGATATCATCTCCAGAAGCGCAAGAGCATTCTTGGACTACCCGTTCCGTTCATTCCAAATCCCCTTATAGCCATCGCCGAAGGACATGCTTTTCGGAAAAGTCTGTGTGAAGGGAACATAGACTCAGGGTTTGACTGGGTAGGACCCAACCTGTTGTATTCCAATCTCACCTGCTCCACCACTATGGAGCATTGGCAGCAATGTGGAGAAGGCTCTAATAGACATGACTGTTTCTGGTATGAGACTATGGGAGCAACTTTGGTGGCCGTCGCCACCGAGGTTGTGGAAGAAATTGCTCATGTGGTGGAAGAAGGCCTCAACATTGTTGAACAGTGGCTGCTAGACGCTTTGAGCGTGCTATGGCCATATCTCTTAGGACTCCTGGGCGTCGCCGTAGCAATACTCATCGGCAAAATCGTCTTGGAGGCGTGGCTGAAAGCACTTTGTCGTTGCAAAAAGAGGAACTACCAGCCCCTCCCCCCTAAGGAGGAGCCTACTTCTGCATAAGAGAGAGCTGCCGTGTGCCTGCGACCCATTCAACCTTCATCGCAGCTGCCGACAGGACCTGATCCAGAGCGACCATCATCTCACATCATGGAAAACAACTCTTCGACCAACTCATCAAATCCCAACTCACTTTTTGCACCGATTCAAGTGAGTACCATTGAGCACTTAGGGATTACCCTGGCCTGGGTAGTCTTCTGCCACACCGGTCCTTGGCCCAAGGGACATCCTATGAGGATCTTCGTCGCGCTACAAGGATATGCCAAGCTTATCCTCCGTCCATTCATTCTCCACAGATGGGGGTTGGCTTCGTCCCTCTTTGCCTGTTACTTGATGGGCCGTACTCGCATCAATTGGCGCAGGGGCGTTGTGGTCTGCCTGTGGCTCATCACCGATACCGCAGCCCTGATACTGGAATTGGTCCTGGGGGGCGCACAAGCTACACGAACCGCCCCATTTAAGATTCTCACAGCTATTCTAGAAGGGCTTTTTGCAGTATCTATCCTCATCTATTTAGCGCGCCAGGCCTTGTCTATCAAGGGTCGGGGACGGCGAATTTGGATGCAAAAGTGGGTAATCCTGGCTCTTTGGGCAACGGTTTGGGGGATCCTGGTGGTCCTCTACTGGCTTCATGAGACCTCGGACCTCGCCATTGTTGTATGGCTGATGACCTACGCGGCAATATTCCATGATTCAGCTCATGTCTATGATCGAGGTGAACCAGCACCAGATCATGACATTTCGGCTCCTGTGATTAATTCACCTTGGCTCGCAAAACAAGCCGGCACACGGGCTTAAAACCAGCCTACTCTCTCAGCTTTCGCTTTAGCATTTTCGTCATTGTAAGTACATGTAGTTAATCAATAACCACTGATCATGAAGTTACCTGGGTTACTGTTTCTCCTCAGGCATCAACCTGCTGTGTGGGATGTGGGATCACCGCAGAATCCTATGGATTCATTTGGGTGGCATCGTCCGCCCGCTGGTGTCACAAATGCGTGAGCAGCCATTTTAATGATGTAACGGCAATTCTCTGCGCCACAGGGCTGGAGGATTTGCCCTACATAGCGGATTCCACATCTAGATCCCTGGAACGGGTGCACAAAATCGTGTGGACCTCTGCATTTGGCCTAGCCGACGACGACTTCCCAGCATCTCCATTGTATACGGGGCTACGGCTGCCCGTAATTCATAAGTTGTGGGAACACCAACTTACTCGGCAATGCCTCCCAACTTTACATCTGTTGGATGGCCGAGTTGTGGCGGTGGGCGACTATCTTCCGCCTACACGTCCCGTGTCTCCGGATTTGTTTATCGACGTCGGATGCCAAGCCAGCAGTGCGACTAACGAGAGAGGTACCCAAACTGAGAACCTCAGTTCATCTCCCCAAGCATGCCAGACTGAGGACATCCTTTCCCCTTCATCTCCATCACCAAGTGATATGGATTTCCAGGATCTGCTGGCAGAGTTGGACGGCTACTGCAACAATCCATCAACGCTGCCAGACTTCGGCATGGACTTGCCTTCGCCTCTGCCGCCTCCGCTGGAACGTTCCACCCTTTCCGTCTCAGGTGACTCTACACTTGACAACGATTTGGGCGCAGAACGCTGGCTTTCTCCGCCATCCAATCTGTCGGAGTATGCGGTTGTGGATTCCTGGACACCTTCATTGTCTCCGGTTACCTGCTATGAGCGGGACATCCTCACTATCACTTGTGATGATGGACTTGATCTCTTTTGACTTTGGACTCTGTGTTTTCTGCGAAGCACCGTCCGATCTCATGGAGGGGGTGTCAAGAAAACTGGCATAGGGTGTGAGATCTTTCCGGGTGCATGCAGAAAAGGTGCATAGAGGCCTGAGAGAAAATAAGTAATCTTGTAGTTTGATTAAAAGCTAATTAAATTGAATATGAAGGAATAGTAAAATGAATACAAGTAATCACATAATAACCTTCTGAAATGTATTATCTGAAATGTGATCTGTAATGATTTCTGTAATGAATTAACTGTGGAAAGATTATGGTTGATGAATTATAATAAGTAAGAGATGTGATTGATTGTTAACTAAGGATCAAACTTGTGATAATGTGAAGTTGTAATCATTTGAAATTAATTCAACAGGTTTAACAACAGATTTAATGTGTTTAATGAGCTATAATACATAATAGTGGGTTATAGAAAAAGAGAGGAATACAGCACAGTCCTGAAACAGGAAATGTCGCAAGCAGTTCTGAACAGATGGTCAGAGCGCACAGGATGGTTGGAGTGTTGAGTTTGGCTGAAGCAACGGAGAAAGGGGAAGTACGGGACTTTCCACTATGGTCAGCAGAAATAGATTGGGCAATGTGAGGACTTTTTCATGAGATACAGCAGATGTGGAGAAAGTCACGTAGGCCAAACCTCCCCATACACCCACATGGTGGAGAGATGCATAAAAAGGGGCTGAAAAGAGGAACCAGCCGTTCCCAGTCCGACGGCGCAGAAGGAGAGACAACTTGCTGAAGCAGATTGAGCCACGGACCGCACTTCAGAACCACGGGGGAGCTCGGACTTCACACCGCCAAGAAAGGACTGGGTTCCATCGCCCCATCCCTGGTTCTTCATTCGATCGTCGGTCTCGTCTCAGCCCAGCACTTACAAACTCTGCAACAAGACTTGGAGGAAGGACAAAGCTCCCTCAGGGATGAGGAACTGGGTTTTGCAAAAGGATTCGGACCCGTTCTGCTTTGTTTCTTTTCTAAAGAGGGTTTTTTCCACACAAGGCAAAGACCTCAACCAAGGATGCTAGAAATTCCTGTTGCCAAAGATCCACCATCGTCTGGGTATGAGTTGAATCTGCTCATTGAAATTCCATCTCAGAACTTGCGACTTTAGTCAGGGAAAAGAGGACAGGGTAGTATGATTGTACATGTAAATTTTATTACACTGTTTTTGAATTATTTACGATTGATTATTGATTTGTATGTCGCATATCCCTGCTTAAGCTTGCTTAATAAATTTATACTATAAAATTCTAAAGAGGTTGGTGGACATTGGAATTAGTAAAGTCATTTAATCTTCGTTCAGTTCTTTTAATTAAGGTAAAACTAATGTACATGATTCCAGTAAATAGGAGGCTTCATAATTTCCTTTGGTGAGAATAAATAATGACCCTGGGACTTACATCTAAGTCACTAAACATAATCTAGCCGGTTCCAAGTGCAAGTTATGATTAGAAAGTGGGCTACCGTTAACAGAAGTGGTTATTGGAATTATGCAGCTGTGAGGGCTACTCAGCTGATTGTTTCTTAACTGTAAAGGGTCATAACTTCTGGATTGGAGGTAGTTAGAGCTAGACGAATCACTTTCGCCACCAGTTTAAATAGATTATCTCTTATAGAGTACTTTTAGGGTAATACCCAGGTCTCAGAGATTTTCCGGACCTGTTAGACAGAGAACTGGTCAGTAGGCAGCCCTGGGTAGTAGTGAGGAGTGGGCGGGGCTGACTATTGCAGGATAACCTTCAATGCATATAGTTGTTACTCAAGCACACAGTCTCCAACTGTAGCTTACATAATGTGACAAAGATATGTCATTTTCAGTACATTTCTTTAGTATAAAAATAAATGTCTTTATAAACCATCCATCTAATAAAACAGTGATGGCGGTGTAAAGCTTTGTAAGTCCATCTAAGGTTTGTGCAACCTTAGATGGACTCTTATCTTACTTCTCAGAAGTAAGTTGACATAACTTTTCATATTTCAGGTAAATTGTATATACCTTTACAAAATCTCACTTAAAAAGCCATCAGTGTCTCGGTTTAAATCAGATAATTTCATGTTGAATTTCTTAAAAAAACAAAAAAACAGCTGTAAGGGAACATTATAATAAATAAACTTTTTAACCAAGAAAGAAAAACTAACTTGTGGGGCAAAACATATGACAAGACATCACTTGCTAATAGTGTTAATTTTGATAATGAAGTACCTTGGATCCAGTTGTTAAACAATTTGTTGGAAACCCGATCCTTTCTCTTATGAGGGTTTTGTTTGATCTGACACAGCAAAAGCAAGTTGCAAATATTCTTTTTCTGGTCCTACATATTATGTTATGGTAGTTTTAAAACATCCAGCATCATCAGACTTTTTGTAACAGGCAGCAATCAGCTGATGCCTGAGTAAGCAGGAGCTGAGCAGCTCTGTATTTGTAGCGCTGTGGTGTGTTATGGTGGGAAAAACAGCTCAGTTTATATTGATTTTGATGAAAATTTCTAAACATTTATGGTTCTAGAATTAATTATTTCTAAACATCAGGCCCACTTCTCTCCCGCAAGCCCACAATGACAAGTTTGTACAGACAATGGATGCTATTTGTATTATTCTGATAGACCAATTTCAGAAATATTTATAGTAGTTCTGGGTCAGCTGGATAAGACTGTCCTGCTGAAAGGTTTACAGCTTTTACTTGCATCCTTTTTAGGATCCATTTTTGGAGCTGCATACATTGCGTGCAAAACTCCTAATTAGCAACTGGCACTTTCATATAAAACATGCCAAGAAACAGCAGGCAGGCATCGCAAATATGGGTGTGGATGCTTGAAATGGCAGGAATCCTTCTTTGGAGTAATAATTGGAACTGCAGTGAAACACCCTTTCTATATATATTTTCTAATTTGCCAGGTTGTGAACCAGGAAGTTGGAAATTGTTTGCAATTGAGGAGTGAAATGTGAACAGTTGAGTGGCATACAAAGAGCTTAGAAGTAAGGTTAGTCTGGTACATTATGCAGTTTAACACTGTGGATGGTTGGGCTTGCCTCACTGGCCTTGAAGTCTTCATGAGCATTGTAGTAGTGTTAGTATAACTTTTCTACACAATCCCCTTTCTCGTGTCATTAAGTTTGCATCCTACCATTTGAAATCATTGGTTATGAACATTACTTCCAGATTACTGAATGGGTTTTTGGTTTGGTTTTTAAGAAGTTTGTGACCATTTGCAGTCCGTATATATTTCTTACACAAAATACAGTACATCATCCCAACTTGGTAGTCTCTCACTGTTTCACAGAACTACATTGTAGAAGAAAGAAACTACACAAAGAGTTTCATTTGTGCTCTCATCTACTCTATTCATTTATTTCAAAGCACATAGGCAGAAGGATTTTACCATTCCAGTTTTATAAAACAAAAATATCTAAAAAAGCTATTTTCCCTAAACTTTTTTTTTATATCAGAAAATCTGAACATCTTTTTACTAATTAAAAAGAGAAGCACATGTCAGCTATTGTTTTTGTCCAATTACAACAATTGTCATACCTGTAACTTGAAAAGATTTTTTTTAACTGCATATTTAAACATTACTAAAAGACTACATGATTGTGCACAGTTCTATCATAACTACTTCCCAGAGTACCATGTAACGGTTGTACCTTGTCTAAATTTGTCAGGGGGAGACTTTTGCATCTGAACGTCTGTAATTAAAACCAAGGGAACTTTGGGGGTTGGTGAAAATTTCAAACTCTTAATAATTCAAGGAGAACAAGTTGCGGCATATTACATTCGCTGAGACAGCCTCATTAGACTTTAAAAATATATATTTACACATACAACATGCTAGATTTGTCATGGAAACCTTAGCTAAGCACACAGTCTGGCCAACACATGAGAATGTTATCTGGTCATCGGTTATGGCTGACGGTCCGTTTCGCTCAGGTTACACGTGAGCAAAAAGTGTGTACTGTAATGAGATCATTATCCTCTGTTATCCAGTCTGAGTTGCTCTCTGGTTCTCTGGCAACAGAAATTAGAAGATGGGGGAAAAAGGCCTGCTGAATATCTAACACATTTAATCTAATTGGTGTCACTTTTCTCCTTCCATTATGGTACTTTAATAGCCCTATCTGTCTCCATGCAGCTTAGCGGTGTTTAGGGTCAGCGGTCAGGGCCCAGTATTTCTCCTCATAACATATTAACCCACAGCAGGTTGTCAACATTGAAACAAACAAACAAACAAACAGTATTCAAATAGACTTAAACATCAACTCTGTGCAACTAATTTTCCTAATTAGATAGTAACAGAATTTGGACAATTTAGAATGTGGGCGATTCAGACTTTAAATTCAAAATCTGGAAGTTTTTAGGGTGAAGACTTGACATTTCCTCGCAGTTATTATTGAATGGGGCCTTAAGGAAAACTGAGGAGATCTGAAGAAAGCACTTTCAAGGATTTTTTGCAGCTTTTTTACTAAATCAAAGATTGCCTGTTTGACACTAGTCTTGGATTTTCCTAAGAGGCTATTAGCTCCTACCCAACTGCAGACTTACTGTTATTTCTCCTGCAATCCTTTTGTGAGGAGGGCTTATAGGCCCCAGGCAATGTTTGAATTTGGGCTGCATCAGTGCTCTCTTGCTCTGAAATCTTTTATGCACTTTAATCCCACTGAAATCTAGACTCAACACATGTATTTGAGTCATGAGTAGGTTAAGTCTGTGTCCAATGCCACTATGAAGAAGCTCCTTTGTTTTGCTGAAGCATATCCACAAAGTGTCTCGCCTTATTGTCAGTTTAATGTATAATGCAGGATCAACCATCAGCTATGAGATGGCCACAAGGTTTTAATGTAAAAGGACTCAGTTGCTGTGAGATGCCAAAGGAGGCGTCCCTGAAGGCCTGGTAGGTAGAGGAAGACAGTATGGATTGGTAGATGCAGACAAAAGATTTGCAGTGATGTCACACAGGACGTTATCAGCAGGTCATATTTATTAGAGCTTGTCAAAGCTTAACTGCTTTAGGCAGCTGTAAAAGTATGAAAGAGTCTGATTTAACTTTCTTTGTAAATCATCAGCAAGAGAGAAAGATATCACAGTACGGCAATCGAATAAACAAAGGCAGAGATATACATATTTAATGGCATGCATAATTGATCGTTTTTGCTCGCAGGGAGTCCTTTGCGCTGAGTACTGGAGAAATAAAAATAAAACACAAAGCGGGGAAAGTCTTTAAAACTGTTTTAGAGAACTGGTGAGCAGAGTGCTACTGGCTCTCACTTGACTTGCTCACACTCCTCAGCCGGTGCTGGCACAGGTGCCAGTGGCTAATTGGTCTGTGATTAATCACATCCTCTGTGAACTCTGCGAACAAGGAGGGGAGTCAGGGTCACTCTCCTCTGAGAGACTGAACAACATTTACTCTATGGATACGCTACACAATGTCTGACACTGAAAAACACAACAAAAATCAGAGGGCTGGCATTGACAGAGTCAGAAGACCACTCAAAGTGAGAAGACATGTAGTCATGAACAGGAAAAATGGCTGCCTGGTTCAAACCTAGAATCTAATTGGTTTCAATTTATATGTTAATAGGGTAGGACCATTCTCCAAGGATGTGTGAAAATTTGTAAATGAGGCTTACTGGATTCTGTTGTATAACAGACATTTCTGCATATGAGTTCTAGCACCATTAACATACCCAATACGGAGCTTGAACATATCTCTATCAAGTTTACACTACACTAGTGAGGAGTAGATTCTAAGTGTTTTCAATGTAACCATTGATGGGCACGAAATGGAATGATGAGAATTATTTAACTTTTTACAGGGAAGCACTTGGATAAGCCAAAAGTGTTAAATGAACCTAATTTTGTGATGTTATGCAAACGTCAGATGTGACATTTCAACTTTTCTTCTTTTTTTCCAGGCCATTTACAGTTCTTGTTTTCAGGGAATCTAATTATGAATCATTATTGTTTTGACCTTTTCAAAAAATATGAGTTCCCTAATTAATTATAAATTTCATACTTGGAACAATTATGATTGCTTTAATGGTTCTCATGTGTGAGACATCCTAAAGTTTTCTTTTGATTTAGAAAATCCTTTTATTCTTTCTTTATAAAGTAGCTGGTGTTTTTTCTTTGACGTTTTTTATTTTATTTTCTTAACTTCTAATTAGGTGTCTGCACGGTTTGCAATATTTAGAATTTCTCTGTGGGTATTAATAACATATTTCTGGTTCTAATTTGAAGAAGTATACCAATTTTGGAGAATTTTGTTGACAATTTTTGTGGAGGTCCATTTTATTGTCCAAAGTATTCACTTACTCTTACATAATTGACTGTCTCGTGGGTTCCTATTATTATATATAAATTTAAAAGGATTTTTGCTAGGTATACTGTCATGTTAAAGATAAAGTAAATTTAGTTTGCATTCTCCTATGCCACAAACTGAATGGGAGTGTTAAATCTACTGGATGGGCAATGTCTGATTTTCATTGGCTAATTGTCAGTCATCTTTTGCTACAATTAGTTTTGTCAGTATCAAGTTATTTTAGTGATGTTTGTGAGGTACCGACAGTTTTGTATGTGTTTGTCAACAAAATCTACACAGATAACAACAGATTTGAAAAAGCCTGTAACTGTAGAATTTTATAATTTTTTTTAATTTCAAATAAAACAGTCTTAAACTCATTGTAATGTAGTCTGATAGATTAAGAAAGAATAGAAGTTTATATAAAATGTTATGTTATTTCTACCAACAAATTTATTTTAGCCTGTATAACAGGCCTTAGAATGCCATTAAAGAATATGTCAGTCTACATGCAGCATCCTAAGGATTAACTGTTTTCTATGGACATAAGAATAACCAGCACCATATTAGGCAACACAAAATGGTCTCAAAAGTATGGCAAATGTTATGCAAAGTTTAGCTTCGAATTCATTTGCTTAGCTGTGTGATCCTTACTACTAATGTTAATCGCCAACGTACCAAATAATGCATGAAACAAGCTTTTTTCTTATATCTAAAGTACAAATTTTGACAAAAATGGTTTGACAGAAGGGTTCTCCGTACAGAGTATGCTTACAAAGTTTTTTCAACCAGCTCATAGTACCTTGGAGACAGCTGTAAAATGAGCCACTGTGGTGCTGCTGGCTCTGCGGACAGTTAAGGCAAGGTGGAGGTGATTCATCAAGGGCTCTGAGAGGCCATCTGTGGAACAGACTGACAAATGTCTCCCTCCTTTGTCATAAGGACACACGTCCCACAAAGCTGGCGATTAATGCCCCTTTTACAACACATTTATTTGTCAGCCAGGTGTTTATCCCTTTAGTGTCTTACACTGTATTACCATGGTTGACAAGATCAGGAGCCATTTCTAAGTTGTTGTCCAAGGAAGGAGGCCCAGGAGGAATCATTCTTACTGAATTTTCATGGCTTCAGCCTCTTGCAGTAGCCGTGTCCTTATCTCCTCGTAAGATAATTAAATATCAGAGTTTGAGATTAGCATTCCATATAGAGAGCAAATTCAGTATCAGGTATTTGTGTACCACGCAACACAGAGAGGAAAGCCAAAATATAAAAGATGGAGAGCCTGCACCTTGTTGCTAAACATTTAATCTCTCTAATTTAATTGTGCTTGTGATCAAATCAGACTATAGAACCAAGAACTGATAGTACCCTTTCTCTGTTGAGGGAATTGGAGAGGTTTTTTTTTTCATGTCAGTGACAGAATCCGTCTTGTCCAACCTGCATCCTAAACAGTTTGTATTTTGTTTATCCCAGCTACACATACACACACTCCCAGTGTGATTGCTTTGTTGTCAATCTCTCCATCTGAGTGGTGGTGATTGCTCCAAATACCATTTGGTAAATATGACATAGGTGCCATTAGACAAGGTCGAGGACACTTGGCTTGTTATCTCATCATATGGGTGTAGTGTTTTCAGTGCTGAGAGATCAGTCCCTGGCCTCTTCACCTGCTAAAAGGAGAGGAACTTATTTTCAACCTGTACTCTAACCACAGTGCCACATTGGCAAAAAAAAAAAAAAAAAAAATCGAACACTGTTTATTGTGCATATTTCATTTATTCAGGCAAGTGGGAATGCTGTTTAATTGTTGTATCTTTTTGACAAACGGTGCAAACCATTTACCTCTGTAAGTGTCACCCTGGCAGTTTTCATAGCATTATCATTTTGTCTACTTCTGCAAAACCGTCCGACTGCTTCTGTTGTGTGCAAAATGCAGAGGAAAAAAGCAGGAGACAGATACTCATGTGTGTGCTTATTTAGCTCACACACAGGTGTGTGTGTGTGTTGCCTTGTATTTGATGCATTGTAAGGATTATTTTCCTAGCACATACTACACTGATGGGACTGTCTGCTCCTTACAAGACCCAAAGTTTACTCCCCATAAGAAGACATACTGCTTTTGGGTTAGAGGTTACGGGTTGGATTTAGGACTAAGTTGTGAATTGAGTTTAGGGTTAGGGATAGGAATGCATTAATAACAATGATTAGGTGTCAAGGTTACGCTAAGTCAATGCAAAGTCCTTGTGAAGATAGAAAGACATACTGTTTGCGTGTGCGCGTGAGAGTTGGTGTCTTTGCGTGTGGGTTCATTCCATATGCGCGCAACAAAGGAAATGGAACAGAGTGAAAAACAGCTAAGATTCACACTACAAAGGATGTCAAAGCTTCTTTTACCTCACACACATTCTTTTTGTTGTTGTTTTTTTTTTTGCTTTTCTGTGTGCTTTCGACATGAGAGAGCCACGTACGCAGGCGAGAGTGAAAGTGAAGGTAAAACTTACGCTCTGAAGGATCTGCCCCGTGGAGCTGAATAAGCACACACCAATACAGAGTCACTTGTTGCTAATGAGGGTCTCAAATCAGAATCAATTATGAATGTTCCATCAGGAGGTTTCGGAGGGGCCATATCAAGGGAGCCAGGTATTAGACAGTAATGAGAAATGGAACATGGAGAAGTATGGCCCCTGCAGACTCTGATGTCTTCAGGCGATGTGTGATTCACTGGTTTAAATACACGTGCATCCGTTTAAATTGCAGTAAGGCCATATTTTGTGGAAATGAAACGACTTCCCTTTATGCTCCTTTGATAATCATGCAGTTAGACAAAGCCTTTGATTCTTGGTTAGATGAAAACTGCCTCTTTTATGACTGATGTGTACCAGAACAATTCTGGCATAATGCGCGTGTCTGTGAAGATGGAGAAAAAGGGAGAGGGAAAAGAGTGCAGAAGCAGATAAAGTGAGTTAGTTCCGGCTCCACTGATTTCAGCCGTCTTGTTCTCCACTGGCCAGAACCTCATTTTCTCCAGCCTGATGATTGATTCTTGTTCGGAGCCATACCTATGGGCCTTATTAAATCAACATGTAAACTCACTCCCAAAACAAATTGCAGGGAAAATGCCAGCAGCCAGCACCCTGTTAGAGGTGGACCTGGATTACTTCTGATGAGCTAAGATGCCAATGAGCTTTCTGGGAGTTTACTAACAGACTCAAAAAAGTGAGAATATATCTCCTGCAGGCCACAGTATAATTATAAAAATGTGCCTTTGAGAGTGAATTTTTATTGTTTGAAAATTATAAGAGCAACTTCAAATTATCATATGTCTAGCAGTTAGTAGTTTATCTGATTGTCCTCCAAAAGACCAGAACCAGAGATGACTCTTCCAATAATCTTCTGTTCTTCTGAATCATCTGATTTGACCAAGGCATTTTACAGCTGATTGTACTTTTGCTTCACTGTTGTTGGTAAGTATTAAAAATTAATTACTATGCCACACTGTTGCACTGGGTGATGATCACTTTCAGCATTATAAATCTGGGCAGCAATGTTCATTATTTCTGCAACAAATCCTTTTATTATTATTATTATTCTTTACTCTTTCTTGCATTGTTAGCATACTTTTACATTATTATTGGCTTTGTAGTATTTTCCTTCTTTCTCATTCTTCCATTTCACTAAAGTGAATGTTTATTTTCCTGAAAAGATGTTCACTTTTCAGCTAATTTTACATTTATAAATAGTTTCAGAATATGACACTATTTATTATATTCTGTAATTAAACTATAATGGAAAAGCATTTTTTAGAACATTAGCATTGCATTCAAGATTGTCATTGGCACAAATAAGTCACGTTTCCATTGACAGTCAAAATAATATATACTTGCAAAGCAATTACAAAAACAGTTAACAGAAATGATGGGATGGGCTTCTAGTGCCTAGGAAAAGTATTCAGAATCCTTTAATTTAATTTTAAAAAATTGTTATCAATTCATCTTTACCAAATAGCTCGAGCTCTCTCACAGAGAATCTGCCAACACCACTTGTCAAGTCATGGATTTCATTGCAAGAATCCTTTCCTTCTATACCTCAATATTGTGGTCCAGATACAGCAACACTGGTACATTTGAATAAGATGATTCATTTTTTCTCAGTGCAATGTCTCTGCCCATACCCCCTTCACACCCCCAACCTCCCAGTGATAAATTATGCCAGCAAATAGACTAGTTGCTCCTGTTTGAGTAAAATATGATTACGATGTGACTTCAGAAAATGACTTATAGACAAATAAATGTGTGGCTGGACTTTATCGATAAAGAAGAGAAGCTATAAAATAAGACACACTAATGTATTACTGGTTTTGATGGGATTTGATAACAAAAAGACATTAAATAGAAGAGCACCTGAAGTAAAATATTTATTCTGTAATCTATCATGGCAAATATATTATGTAAGAACAGCATACACACATGAAGACACACCATGCAGTTTACTGTGCATATCAGTGATCTGAAAGAGTAACCTGGCCAGCCATCTGGCTCACGTATCGGTAGAGGTTATTCTATTGACATCATTATTACTAAATACATTGCTGCTTTGCAAAGGTTTCCTGAAATCTGTTGAAACATATGTAGGGAACAGAAATAGAGATGTCACTGTGGAAAGGTACACAGTTATTATGCTGAATAAGACATCCATTGCATAAAAAATGTATGCCTGTGGTTTAAAATGTATTGGAGCTGTAGTCTATTTCAAAATAATTGAAACAGAATTAGCAACATTCTATTTGGGATTTTTTTCGTCCTCATTTCCTGTCTGAGTCACTCAGTCATCGGCTAAGTAACAATCCAGCACACCACTAAATTAATGTGACGTTTGTGCTTAAAAACTCCACAATTTTAAAGTGCAAGAAAATTTCGTACTACATTTTAAAAGTATTACAATTTTGCCCTATTTAAGGTACTTGCATTATGGACGCTGCAGATATGCTAGATCTATTTAATGTTCAATCTTTTTAGGTGGTGAATTGTAAGGTTTTGACAATCTGTTTGAATGGATTATATTAGCAGCAAATAGCCAAGTAAAGACACCTTGTCTTTCTCCTGCTTCTTCCTATGATGAATTTATATTTAGGAACACCACGAGGGCCACAAATAGAGTATTTTAGAGTACTTCATATTTTGAATATATAGTGGATAATTTAACTCTTGTTGCTTGCCCCAATGGTATTAGTATAGGGCATGCTAGCATCTTAAAGATAGAAGGAAATGCAAATGCTGCTGGCATTGCTTCAGCATATAACAAGACAGAAATGCAAATGTTGTTCATTGAAAATGAAGTGGATCATACTTTGTGAATAGGACTAGACACATAGCATTTTCCACTGATACTGATAAAGGATATTTTTGTTTTTTATATTCTTGGCTTTCTCATTCTCATTTCATCCTTTAGGCTACTCAAACACTAATTTAATCAGTATCTGCAGCATCCATAAAAAGGTGTTATGTTGAAAACTCCAGTCAGTCAGAATAATTTCCATCAAACCGATAATCTATAAATGCCGAGGCTCTTGTACGCAGACACAGAACCATCTAAGCAAGTACACACAAACCCTTTTGAATGAGTTCCAACCATGTCTGTCTTCTCTTCTTATAGTTCCACCATCAAATATATAAACCTCCAGGCTTTAAGGGAAAAAAAAGATGTGATGCAAAGAAAAAAGAAGAGATGAGAGGTGTTTGATATTCACACTTGGAGGCAGAGCTAAATGTAATTCCTCATTAGATGCCAACCCAGGCTCTTTCCAGGTACAGTCATGCACCGTTGAGCTTCAGCCACTTAGCACCTGATTAAAACATGGAAACACTCCCTGTGGTGTTATGGGATCTGTGATAAAGCTACTCCCCCATAATGGCATTAACTATGTTAAAGTGCAAAGTAGAATGTCTCTTGTCTTTGCTGTGTTTCTTAATTATTTTACAATAACCAGATAGGCATTTTATACTGGGATAATTAAGTGCAACAGTTACATGGTCTTTCAGTTTGACTTTTAGGTGTGAATATAAACATTTCTAATAAATAATTGATCTTAAAGTGTCAAAAAGTCAAGGATTCTCTTACCATCTTACTGGTTTAAAGAGTAAGGATAGTGGTTGGTCAGTTAATTGGACTTTGATGCTTCTCATTGCAGAAAGATTCATTCCAGTGATAAAAGCACAGTGAAACATTACAACCTTACAGTACATGACATGTAGAGACAATAACAATTTCTTCCAGCCCTCAAAGTCTGTCAGATCACATCTGGTCATTCTGAATCAAAACAACACCAGAGAAGCACTGGCAATACTCAAATGGCAAAATGTCAGGCTCTGTTTCATCTGCAGTTGTAAGTATATGACAGCATTGACATGTGGCACTTTCTAATCGGGTCATATTGTCAACAACAAATATTTAATTCAATGGATTTAGAACCCTTTGTTGTTTTCTTCTGGCCATATTTTATGTCTCATCTGTCTCTGTTTCCTGTAGGTATTAAACAGTGACACACTGTGAGAGAAAGTTAGCTTATCGTTAGACATAAAAACACATACAGATGCTTCTCAATAAATTAGATGCATCTGTATCATCAAAAAGATATTTATTTCTGTAATTTATTTTCAAAAACTGGAACCTATGTCATAAGGAATGATGATTGTGCATTATGTTTTAAAAACTTTATTGCTGTGACAATGAACAATTAAAAGGCTTCTCTGAGCAGCAATATTGCTGTACCATCGTCAGGACTTCTCAAACATGCACAATAAGTTTAGCGCTATTTGAACTGAGGCACTGCTGTCATGTTGTCAAAAAAGAAAATTCAAGGCCATGTTTGAGATGAATTTAAGTCCAATTACACAGTCTCTTTTAGGTGTCAGACAGCATTATTATACTCACTCAGAAACAAGCCAACAAAGAACTTAGCCAAGAATTTCTATGTTTGAAATACAAGGATCCAAAGCTCTTTCTGTCAATCACTTCAAGCAATATCAGTGCACCCATGTTTTTGCTGTTCAGTGCTAAATTGTATATTATTCTATTAATCTTTATTCTAGTAGTCCAAGTGGATATTAAATTTCTTAGTGAAATCTGTTCTCATTGAAAAGCCTCTTTTCAGTGATAAATGCCACTCTAGTACAAGGCTGGAATACACCTATATGTGACTGCGTGATTAGCTACGTTTTTCTTCTACAACTATTTTCACAAAATTGTGAGTTTATCGATTTACGCTCACGAGCCACATGGAGTTCAACTTACTTTTTCAGAACAGTCTTAATTCTTTATGACATAGAGATTATTTTATCTATATTTAGGTAAAATTACTCAGTTAGTACAGATCTTTTTTTCTTTTTTGGTTGCATGTCTACTAAGTGGACCTCTTATCCTACCACATCACAAAATTGCAATTCTGGTGATTGTAGTGGCCGTACGGTAAACTCACTGTCATGTTCCATGTTGGGGTGATTTGTGTGTTGTAATGATGCACATGATCCTGTTGTAAGTAGCAATAAGACAATAGGTACTCTGTGGTCACAACTGGATTGACGTAATAAACAACAAAACTCTGGACAATCGTGGTGTTTAAATGAAGATTAATCAACCAAAGGGCCTAAAAAAGTAGATTTACATCTACATCAGTCTTTACAGTTTATATATACCATACATAGTTGCCATGCTAAATGTTGCAGAAAGAATTCAGTATTATTTTTTAAGGCCATTCTATGCTGTGCAGCAATTTTATCTGCACTGATAAAGATTTACTTATCCAAGCTTTGCAAATATTTGGAGCAGATAACATAGGGAAATACATAGGAAGTACTAGTGGGCTGGATTTGGTTTGTTTGGTAAAGAATGGCAAAGGATACATGATAAAGTAATCCTGTTTCTCTTTTAAATATCCTGAGATCCATTTGTAGAATTCATGGTACCATAAATGTTGAAACAACATCTTGTGGGTCTGATATTAACTAAAAATAGTGTGTCACAATGCATTACAAGATGGTTAAAACATGACTTCCAAGATGTGTCCTGGGTAGACACAGAACAGACACTATGCAATAAAACAGAGTTTAGATTTATATCCTGACCCGAAATTTGGGAAAGAATATGACTTCATTGGGTCATTCGTGTCTAGGCACCAAGACGTTAATCAACAGAGCTCGCAATTATTCAAATTTGATTTTTCTACATTTCTAAGAGATTATGCCACTGTAACAAAAATCATTGTAAGACAAAGCCAGATGTGCACACTAAACACAGCCAGTAAAGCAAACGCTATTACAGCACATAATCATAAGAATAAAAAAAAAAACATAATTTTAACCCATAAAATAAAATCACTGTTTGTTTGTTTGTTTGTTTTTTTGTTGTGGTTGTTTTTTATTTGTGAGATAAAATAGAAAAAACAATATGTTATTTTGTCACATTTTATTTAGCCTTTCATTAGAGACTGGTGTGGTGTCAAAAACTGGATTTAAATTCTACTTCCTGTCTTTTATTAGGAACAAAAAGAAACTTGGAACATGAGGCAGATGGAAGTGGCTTATGTCTCCTTGGTAGCACACTGAGATGAAACCAGGAAGGCAGCCAAAAACAAACACACATGCACACACGCAGACACCCGCTTGCAGCTATCTGCATGCACACACACACACACACACACACAAACCTAGTCAATATTTCGCCCCTTGCATCTGCCAATTATGAACTAGATTTGTTTGTGGAGAAAACATACACAAGTATAAAGTTAGCAGCGTTCCATACACACACTGTGAGTCAGTAGTGCAAAACAGAACAATGGAGGACCCCCTCCCCCAGATGAAATCCCAAAATATCGACCGGATGATTCAACTCCTCAGAACTCTAAGGCTTTATATGCTCCCCCCCGCATCCCCTTACCCTTTTCCATGCAGGTATATTCGATGCTCAGCTGAAATAACTGTATATATGACAGCACAGTCATTGTCGGATGCTGAAAATGTTGCAGAATAAACCAACAACGAAATCTCTGCATCTTCTCTCTATTTAGCAAAGAGCTTGCGGGTGGCATGGCCTCAAGGCTTCCTTGTGTTGCTTCATCCACATTTGGGCTCAATCGTTTGATCTGTGAAGGAAGGCGACCACATGCTAAGAAAAACTGCTAAGTTAGGTGTAAATTCCTTTCATGCTGGCCCAAAGGGAAAATTCGATTTGCACTGAATTGTGAGTCTTTGTTCTACATCCTTCCTGATGTGCTCACAATCCGTATATGACACTTCCCTCATTTGCTGGCTTTAGCAAACCGGGAAAAAAACCCCAGCAAAACTGGGAATTAAACATTTGCAATGCCACTTGCCTCATCTGCTTTAAATTTTCAACGTTTGGATTTCGGACCAGCTCCAAGTTTCCACTCAGCAGCTCAAACTTTGCTGAGTTTTTGTTTATGTTAGAAGGCTGCAATAAGCAACCCTACAGTGAAAATCCGCTTGCAGAAAATAATCCAATCACACAATTTGGTGGTGTGTTTTATTGTTATCTTTTGTTTTCTGGTAAACAAACTTCATTCATTACATTTTTTCCCCTTCATTTCTTCCAGGATGATGTCTAGCTTTATTAAAATGGTTTTTATGAAACTCAGCTGGGAGAAAAAGGGTCAGAGACTCTGCTGAAACAGCTTATAGATGTAGCAACGTGCTCAATGCAATAAAAGCCATGCAGTTTGAGAATGTTGTGAGAAAAGTTGCCGCTGGTAAATTTGTAAATAATGAGAGACAACAGTGCTTTCAAAAGTACTCATATCCTGAGCCTTTTCACATTTTGTCACATTAAATCTACACACCTTCATGTACTTTTTTTGGAATTTTGATTGCGATAGGCCAACGTAGTGAGCAAATTGCAAAGTGGAAGGAAAATAATCATTTTAAATATGTTTAATTTTTAAAAAATCACTTGAGTAGACCTATGTGTAATTTGATCACAGTAAAAAAAATAACACTTAGTATAATCTGCTTTCCTTGCCACTGCAGATGACGTTCACATTTTAACTTATCTACCACTTTTTGCACATGTTGAGATTGAACTATTTTCCCATTCCTTATTGATAGCTAGCTCAGCCTCAGCCTAACTGGATGGAGATCATCTATAAAGCATCAGTTGAAATCTTACCACAGTCTCTCAGTTGAATTCAAGTCTGTAAGCTGGAATGTGAATATCTGCCCTATATTCAAGTTGTTGGCAACAAAAATAAATTTAAAAAGTGTCTCATAGCATGATGTTGCCACCACCCTGTTTCGCCATGGAGACGGTATGTAATGTAAAGAGTTTCTGTCGCATAAAGCTTTTTGCTTATGGACCAAAAATTGCAGCTTTTGTTGATTTGACCAGAGATTTTTTCACAAATTTGCATAAAAGTATGTGATGGCGTGTCCTTTTCTGGGTCCTACATTTTCTTACATTTTCTGAAGATGAATTGTAAATGAATCCACTTGAGCTTTGCACACCGCAAAAGGTAATGGGTAAAAACTAAGCAACTAAGCAACTATGGAAGAAATAGGACCATGCATTCAAAGAATCTGAAAGCAGTCATTGGTGGGCTGAGTTTAAGATAAATCAAAAAGCAGCTTTATCTTGAGTGAAATAAAAGCAGTAATTACCATTCACTTTGTTTACTGTTATTAAATACAGCAGAACATCTCCCTGAGCGTGAATCAGCATTGTTAAGCTATGTCTATTTTTGAAGAAGCTATAATACATACTTTTCTTTACTAGTCAGAATGACACAATGTACCTTTTAAATATACATCTTCTCTGCCCACATAATTAAATCAAGCACGGGTGTTAAATAAGCCATAGGTTTTCACATTAGAGACGTTTCATGCTGCTGCAGCGAGATGCTCACACTTTCTGCTTTCACCTGTGAATTTAAATCAGCAACAGAGCAGCTGAATTAAAACAGTCTGCACATTTTCAGGCTTCTGTATAAGCAATGTAACCCTGACACCAAACCTGAAAGCACCTCCATCCACAACCTTTTCCTGACTGGAAAATAGGGAAATAGAATGAGAAGAGCAGCCTCTGTTGTATTACATACCTGGATGAAGTCACTGGATTCCCTCTGATGGCACATTCAAGGAATATATATATATAAATTATAAATATATATATATATATATATTTATAATTATATATATAAAATTATATATATATATATCCATACAACACATAATCTGGTGGCCATCAGATTTCAGCTTCCAGATCCTTCAGGTTAGAGATATTTATCAAACGTTTGTGTTGTCTAGATTTGATACGTTTTTTATTTTCTGAAAGCTCAAAAAAGAAGGGTTTTTTCTCTCATCGAGGAAAAATGCCAAACTATATTGTTTCTCAACGGCACTTTTGTTTTCATCAAGTGGTCAGAGTTATGCTCAATTGTGCCTCATTTAGCTAATTTGTATCTTGAATGTGTGGATTTATTGGATGTTATATCTAAATAGACCACCTGTACTTAATTTAGCCTCTGTTTGACAGCAAAAAGCAGATCAATTTTGTTTATATGTAATTTTAAATAGATTTAGACATTTTTGAGTAAACGCAGAGCAGCATATAAATGGCAGAAAGCATAGATAAAAGGTTGTATTGTTATGCGCCATCCTTTTGCTAAGCTGTCAGGGTATTCAATGTCATCTTTTCACAGTAAATGAGGAAGAATTATGTGAAAATTGTAACGTTTTTTTATTATGACATAAGGCTTTTAGTCATTTTATGCAAACATGCTGTAAAGGCATCTCCACATATGTTTAGGATTTTGTAGAAGCCACTGTAAATATTGCAGCAGTTTTTACTTTTTTAATGGGTTCTGTGGTGCTCTCACCTTGTGAGGCACACAGCTGGCCATGCCACAACCGTCCTCCATGAGCTTGGGCCTAAGCCCAAAACACATTACCTTTCGTATCAGAGCCTAATCAAGGAGAGCAGCGGTGGCTTCTGCACCCCGCCAGTATCTTTCATTTGCCCAATTACTGACAGATCTGCAAAATTATATTCACCTTTTACCATCTTTAATTAGTTCTTTATCACTTTTTTATTCTAGATCCCCCACACAATCTTGTCAGTGTGCTGCGAGTTGACTGCATTAATCAGAAGTTGATATCCTCCAAAGGTGTATAACCCTTTATGATCTGTCTCGTACGCCCAATTCCAGGGGCTTCTGTCACTGTGGGTTATCTACACTCAGCACATTTGTTGTGGGTAAAAGTGCAGCAGATACCATGGAGCTGGATGCAATAATGAAACAGGGAACCACTGAAAGGACGTTATGTGAAACGTAGTGGGGAATTCAGAGTTAATCACAGTCGAGGCTGTGGAAGATCCATTGAAATCTGCTGAACTGATAGTGACACTAGAATAATTTAAAATCTGTACTTATCCGACAAGGACAGTTAAGAAAACAGCACAATTAATACTCCTCTGTTAATTCGTCACAGCAAATCAATTACCAGTGGTGTAGCCAGTACAGACTTAATGCAAACCAGTGGAGTAACGTGCAACAACTCTGACACGTTTTAATTCCACATAAAAATCCTCCTGTTGGTGCAAATCAGGACCGCCATCAGACATTCATTACATTGACCTGTTATCAGCATCCGTTCTTGTAGGAAAATGAGGTTTCTCTCCTTTTGTTCTTTGTTTGTCTGCTAATTATTGAAAACGAGATTTGCCTCTGATTAAGGTAGCAGATCACCGTTGTTGCTGCAGAGACTCTGACACGCTCCAAAACACCTGGGGTTTGGTGCAGTGGAGGCTCAGTGGATACAGATGGCCCAAGGTGTTTCCTCCTTAAGCCTATTAACAAAACAGATCCATGTTCTAACAAGGTCTACTATAACAACACGAAAGGAAAGGAGCTGTTTCTCTGGATTGATTTGTTGCAACTGCAAGAGCTGAATGTATACTTTTTCCAAACACTCTCCAGTTTTCTGATTTTTTTGGTTTCTTGAACTGTTTTTGGTAGTATGACAAAAAAAATAAAAATGTTCCCAATTCATAGAATCCAAAAAATAAACTAAAATTTTCATCTGTAGATGTGCAAAAGCCGGTAGAGGCACAACCCTCACAAACTTGCAGGTGTGAGGTACAGCAAAAGGTGGTTCTACAAATTATTTACTCCAGTAAAGTACGTTGAAATTTGTAATGCACCTAATCAATATTCAAATGTGAGACAAATACAGAAATGTGAGACAAATACAGAAATGTGAGACAAATACAGAAATGTGAGACAAATACAGAAATGTGAGTACATTTTCAAAGAACTGTACCGGTCTTCATTGACTTTTATACACCTTGCCCTTGAAGAAAGCGATCTAGAATATATTACGGACTTCTTGGGATGATAAGGGTAATTTTGCATTTCAAACATAGTACAACTGTGGATTGATGGAGATTATTTATGTCAAATCCAATGCCATCAAGTCTGTGACTGAAGTCATGATTCATAATGCGAAGCAATGCTGTAACTGTGGGGGACTGTTTGCAAATCTTTGTAGTATCCTTTCAGATCTATGAGTGACAAACCAAAACACCCTAATCCTGTTTAACATTTTGAATTTCGTTGTCCTTGTGACAATGACAATAAAGATTTATCTTAGTATCTTAGTCTGAAAACATATTGATATGTAATCAAAATCAGTTTGCAAAGAATACGGGGAGTCTTTGTGTTTTGAAATTAGCATTACTTGCGTTATTCTTACCTAAAATGTAAATGCCATTCCTCTCCATCAACTCCACTCATCAGTGATAAATAGGTGACCTTTTGCAGTTGCCTCCTGATACTCAACTGTGCTTAGAGGCAAAGCAAAGGTTGGCTATTCAAATAATTCAAATAAAAAAATAATTATTGTAAGTACACATTGTTGACGAGTCCATTCTTACAGAATAGAGAGAGAAATTAGATAAATATGCAAGAAATAAACAAGTTGCAGCGTTTGCCACAATTGTTAGATATATTTTAGATTATTTCTCTTTTTTTTATTTATTTTGGATTTTCGTCACAACAACAACCTTTTTGTCTTGGATGCCCACAGTTTTTGTGAGATAAAATTACACTGCTAATACAAATACATCTGTCCCATTTTAGCCCAGGCAGCATATGATAAATCAGTAATGGGGGGATTTGATTCTAGTTTACCCTTTGGAGTTTCACCTCACCTCTCACCCTGCACCATAAGCAGCCTCTGGTCTCAGGAGGAACAAAGTGATTGCTCATTCTGTAGATGCAGGACCATGTGACCAAGTCACTGCTCAATAATTTACATGTACTTCTGCTGCCTCATTTCTACATAGCGTAGCTCCCTAAATTTTAACACGTCCATGTTAAAATGGCAGCTTTATATGTTGTAAAAAAGTAGGCAATGATAAAATGTTGTGAAACATGTAATCGCAAATTAATCGTATTAATCTGTGAGGTAATCACAGATTAATGTGATGTAATCTGTAAAATTACATTGATTAAACTGGTGGCAGTAAATATATTGATGTTTTAAATATTCCTCATAAAGTTTACTTGGTCTGAATTAAACAAATATTTTTGTTAAAGCACAATTTGATTGAACTAATGTCAGGGCCCCCAAGGGATTTATGAGTTCAGCTGTTTTTGTTCACAAAGGCTGCCATATAAATCAATACATATTAAAATACCCTCATGCCTCTGACAACCCAGGGCTGTAACAACATGGCATTAAGGTAGTTATTCAATAGACTAATGAAAATGCTCTTAAAATAAATAGAACAGAAACTGCAGAAAGTGTCTTTGGATTACTACTTAACTGTTATCAGGTTCTCTTTACCATCCATAATGAATAAATCATTCAGGTACTTTTCTGTTTAGGAGTCATAATAATAGGAGTCATCAAGCCTGCTGTCTTGGAAAAGCAGCTGGTCTGCAGAAAGACAAATTAACAGAAATATATCATTTAACAACTGGGTAAAGAACTATCATTTTGTACCTGCACCACCTGGTTCGTTCTAGAGCTTTACTTTACTTTTCTTCTCTTGATTTTATTATTTTGTTGGTTTGAATGTATGCTTAAACTCAAAATAATACTAAAGAAGGAACTTTTTTTCTTATCCTTAGCTTTCAAGCAGAAAACTACAAGTTTTGGGCTAAGGGTGACTGTTACTGTGTCCACTGTGACAAATGCATCAGTTTCAATTGAAAAGTAAGAGCATGATGCGTCTCCATATTTTATTATAGATATCATGTTCCTTCTTCATAAAGGTAGACTTGGAAATATTGTTTTGTGTCAAAACAACCCTTCTGGAACAGTGGTCCAGAAGTTTAAGTTTGGTTCCATTAAATTATAACATAGTGGATAAACACTGTGGATTTTTTTATTATTATTATTTTTACCCTATCCTGCCTTTCTTTTTGCATTTGAATTGTTCAGGATATGTCTCACATAAAAAAAATTAAGAATTTATATTAGTCTAATTTTTAAGACTTCAAAAAAATTGGCATTTTAACAGAGATACGTATAACTGTAAGAGGTACTGCATCAAACATTTATGCAGAAACACCACCTGGGATTGGACAAAAAGTTACTTGTGTGAATTGTGTAAGTGATACGAACCATTACACTTTTAGGATCCTGTTAGAATTTCTTGGTCACCAACATTTGACAAAATGATCTATTTCAGCAAAATTCAACTCATTCAGCAGATGTGTGAATTGGCTTCTGGTTTTTAATACTTATTTCTTTCCAAAATTATTGTTGCAACAGTGACTGAATGGAGGAAGCTTTTCTTTTTTAAGGCCAACTCATCTAAGAGAATGCTTGAAACTTCAAGTTCATAAAATTATGTTTAGATGTTACTAAATGATTCAACTTTTTAAAATGTCTTACTGTTTTTTATAACATTTTGGTAAGTTTTTGATCAAACTAACTTGCCGACATTGGCATCACCCAATCTACTTCTACTGTGAGGTTCTACATCCCACAACTATTGCAAACAAATTCTTCCTGCTTTCACACTTTTGACAAAGTAGTTAATCAACACAGGTGAAATGGCTTGTTTTAGCAATATTTTCGCTTTTCAAATTCTTTCAAACACTGTGTAAAACAAAAACAAAAAACATGAATTACATGGTTAATCTAGAAAATTCTTTTTTACTTTCCCATAGAACACCATATAAAAATCAGAGCAGGTATCACTGCTTACAACTTGGTGCTGAGACCACATTTTTCATACTAGCTTCTCACCTTCTCATGGAAGGAATAGTATTAAAACGTTTGTCATAAGACTAACTGACTAACTGTGGAACAATAAAGAATATTTCTACCATTTTTCAGCCAACTACAGCTAAACCATGGAGCATACAGCATTCCTGCTGCAAGCCAAGACAATGATTTTTCCACTTTAAGACACAAGGAGAGGAGAGGAACGTTAATTGTGTGAGGGGAAAATGCATATGTTCGTTCCATGCTGCAGGGGATTTCTGGGTAAATGTTCCTTTGATGGAGCGAGACTGCAGAAACAGGTAGAATGCCAGCACGCACAATGTGAAACCTGTGGGGTAATTGATCTGAGTTGCTGTCTGCTCAGGGTTTCACTGCAATATTTCTGGATCATGCACTGTTGTACAAACCCTTGATCAACATGCTTAATCATTATGGGTAATTTTCAAGTTGAGTCATAAATCATACTTGGAAGGAAGGCTTCTTTCCCTTTTCTTTCTCTGTCCTACATTTTTACAACTTAGTCTTTGCCAATGTCACTTCTTTCCTCATTGCTATTCAAGTGCATCCCCTTTAAAATAAAAGGCGGAAGGATATTGTTTAAGTCAGACTTTATACACATAGCTTACTTCAGAAGCACACAAAATTGATTTAAGGTACAATTTAGTTGCTGACATCTACAACCCACCTAAAAGACGAAGAAAATCAATGAAGTCAAAAACAGATTGTATAGGCGAGCTTTGTGTTTTTTGGGCTTTTTTTCTCCCTCTGTGAAGTTGAGACATCGTGGCACAGGAAACACTCTCTTTTCTTGCCTTTGCTGGGGAATATGAATAATGTATTTTTCATTTACATTCGCCCTTATACTACAGTATGGTAGGGGCATTAAGAGGCAGTGGGATGTATAAACACAGAGGTCTGAAATTAGATGATTCCAGGAGGACTGCATGAAAATACAGTGCATCTGTTGTTTTTATCAGGGCTGTATTCTTCTGCTGGCGGAAGGTGGAGATGATTTGGAATATAAGCTCTGCTGCGATGCCATTCAGGCTGCTAACGAGTGAGGTAGAGCCGGAGACTGCGAGAGACAATCCTCTCAGTGTTTATCAAAGTGTTCTAATCAGGTCAGTTTCTCATCGCCAACATCACGTAATCTCACACTTGTGCATCCCTCGCAGAGACTGATGACACTTTATGAGCCATTCCTTGCTGATATTATTCACCCAGGTGCATTGTTAAATGCATTATGTCATCCAGTAATATTAAATCATGCAAGGATCTGTCATAAACTAACTTTGTACACTGATGTCAAGGGAGAAAAACAAACTCCAAGTTGTGGGGCTGGTGCTTGTGTCGATGAATACTGTGGGACAGATAAGGAAACCAAAAATAAGCCAGATGTTGTATTTCTGGGTGTGCATTTGGAGCCTTGTCAATGATTTTATTTTTTTTATAATTTTTTTGTGGTTGCTGAGCTAAGCTGTTTGAGCACAAAGCATCGTGGGAGATGTGATTTCTGCAGTGCAGCCAATGAAATTAGATGGTCAACACACGCACACATTAAATAAATAAATAAAATCACTGATAACTTTCATCCTCCTGAACAAAAATGAAACAGAACAATCTTGTTTGATAAAAATGAATGTGTTCTTGCTTAATTAAAACTGTTTTTTTCATCAGTCTCGGCAGACGTCATCTGAACTGAATTACAGTATGTAGCAACTTGCCATGTATTTGATGTGATAAATTCCAAGTCAGACTCAAGCACGCACAAATGAGAGATTTTTGCCAATAACGCAGTAGTGCTATTTGCGTGTGGTTCAACCCCCTGCTCCCCCCAATCCCGCATGCCAGCCCCTCTTTTCCTCTTCCACCTTGAAAACAGAATGATGAGATTGTTGCTGCTGGGCTTCTTTGCATAAAAGTGCTTCATTCAGAGTCCGGGGGGCTTCCTGATCGCGGCCGATTATACCGCTGTGGCTTGAAATATGATGACTTGGAATAGAGAAGGATGCTGACTGGTAGTAACCTCAGGAAAAGGACAGTGAAATGAAGGCTGAAACGTATTCCTGTGTGAGCCTGTGTGCACATGTGTGGGGGTGTGTTTGTGTTTGAGTGTGGTCTGTGCATGCACGTACAGTGGAGTGCGTGCGTGTATGTGTTGTTCCATGATTGAGTCTTGAATCAGCCGCAATCTTCTGGGGCCTTCTTGAAACAATAGTCCCTGTAATAGTCTTTACATGATAGTTTAGTAATAGTTCCACAAATGGCTATCAATTTTGTCCATTCTAACTGAAGTGCTACTTTCACTTGAATGGATTATTAATAAATGATGGTTTTGATTAATAGGAACCTCAGAGTGTCTCACAATACACAGTGTGTCATTATTGCTTGCAAACAAGGACGTTGCCATGGCTATTGCTTCACATGGTGGCAGACTTTCGGGTATTTATACTACTTTACATGTGTATTTAAGGGTGGCGACAAGGCGAACGAGCAGCTGCGCTCTATTTTCCCCAAATTAGGATTTATAAAGGAAAGGTCCGCAGCACACAGCTTTATGCATCCGATTTTTCTTTGTGCGCCACACTTTTCTAAATTTTTCCGTACGCCAAGTTTTAGTGTGAAAGCTGCGCATTCTTATATGCATGAGGCCCCTGGTCTTCAGTTTTTGTTCAGATTTTTTGTTTAACATTAAGAATTACAGTAAAACAGTAAAAATATTAGCAAAACAGGGTTTTACAATTAATTTAAAACAAAGACAAAATGATTAAATACTGTGATTGTTTTGCATCCCATATAAGCGATAACTAGCATTAGTACATCAGTAGTCTTTGTGTATAGTTTGACCCCATTACCCACATAATGTCTCAGTGCACATTAGGTAACAATAGCCGTTCCAACCAAAAGTAACTAAATGTAAAAAAAAAAAAAACAATTATTTCAAAAATACTGGAAGCATTTTTGATTAACTGTTTGAATGGCACAGCCACTCAAACAGTTAATCTGCTCTGTAGATTAGTCCCAGTAAATTAGACAATTGAATTATAAAAAAAAGTGTCTCTTGATTTCTTTGGATGTTTTCATTTTTATTGTCATCAAATTATTTGTTATTAAAATGACTCACTCTTTTGAGCTTGAAACTAAATATATCAAGAATGAAGCTGTATATCTCTCTATATATACAGTATATCTATATATATCAATATATATAGATATATACAGTATATCTATATATCAATATATCTTGATATATATCAAGGCGGCATAGATATATATCTATATCTATAGATAGATAGATATACAGCTTTATTCTTTATATATATATATATATATATATATATATATTCTTCTGGGAAACGCCTAAGGTTCTGTGGTGGTTTGTGGATCAATAATATTGCTACGTTGGTGAGTTCTTTGGTATGGGCGACACAACCTCGCCGTTATGTGGAATTGAATTAGGGGAGCACGAGGGGGGAGGCGGAGATGATGAAGAATATCAATCATTCTGTCTCTTGAGTGAAGTTATTTGTTGGTCAACAGAATTTGCAATAATGAAAGTTCACCTGTTCACCACTGAGGATTTGAGTTTAAATTTACCTTCCCCATGGCAGCAGACCTGGAACAAAGGGAGTGAACCCTGGGCATGCCAACAAATGCCAGTACAGTCTGAAGGAATCTTTCCCAGTGTTTATAATCACAGTTTTCAGTAACAGAACCCTTAGGACGTCCTTAGTTTCACATTACTCATCTAAATCCATCCAGTATTATCACCCCTATTAACAGAGGTGGAGCTGCTGTTATCACTCTGTCCTCAACCCTACCTGATGCAAAAAATTATGTGTCTTTGATCCTTTTTCAAGATTTGCTGAAGTTCGCAACCAAAACGACAAAAATAAAATTGCATTTACACTTATTTCTCGCTCTACTTTTTACACATATTGTCATTACCCTTCCCCTCCCATTTACAAAGTTAAGAGGTCTTCACAGCCCTACCACAGAGACCTGAATGTATTATGGTGGAACTGCTGTCACCATATTAGTGAGCCTGGTTGTGATGGAAAATTCTTTAACAGAGATTGATTGAGACCAGCCGGTCTGGATTACTGGTGTGTCTGAGTCATTTATGCAGGGGCTGGCTCATAACCTGTCAATCAGATGGATGGATGGATGGACAAGGCGGCATAGCAGGGAGTGGGATTGAGAATTCAGGACGGAAAAAGTCACGTGACGGCGTATGCCTGAGTGTGTGGCAGGTGCAGGGCGTTCGTTTAGCCAATCTGTCACACGATTGCCGAGACAAACTGAGATAACCTTCAGCCTGGCTCTTCATTTGCATAAACTGTGTTTTGACTTCATAAGAACATTATATATGAATCAAAATTTGAAAATATTTCATACTTTCAACTCCCTGGTATAAAAGTAGGGAAGCACAAGCTATTGATGTTCCATTGTTAGCACAGTTTCAAGGTGTGTAGTTAGGCATTCACAAAATAACAGCCAGCCTTATTTGGCTGATATTATGTTAGAGCAGTTATATACTCTTCCATTGTCTTCTTGGCCCACATCTGATATAGATGTCAGTGGTCAAAATGTCATAGCAATCTACACTGTTTGCAACATTGAACAACAATATCAAAAGTTTTGTGATATTTTGTTGTTCTGTATAAAAGCAAATATGTCTAAAAGACAATAATCTAGGGATTTAAGCTTTTTAAATGCTTTTAGTAATTTTTAAATTGACTTGCGCCTTTCTTTTCAATTGCAAATGACTTAAAATTGCAAAAATTCAGTTTTACTTTACCACAGTATATTCAGTGTAATTATCAGCCTCTTATATAATTACCCTTGTAATAATTATTGGCTTTTCTGTACACAACAAATTCTGCAGAGTTAACACACTACGTCAAGCCTATTTGGTCCTTTTCAGAATTGGCATTAACTATTATTTCAACAATAGTTTGAGTAGTTATAATTATTTCAAGTGTTAAAATTACTAAATTTCTTGTTGAAATAACTCTGAAAGAGTTAAATTAACACCAATTCTGATAAGGACAAATTAGACTTGGCATAGCGTTGATTTAACTCTGCAGAATTTGCTGTGCAAATAATCTAATGCAAATGTAGTCATTGTTCAAACCAACTGCACTAGAACAAATGCTTTGATTTTTTTAAATTAAGTCATATTACATACATTATCAACATAAAGCAGATGTCAAACAGAAACCATTCATTATAACGGCAGTAGTGCATTGTGAGAGTTCAAGCTTTTAGATCAACTAATTTTCTATGTAATGAGGAGGACGTTAATAAGGTGATTCTGAGTGAAGGGCTGCATAACTGCTTGACACGGCACCAGTCTTTCATCGTTTGGACAGACTGTGTTTCTCAGTGTCACTGGCAGTGAAAACAGCTATTAAACTGTCCTAAACACCACCAAAGCACATGTCAGAAAAACACCTTCAGCTCCTAAAGGCAGAAACATTTTTTTGTTTATCCCACTCCTGTTAAATAATATAAGAGAACCCCGCTGACATTATAAGTATAGAGTAGACTTGATCTGTTTACCAATTTCTACAGAAACAAGGTTTTAAGCAGTTTACAACAGACACATTTTTCAAGGTGTCAAACTGATGTGAGTTTTGTGAATGAATATATTTTGGCAGTGCTGCCCTACCCCCACATGTTATGTCTAACCAGTCAACTGACTGAAGGAAAGTTTTGACAAAGTTTGAGTGTTTAGAAATATATACAGTGTCACAAAAAATATGAATAGTTCTACCGTGGAAACTAAAGAAGCCTTCATGCGTATTAAGATAACATTTCTTTGGCAAGCAACAGGTAGCAACTCTGAAATCATCGAGCTAATGAAAGCTTGTTAATAAAGTACAGATTAGCAATAAGAGCACAATTGCATTCATTAAGCAAGTTCACTTAAAAACTACTAAAATCCAAGTAAAATGAAATAAACATTGCTGAAACCCATTTTTACATGAATAGTCTATTTTAGATTTAGCAACAATCGAATTTTCTTTCAATTTTAAGTTAAATCAATTAGATACATTTTTTTAAAATTTCCATAAACGCCATGCGGTTATCATATTGAGAGTCAAACAGCAGGTTCATGGCTAGTGTATAGCAATACTCTTTAATGCTTCTGGCTGTTCGGATCAACTGATTTTGAATGGGAAAGTTTGCACCTGATAAAAACTAAACAGCTCTAAAAAAAATTAACAAAAACTCCCATTCAGCTCTTCATTTGAGGGTATTTTTTTGTATGCAAGAGTGGGTTTCCAGATGAATCAGCTTTCTGAAGTTTAGCAATAAGAGCAGTAATTATGCTTTACAAAGTTTCTACATTTCTATAAAGTTATGAAAAACTTAGAATGTGAAAATAAATGTGTTTTATTGATGTTTATTTAATTATTTGCTTGCTAGTCTCCATAAATGTTAGATTTATTTTTATCTATAAACAGAATAAATTCAAGCTACAAACTAAGTTGATAGAGATTCCAAAGGACATAAATCCTTCAATTTTATCTTGGGTAATGCTGGATTTAATAACAGCACTTGTAGGATCTGACAAAGATCCGTCTCAAGGACAAGCAGTCAGTTTATTTTCTCCGGTTTGTGCTTATGAAAGTACAGGCAAAAGATGCCCTAAATGCTTTGGTATTGTTAATCTAGAAATGGCTAAACAAATGACTGATTTACAGGTAATGATAGTTGTCGATAGGTTTGTTTTTCATTTAGCATTAAAAATAGCATTTGCAAGTATGGAGAATGAACGCCGAGTTGCTTTTGGGGAAATATGAAGACAGAAAATCATGACTACTCACCAATTGTCATGGCGAGAGGTTACCAGGACTCGAAGGCAAGCAACAACTACGGACACCAAACGCAGTTTAACAGATTTATTGAATAGTTGAGTGCAAATGGGGAGAGAATAGCAGCAGGGAGGAACTGGGCCAGAGGCGGAACTGGGAAAAGGTGAGCGGTTAAACAGGGAAGCAAATGAAGGGAATGATGGTGTAACCTGGTGATGGCTTACTGTCTGAGGGTTAGGATGAGCAGAGGTGGGTACATGGGTTTTCCAGCAGTTAGTGCAGTGTGGGACTTCCAGGTGGAGGAGTTCCACCACGAGACTGAGGGTGGACAGGCAGCAGTTGGCTGGTGGTCGTGGAGGTAACCAGGAGCTAGGCCTAGCGGAGCAGCGAGGATCAGGTAATTCAGGAAGTCTGAGCACCAGGGGATGATCAGAGTTGGTTCTCTGAGGAGGGAATAGATGAGAGAGGAATCAGAACAAGTTAAACACAATAACAGCAGCACCGAGAGCCAGAGTGTACCACTATTGAAGCAAAATCATCTGGCGTCTGCCTCAGGGAAGCCGCTCCTATTTAAAGCCTTCCCTGATTGGTCCTGATGAGCACCAGCTGGATCCCGTCAGCCTGCCACCCTGTAAATGTAGAGAAACCACTCCCCTGCAGAACCCAACACCAATTAGTTTGACATGCATGTCAGAGGACTGTTGGAATAACCAGGGCATGCCTATCTAGAAGAAGAAACCCACACAGACATAGGGAGTATATGCAAAACGTCACAAACAGAAGAAGCTACAACTCAGAAGACAATTATGGTAATACTTTATGAATCCATTTTTATTTATTGTGTTCTAAATAAAGCATTAGTTAATCTATGATTTTTCAAATGTTAGAAACAAAAAAGCTAACTCCTTGTTGTTTGTTTTTCCCCTATTAAATTTTGGAAAGCACAGACACCATGGGTTGCCACTTATTCTCTACTGCTACCGGAAGATGCGTTTCCATTAACCATAGAATAAGTCAAATTGAAATCAATGGAAACGCTGCAATTTCGAAAAAACACGATTTCAAATAAAAAATCTTTTGTGATGGGATGAGGTGGTTTCTTTTGGCCATACCAAAATAGATGTATTTCGTAAAACGGAAACACTTTTTCTGTATCACACTATGCCACATCATTATCAACTGAGCTTTCCCAAATTCTTTAAAGATGGATTCATGTGATCATATGTATCTTCTGACTTTGAAGAAAATCAACAAACTCTTAAAAACGATCTAAAAAAGTTTTATCTACTATCTCGGCAGACAGAGAGAAAAAATACCACGTCTTAATTGATCCATTGTGGCTCTAATCCCTTTTGGATTGAAAATATGAGAGAATATGAACCAAAATAAACCATCTCCTACTTTTAGACATCATTTGTTGGATACACAAAATCACATCTGCATATAATGGATTACAGTAGACTGCTTTAATTCTTTGGCTGTTAAAACATGCATGACAAGACATGAAGGAATGCACAAACAAGACAGCTTTCCAGTTCCAAGAAAGTGACCAGGAGATATACATAGTGATCAAAACAGACAGCAATCTCTTGTACTGTCATTTAACTTCTTTTTTCAATAAAGGAAGAATACCTTGATTATGTTTTCAGATTGCAGTCTTTGTGACATGAGATTACAGTAAGAGCTGTCAGTCTTCAAAAAGTAAAATATATTTAATTCTTATAAGAACACCTGAGCTCAAGTTTTCCCGTCTCTGTAATTACCCGCTAACCGACTTCATTTAAATATCAAAGGGCCATTCAGGAATGTGAGAACAAAGATGCCTGACACACAAGATTCTTTGTGTCTGTCCCAGCTCTCCATCACATGTGTATCTCCAAATATGAAAAGTGAGGTGATAAAGCAAACTATAAGGCTTCCTAGACTATAACTGCAGAAATTTACATTTGTGTGATGTGATGTGATGTACAGAAACAGACTTCAAACTACAGCATTTCTCTTTTTCTTTAAACATATAAAGTTTCTGTAAACCCCCAAAAAATGTGTTTCAGTGGTTATTATTTGGGCTGTATCAACAGATTCCACTTTCTAATTTCTAATGTGAGATAATTAAGGGGGAATGGGCAGGAATGCCTCCCGACTCTACAGTGAATAACTAGAGTATGAGTCGATAAATGAGGTGTCTGACTGTCTGGGCTACGGTATTATCTTGAAGCTGCTATGTACACCTGCCTGCTGTGTAGGTGGTGAAGGCAGGTGACAGTATGAGAAAGAAAAAAATGAGGGAAGAAGAGAGTTTGCAGGGCAGAGAGTGAGTGACAGACACAACGGCTTACCGAAGGTGGAGACAACCTGACAAAAAAAAAAATCAGAGGTGGGGGTGGGTGTCCATGGATATCTGGTGTGTTAGGTATGTGATAAGTGATAGTGGCTCTATTTTTTCCCCCTGCCACAGAAGATAGTTGGGATACCTTTGATGGTGCCACACCCCCCTCAGAGCAGAGCACAGCTGCATTTGAAGCCAACTCATGACTTTTCATCCCATGCTCAGGACAAACATCCATCAAGAGCGGTGCCTGAAGGTGAGAGGCTCTCAGCCTGGGGATGGAGGCCCAGCAGGCACCCATACCCCCAGTCTACCGCCAACTCTGTGCCTCTTGTATTTCAAAAGGAATGGCATACTTTTAATCAAATCACTTGTGAAACAATGACAAATGAAACAAAAAACAAGACACAAAAATTATTTAAATAAAAGACCTCACTTTGCAGATGAATAATAAAAGAACCATTTGCTCTAACTTGGAATATATTGTCACTTCTCTCCTTCCAAGAATTTTTATCACATTTGGGAGGATTTTAATAAAGAATGGCCCACAAACTGCTGTCTAATATCTGAGTAATACTGTTTCATTTGCTATGAAAATATTCCGAGACCCGGCAGATTCACATCATTGCTGTGTTGCTGTGCAGCTGTCAACTAGATTATAATTTATGAGCATGGAAATGTTCCACACTTTGCCTTACTTATCATCGAATGGCATATTAAGAAGGACCAAATCTGCCAGAATGCCCCGATTTAGCCTCTGGTCTCAACTGCTTGTTAATATTTGATTCAGTGACATGGCCAAATGTATTCTTTTGTAAATATATTATAATATCTTCAGCAATCTATTGACAATATGTTATTTTGTTGAACCACCCAGGCGATTCATAATAAAAAATTCTCGATTATGGCTACATTCCTTTTAGAAAATCTACACAGAAAATCAGCCAAAACTGATCCATGATGTGAAAGACTCATTGCCAATCAACACTAATGCTTTAGTAGGCCAGTTAAGATGGTTCTTTCATCTAGTTATTATTTCTAACCAGTTGAAGTTGCCTTCCTGTTGCACAGCCAGTTATTAGGTTAGGAGTCAATCATTTTTTTTTTGCACAAGATCAGTTTGGTAAGCATTTCCCCCTTATTACTGTGAATTAATTAGAGGGGGTTTTCTGTATTTAATTGTTTCCCCTTTGTAATTTATTTTGAGATGGAATTCAACGCAGAATTTTGACTTCATACATCAAAGTTTGTTTTACCTTGAAAATGCACATTGCTAAATGTACGTTTATCTACGTCTAAAGTGAAATCTATATCACTAAACCTTTTAAATTGTTTACAAAGAGACTAAGTTGTGTCACAAATACTAAAACATGGATTGCTTGGATCTTAAGATGACAAAATTATGCAATGTTGTGTAAGTTAATGGCTAATCTTATTTGACTCTGCTCTGCAAATGAAATGAGTCATAGAGAGAGTCTAAACAAAATAAATGCTTTTAGAGAGCTTTCACTACTAAAAGACAGACAAATGTTTTCACAATATAATTATACTTCAGTGTGGTATTTTATAATAGCAGATACTAAGTACAATTTGTGCTACAGCACTCTTCGTGATTCTGGCACTCCTGGTAGATGTGTGTTAAACAGTCTTAAGATAAAGTTATCTTTCATAGTAATACACTATTATCTTCCACAGATTTTTAACAGCTAAACTCTTACTTGGAATATATTTTATTCAACATTAAACAAATCATTCATTAGGCATATGTTATACTTCTTAATTATTAAAGCTGTTGACAATATTACCAATTCTTCAAAATATATTGAAAACACTTTTTATTTGGATCAGAGTGCTGAGGAACTTTCAGTATGTAATTCATTATTTCTATCCTTCCTTGTGAAGAGAAAACCATATCTACTTAAACTCTTAAAAATGGGAAAGAAAAGTGAGCATTAACTTCAAGTAAGCCAGATGTGTCGTTTCTCCCAAGACAGGAAACATCTACCAGACATATCTACTCACATACATTTATTCAGATCGACAGTCAGAGCTATAAGTGAAGGGTTTAAAAGTGCTGAAATTGTAACAAAACAAGGCTGGACAAGCACAAAGGTTAATCTTGCCAACCCTAACACCGAAGGAAAGTTAAAACCTCTTCAAGGTTTATTGACTGTTACAACTTTTTTCACAATAAGACATTCCTCTGCAAAAGAAGATTAATTTTTTTTAATGCTTTTTAAGGTTTGTTAAATGTAGAATGTTTGTTGCATGTGTGGACATCAGGGGTGTGAAAAATCCATGCACAAAGGCCAGTATGCTGCATGTTTAGCTACCTCCTCAACATGTCAATGTTGTGCACAGGCCTGCTAATAAGCCATCATTTCATCCAGGTGTGTTGAACCAAAAAAAAAGCCCCAAAATGCACACATACAATATCAGGTAAATGGAACAGCAGCAATTACTCATTGGTGCCACAAAAGACTAATGCAATTTTCATAAAATAAATGATTCCCTCTTGAAGGTGTTTCCAACAGCTGTTTCCAAGAGACGTTTGCTCAAGCAATTAGTTATTTTGAAAGGGACTCAGACCAAGAGAAGCAAAAAAGGGGAAATAAATATTTTTGTGCTGGTCAAAAATAAAGCACAGTTTGAAAGCCTAAAATTATTCATTTCACAGATTTAGATTTCTAGTTTTTAGAAATGACAAAAAAAGCATTTTTGATAATACCTAAACATAACCAATTACAAATATTATCTTATTCAATATTGTTTCAGTTCCAAAAAAAAAAAAAATAGAAAGAAAGCTTCTCTTTAAAAGTTTCCAATGACTTCTAAGACCGTGAAATAAGCCATTGGTGTGAGTTCGCTCACAACTTGGTCGCAGTTTTTTGACACTCTATTGCTCAAATTATCTGAAGATTTTACCAGCCATAAAGTCAGCAGCTGGTAGCCATAGGTTCCTTATAATGAACCTCACATTTTGCTCAGAATACATCTTGACACCCTTGATGAATAGAAGGTGTCTGCTTGTCACTACAACCCTGAATCTACAGCTGTATCTCCATTTTGTCAAGATGTCTTAGAGCTTTTGAACTTTGGCTATGAACTGACTTTTCCAAGATACATGATGCTGGGTAACTTGTTGAACCCTCTGATGCATGAGTGACTGACTATACAGTCTTCTGTGAGTGGGTCTTTTTTGACCCGGGTAACAATCAACGTGTTTCTATGCTACTTTTGTTGTTTTGATTCAAAATAATGTTTTGTATAATACTTTCTACTGTGTTTTATTTCACACAAGAATTTTTCCATGTTTGAAATATTGTCATTTTTCACTTTGTAAAATGTTTTTAGAACAATTTGTAGAACATTTGTGACAATTTGCAGAACATTTTTAAAACAAAATGATAGCAATAGCAATTTTACAACTGCAATGATGAAATGTCAATAATGGACAATGTCAACATCCATTATGTGTGTGGGTGTGTGGGCATGGGGGATTCAAAAGAGCACGTTTCTTGAAACTAGCTGGCTAACCAAGCTAGCAAACATTACTGTCTGTATTCTATTGTGGTGTGTGTATCACACATGTGAGTGTATGTACTGTATGTGTGTGCATTTATCTATCCATCCATCCATCCATCCATCCATCCATCCATCCATCCATCCATCCATCCATCCATCCATCCATCCATCCATCCATCTTCTTCCGTTTATCCGGGGTCAGGTCTCATGGGGAGCAGCCTAAATAGGGAGGCCCAGACTTCCCTCTCCCCAGCCACTTGTTCCAGTTCCTCCAGGGGAATCCCAAGGAGTTCCCAGGCCAGTCGAGAAACATAGTCCCTCCAGTGTGTCCTGGGTCTTCCCTGGGGCCTCTCCCGGTGGGACGTGCCCAGAACACTTCACCAGAGAGGCAACCAGGAGGCATCCTGACCAGATGCCCAAACCACCTCAACTGGCTCCTCTCGAAGTGAAGGAGCAGCGGCTCTACTCTCAGTCCCTCCTGGATATCACTTAGGACTCAGTGTGTATGGTTCACAAAAAAAATGTTTTCTTGACAGTCACAGTTGGTAAAAAGCAAAGATTCCCATTAAATTCCACAGGAAATGAATGCGGGTCATTTTTAAATGATAAAACATGATATTTTTAAAATGTATAGAAGGTAAATAAAAAAATTGAATTGCATGATATCAGTAACATATTTTTTGAGGAATACCTGGAATATGAAGTGATGAAAACTTTTCATTACAAAGATATTGCAAAAAGATGACCTCACCAGGTCAAAATGGATACACTTACGCATCAGAGGGTTAATTTATCCATACCTATATATCCATCCATCCATCCATCCATTTTTTAACACCCTTGTCCCTAGTGGAGTCAGGAAGGGTGCAGGTGCCTATCTGCAGCTAACGTTCCGGGCATTCCAGGTAGCCAGTCTGTCGCAGGGCAACACAAAGACAGACAGGACAAACAATCATGCACACACACACTCACACCTAGGGAGAATTTTAGAGAGACCAATTAACCTGACAGTCATGTTTTTGGACTGTGGGAGGAAGCAGGAGAACCAGGAGAGAACCCACGCATGCACAGGGAGAACATGCAAACTCCGTGCAGAAAGACCCTGGACCGGGACTCCAACCCAAGACCTTCTTGATGCAAGGCAACAGTGCCTATGCCTATACAAATTGTGAAAAATGCATAAAATATTCTTAATATTACTTATTAGCTGTGAGAAACTATGGAAAGGCCAAATATAATTTATGTATTTTAAATATTTTTACAGTTTCTCTAGTAAATAATATCAAAGGTACACTCCTTACAAAAACCCATAAAAATCACATATTTTCACATGTGATCACATGTGATTGCATGTGTCTTCCTGCAACAAATCATTCATTCTGAATTAATTTACAGAATGTAAATATTTTGTGCTTAAACTATAAACTAGGAAGTTCAGTACTATCTGAAATCATCTAAAGCAGTTACTCCAGATTTGTGCTAGGAATATTTCAGTGACTCCTGTCATCTCATCACTGATGTATTTTCCTCTCATAATTCTGCAAAAGAACTAGCTTCAATTGAGTATGCCAGGAAAGGTGCCAGATATTAGAGGTGGCAGGAGGAAGAGAAAGAAAAAATGAAAAAAACTGGTAAAAAGAAGTCACGCTAAGAAAAGATGGATGGCTGTTGCCAAGTAATAGTGACAGGCAAAAAGATGAGGAGACAGGTATCCATAATTTTGTCAAACAACATTATGGTGGAGAACCAGCTCCAGGAAGAAGCATTTAAGTTTATGTTGTCATTAACAAGCCAATCACCAAAGAAGTCAAAAATCAAATAAGGGTAATTTAGTGCAGTGCAAACTTCTCAGTACTCTTCAAGAGGTTATTTGTGTTTAAGGAGACCCAACGACCCCTTTCCTCTCCCTTGTTCTTCTGGGTGCGTGGGTACAGCGGGGTGGACATGTGGGAGCGTGCGAGTGTGTGTTTGAGGTGTGATCGGGCATCAGCGGTACACTAAAGTAGAGAGTGAGTGGGACAATTCAGGGGCACGCCTGACGCAAGCAGGGGGGCCCAGAGGGGCCCGGCGGAGGCTGAGCCTACAGATGGACTCAGCAGGGAATGTGTGTGAGCAGTAGGAGAGCTGAGAACTCTGAAGCACGACTCCAGTAAACCTCAGAGGGAGCTGAAAAAAATCAGCATTCAAAGTGCAAATAAACTGTAGTGTGAGTGGGTGATATGCCATATCAGACCACCACTGTGTGAAAGTGTAGGTGCTTCTATGAGGGCTCAGACTGGAACACGCTTTTTTTTTTTTTTCTGTTTTATGGATGTTACAGATTACTGCTGGTCATATCTGGTGTTTATCAAGAAAGACTATAGGCTTTTTAAAGATGCTGGAATATTTTAATATTTAGTTGTCACCCCCATAGCTCCACTTACCAATTTCTTCTCTGATAAAACTCACAGAGGACTGAAACATATGAGAAACTTTGTTGAGATTCCTCCATTTTTTATGTTAGTAACCAAATCTGCCTTTCACTGTTGTTATAGGATTGTGTTTGTATGTTTAGGTTTTTACTTAAGTTTTTGAATTTGATGAGGGAGAGGAGTTGGGAGGTTCCTGTGGTCTTTTAAGACCTAACTTATGTACTGTGATATTTCCTAGCGCTCTTCATTTTAGTGACCAATAGATCCTTACAGAGGATCTATTGGTCCTCTGTATAGCCACACAGGTTTGGTCCAAACCTGTGTGGCTATAATTGGCATTGCATTAAGTAAACCTGGCAAGGATATCTCCATCTTGCTCCATTAGTATAATTTTATTGAAAAGACATCAAAAACATGACAAACAAACAAGATAAAAATGTGATTGAAAACTTAAAGTTGAAAGCGGGATCAGTTAAAGATGCCTATTGATGTCTAACTGTCAGATTCTCCTTTAATTTGTGCAGCTTCCCCACTTGAAAAGGGATGGATACAAATACGCAGATGTTTTTTATCAACTCGATTCCATTCAAAGGACCAAGTCGTTTTCTTCATTTATCCTCCATTTATTTTTCAGTATTTCAGGACATTTCCTTTACCAAGATCCAGAAGCAGGTAAAAAAAAAAAAAGAAAGAAAATTCAAAGATCTCGGTAAACAAAAAAAAAAAGAGTTCCCCCTAAAACACACACGTTCCATTGACCAAATTGGGTTTTTTACAGTTTATGTCAAAAAGTCACATTTAAAAAAATTTTAGATGTTATTTGAAATGGAAATTTAATATTTCCCAAATCTCCAGTCTGCTACTTTATAAGTTTTTTTTTAATTATTGCAGTGATGAAAAGTTTGGAGTTTTCATTTGAGTTGCAGTCATTAAGTTTTCTTCTGGATTTCTTTAATGCAGCTTCTTTCACACAGTTAGATATAATAAAGTACATATAAGTACAATGTATTTCACAGAATATGCATATTCCTGAAACAAATTCAAAATGTATCTTATTGAAAAATTCATCATTTAACATTTGAAATATCTTTAACATTTCTTACCTAAAGCACTTGATATACTGAACTATACAACACAATGAAGATACCTATTCCAAAAACATTCATTTTATTACAGCTTCATGAAACTATATTTCCAGATTAGCTGTGTTTGTTTCAGAAGATGCTTGTTTAATATCCTTGAAAGTTTCTCTTTAATGTAATGTCTGGTGGCTTTAAGAATAATATATTGTCATAAAGGAAGCCATTAAATGATGTATTTTGTTTGCTAAAACTCAACTACAACCATTTTTCACATCCCAGATTTAATGGTATTCTTGTCTTTTTTCTGTGGTTTATGATGACAAACACATCTGTTTTTCAAATTGGTTGATCATTAGCAAGAATAATCACAAGTGTGCAGCTCATAAACCCTTTTACTTGGAATATTTAATTAAAGTCAGACTTATGCGATCACCAAGCATATGTGAGAGAGGAGAAATTGAGAAGTTTTTTATTAATGTATTTCTAGAGATTTAGACATTTTTTTAAGGGAACTAAGAATTTTAATTGGAATATTGGAGCGGGGGATAAAAAAGAAAAATCCACAAAGAAATCAACCCTGAGTGATGCTCCCTAAAAAAGAAAAAATAAGCTCCACAAAATATGAAAGTCTCATTTTAAGTTTGATGGCTTGTAAGGAAATTGCAAGGTCACGCAGTACTCTCAGATTATTTAAAGCAACGCAGAGGAAATTAAGTTTAATAACAAAGCAGTGGCAAATACTTTCATAAACAAGCCAGTGTTTCACATTCCAGTTCAAAACAAAACAATATTTTAAGTTCCTTAAAACATTATAAAAGCAAGATCATTGACTGGAACAAAATGGCCAGGATTAATTTTTTATGTGCAGACTATTATTTCATTTTTCAGACTATTTATCCTGCAGACTTGCAAAACTCCTGCATCATCCACTATAACTGCCATGAATGATCGCCAAGAATCTGATTAAGTTATGCAAAAGTCACACAATTAAGTCCTTGACTGTGTTTATGCTGTGATCAGGGTCATTTTTACATATTATGTTGAATTTGTGTGATTTGCTAGACTGCTCTATTGGCATGTCACATAACTAGCTGAGGTGACACTCAGTGAATTTGGTATTGCCTGCATGAAGCAGGTAATCAGACAGAAAACTTCAATGGGGATTTAAAAAGAGTTTTTCCAGTTTACATTCCAAAGACAATCATTATCATTGTCCTTGCAGCCCTCACTAATCAAGTTGTATATGTCAGTGAAATAAATCATTTGACTTGGTGAAAATGCCCTAGAATTTATGTCGGAATCTGTTTATAGTGGCTTTTCGAACATAGTGTTTGCTAAAACCAACAAATTATCCAGTAACCTGCTTCTTTGTGTTGATCTAAGTTTGTATGTTTTTTGTTTTTTTTACTTTTACAATTCTTACTGCTTACTGTCAGTTCCTACTGTCCCCTAATTGATCTGGATGGTCAAAACATAATTTGAGCAAGTTCGGCATCCTCCATCTTTGGTGTCTCTTTATAGGTTCTATGGTATAAAGATACACTGTCTCTTTAAGAATCACCATCACAATATCTATCTTTGTTGCCCTATAAATTGGCATTGTGGTTGTCTGTCTCACCTTGGCTTTTAGACTGGCAACAGATCTAGGGTTTCTGTCATCTGATACCTGGTTACATGCGACGGTTACCCTTGAATCTCAACAGAATTAGCTAGAAAAGTAAATGGATGTTCTTATTTTTGTGGACATTTAGTTATGACTGCTGCAATGGTCTTGCGACCTGTCCAGGGCGCACTCCACCTCTTGCCCATTGACCACTGGAGATAAATACCAGCACCCCTCGCAACCACAATAGGGAAGCGTGTAAGATAATGAATGGATGGATGAATTGTTATGATAGTGTGGATCAGTTAATCCATCGGTATGATTTCTGGCACAATATCTACGGCAATTATTTGCTGCAGCTTTCTTCCGATGTTTTTTCTTTTTCTATCTTTGGCAAATATTTTGGGGGTGGGGCAAAGGGTTGTGCTGTCTTAGCAATGGTCTGAATCACATGTCTTTTTGTCTTTCACAATATGTAGAGAGACGGTGCATGCAAACTGAACTGTAAAACCGCAGGGAATGGATTTTAGTGCTTGTTAAGAAAAATCTGTAGTGCTGGACGAGTCTGTATTACAAATATTGACCTGCTGTTTGTGAGTTTCAAACTGTGTTTTCTTTGAGAAATAATCTGTGAACTGTGACACCTTCAGCTTTTATGTTCCCTGCAGTGCTATTGCATGATATTTCTTTGGGGTTTTTTTTTTTTCATTTTCTTCTCACAAATGTTTCAGATTTTTGAAAAAGTTTTAATACCCAACAGTGCTAACCTGATTAAATCCAAAGGCAGTTTTCAAATTGTTGTTTAATTTATGAAGAAAAATTAGCTGCCCTTCCTGACTCTCTAAATATGTAATTGCAATCAGACTTTTGTTATAACAAGTGGTGAGTCTTTCATTGCCTTTGTCATGATTCCAGCCCTTCAGCTCTGCCTTGGCTGTGCTGATTGCTCATTGCCCTCACCTGCACTGAGCTGGTCCCTATTTAAACAACTGCTCGTCACCAGCTCAGTGCAAGATCGTCTGTTGCCACTGTCACAGCTTTCAAGCCTTGTTGTCTCATGTTTCAAAGAGTTTTCTGGTTTCTGATCCTGCCTGTTTTTGACCACAGATTTTTGCCTAATCCTTCTGCTGTTGAAAGTTCTGTTGCTGAACCCTGCCTGTTTCTGACCCTGCCTCCTGCCTTCTGGATTCTGGATTTTCATTGCCTGAGATCCTCCCGTGCATGACCCTGAACCATTTCAAGACTCAGCCTCTGGTTGGTGGATTTTGTCCCTGTCGTCTGTTTGTCCCCTGAGACCCTCACAGATCTCCCCTTGCCCATTCACCCTACCCTCCCCGGCTGGACTCCTGACCCCTGTGGATTCCTTGTCCCTGACACACCAGTGTGACCACACCCTTCTACACCATTTACTTTTGTAATAAAACTTTTTGGTTAACCATCCTCTTGTTGTGGCTGTGTTTTGGGTTCTGGCTGATTCTGCTTTTAACATTACAGCCTTGAAGGAATTTTAGTCCACTCTTCTTTGCAGAATGTTTTTTCATTCAAATAAATTTTTTGAGCACAAACAGTTTTTGAGGTGATGCCACATCATTATAACCAGATTTAGTTCAGACTTTTTTTTACTTGTAGTACATGTTTTCAGTTCAAAATTCAAAATCATGTGTTTTACATGTTGAATTTGTGTACAACTCAAACCAACCTAGGGGTTTGCTATTTTAATTACACCATTTCAGTAGAGATCCTGGGTCGTTTAGAAGAAAATTAGGGGTTGAATTCTTTGACACTAAAATTTCTGGGTTGTGCTTATACAGTGTCATTAACAAAGTGTTTCAGTCTTTCTATTGACTACCAGCATAGTTTAAAAGAGATTCTAAAATGCTCTTGCTGATCATGTCCATCCTCTTTATTGGATTTTCCGTAGGCCCTCCAGACTCAAGTCTTTTGAAAAAAAAAATTTTTTTCTTGTGTTTTGTTTTTTACACCTAGACAGGGAACCAAATAATAGGCATTCATTTTGTATTATGACCCGCACCTGTGGAGCCGTTTTCATGAGGACGTGAGGGAAGGCAAGAGTTTGGATACTTTCAAAACAGCTAAGGAAACATCTGTTCAGTTTGGCTTAAAGTTCATTATTTATTATTACACTCAGTATCTTATTTTGGTTTTAGGTGCTTAACAACTATATTACATTTTTGTACAATTTCTACAGTATTTTGCATTATCTTTTTTAGTTTGTTGGGGGGGTCAATTTTTTTCTATTTTTATGTTGTATTTGTTATTGTGTAGTTTAGTCAGATGCACAAGTGTATTTCCTAATTTCCTTATTCCTTGTCCAATGCTGTTGATTTTTGTGTTTGTTTTCTTAGTTAATAATTTCTATCGGTGTTTATATGTTAATTCATGCATTTTTGATTTGTCTGTTTGGAAAATGCAGGTAGGCAGGCAGATAGATTATGTATTTCAAACTTTGTGATTTTACAGTTCTTGCATCCATGGTGGAGAAATAGAAAAACAATTTTTTCTTTGTTTTTTTTTAAACAGCTGCAAATAATCCAGTTGCAAACAATTCACAAAATGATGATAGTGGAAGAAACAGTATAAAAAATAACTGTGTATAAGAAGTCTATAATAAAATTAGAGATCACTGCTGCTTAATAATTAATTAAGCCTGAACACATGAAACAAATTTGTTATTCATAGTATCAACCATTCCTCAGCAACAAAAATGCATATACTATAGCTCAGAGACTTTAATTCACTAAACTTTTATTGGCGCTCAAAGCAGTAATTTGGTTTTATAAACATAGTAAAACAAACAACTAAAGCACTAATCAATAAAAACAATGGAACAATAAAGGTGGGTGCATAAAAAAACTATATAAAGCCACCAAACATGAACCAAAGCAGGACGAAAGGTCAGTTAGCACTGATAGTTCAAAATGCAAAGTAACATTTGTATAATAATTGCACCAATTATAAACTATTTCTTCTTAGTGGAGAAAGAAGTGTGTGTTTCTTAGAAATGTGTTCAGTCCAGGCTGGACCCAAACTTGTCTGTCAGAGATTGCTGCTGCAAGCCAGCTACTTTGTTGGCAACAATATCAATTTTGAATATTGCAAAATATTTGTGTTTTGCAGAGAAAACTTTAAGTAGAATGAGAATAACCAAAATGTTCAAACTCTATCTGAAATGCTGTGAAAATTAGTTTTTAAAATTGAAAATTGTCTAAGACTTAGACTGCTTAGGCTCTAAGTGATAGCAGTTAATTTTTTTATTCTTTATTGTTGCTCGTAAAATAGCATGATAGAAGTTTGTGTCAAAAAGTTTTAATGAAAACATTTTAAACATTATGAAAAACATTCAGTAGGGGTTGTTGTGGTGGGTAAAGCATACCCCACACATGGAGGAATTAGTCCTCAATGCGAACATCTGAGGTTCGAGTCCTGGCCTGATGAAGTTTGCTGCATGTCTTCCCCACTTTACCCACTTTCCTGTCAATTCACTATCAAATAAAGGCCAATAGAGCCAACAAAACCTTGAGAAAATTCAATATTGTTTAATTATTCCAGAAAGTGAAAGTCATATATTATATTTATTCATTACACATGGAGTGGAATATTTCAAGTCCATCTTTTTTTTTTATCTGGGTGATTAGGACATACCTTTTACTGAAATGCCTAACTTACCTTCCAGTTCATAAAGAAATACTTATTTGTGTTGGTCTTCAACATAATAGCCAAATAAAACACATTAACGTTTATAGTTGTGATGTAGCATAACATAAAGGTCAAGGCCAACTTCAGAAGACGTGTCCTGGTATTACTTCATTTAATGCTAAAAACTCCAAGTCATTTTTTTCCAATACTGTAATTGACAAATGCCTGGTGTTCTTTCTGCGAAACACAAAGTGCTCAGGGCAAGGTCTCCATCTTCTCTCTTTGCAATTGGTTATGACAGCAAAGGCACAGGTGGCACGGTTGCTACCATAAATAGTTTATGCAAATGAAATGCAAAAAGGTCAGTGAAGGTTTAAAAAGATGACAGAATCATTGCTTTTGAATTAAGTTGGTCGTTAGACCTTCTGAGATTAATGCGAACATTATTCCAAAGTTTCTAAATGATCACCTATTTGCTGTAAGCTTGTAATCCATGTCATATAGATAGGGTCATATTTGCATGCAGACCAAACGTGTCACCACCTTGGCTTCCTCCGCAAATAATCACAGCTCAGCTTTAGCCACAGCCACTCTGTCACGCTCGCCACAATGAAACAGAGGCAAGCGGTGGAGCCAGAGAAGGGGAGGGTCTGCCAAATTGAAAACACGCCACTCCACAGCCCTCTGGGTCTGTCTTTTTTTGTGCAAGGAGCGTGCCGAGTGGTCTGTATTTATGGTGGAAAATCAGATTCTACAAATAACATGGAGTCCCCTCCAGTGGCGCTGGAGACTCCTCGTGCAGTGCGGGCGCATGGTGCTGAATGCGGGAGGAACAGCTTGTCGGTTCCCTCAGGAACAAACCTGCCGACTACATGCAGCTGTGCTGAGAATTGTCATTTTTAAATATTCAAATATTTAATCAGCTGAAAAGAGTTCTTGGAGAACGCATACACACTGTTGCAAAGAAAGAGATCTGTTTTAGTAAGAAATATGTTCATATTGGTAAGAGGCTTTTTGATCAAACACAGTAAGATTTGGGTATTATGTAGGTTTATCCAGAAGAATTGTAATTATTTGCATTCTTGTATTATTCTCCAACAGGTTGGGTTTTTTTTATAACCATCTAAATCCACTTGCCTAATATTACTGCTTGTTGACATTGACTGAAATTCTTCCTGGAATCATTAGAAATCTCAGATGCTAATGCCTCTAACCTTCAGGTTGCTAATCTGTCTCTATGCTTTTGTGTTTGTTTTCTCTGCAGGTTTAGTTGACACGGAACATGATTAGACTGACAAATGTCACAGTTTCTAAAGAATCGTGTGGGAGTGTTTAGAGAGCAAAACAATGACTGCACTCAGACTTGCATATAAGTAATGTTTAATCCTAGCGTAGTGCAACAGACTCAAAATCCCTTAAAATCTAGGAGAAATTACCAATTCTTTCACAGTTTTAAGGATGGTATTTAGCTAAAATGTCTGTTTGACCCAAAGCATCTCTAGGACATGAGCATTACAAACAATCCTTACAGATGAAAGCACAAATGAAAAAAATCTATATATTAATCTTCATTCTTTTAAAATGTTTAATTTCCTCAAGGTAACTTTTTGCAAATTTTAATCCAGACTTTCTTTCTACAATGACTTTCTTCTGGTTACTTTTCCAGAAGTTAGAAGGTATACACAATTATTGAGTGATGGGGTGTACAGTTTAATAGTTTTGATGACCAATTACTATTATCTTTTCTGGCATCAAACATAGAACACAAATGTCAAACTGCTGCCGGTAAGTGCTGTTTGAAGCTGGAAAATCAGAACCCATACTTAGTTTACAATTTTGAGAATAACTCTGCCTGCTAGCAAATAAAAACTGTTTAAATATCTGAGGCACCATCAATTAGTTGCGGTAAATTAACTGGGGTACCGCCCCACTGTTTATGATACACAAAGTGTGAAAGACATCATCCTTAATCATGCAATGTTTTCTTGTTTAGTTCTTTTTTCCCCTTCTTTATTGGGTGTAAAAACACAATCCCATTCCATGCAAGGAGTGTGGAGTCCCCAGACAGCTGTGTTGTTTACTGCCGATTAACAAAGAGAATGGAAGTCAAGACTGTGGCACCAGGTACTGTGAAGGAGGTGTCACAATACCACAACAGAAACACAGTAAGAAATTCAAAGCCCAGGAGACTTACGGAGGCACAGGGGAGGAAATAAAGAGCTAAAATTTAACACAGCGGAAATAACAAGGGGAAGGTAGTGGATGAGAAAGAGAGAGAGTGGTGTGTCCTAATAATCTTTGCTGTCAAACCTTTTAATGTAAAATACTTAAAGAGTTCCTTTAAATTGCTCCTGATAATCAGATACAAAAGAAGGAGGTTGAACATGTTTTATCGGTTGTTGAATAAAAGCTTCTACCGGTGCACAAAAAGAGATCATGTCAAGTGCAAAAACACAGCTTTTGAGTGTGATTTCCAGAGTCAGATCAATATCTTGCTTATCATGATTGTTCTGAATGTAAAAAGTCTGTCTTTTCATGCTCAAGCTCCAAAATTATTCACTGTTAGCAAATAGGAGCAGGTTGGAATTCATTAAAGTTTATTGATCGTGCAAGGATAGAAATAAATCTGTTAATTTAGGCATTATTGCAAATATTTTCCTTGTCTAAATCCATTTATCACTTTAAATATACTAACATTGATTAAATCATCTACTAAATCAGGATTTTTTTTTCCAAATACAGATATGATCAGCAAAGAAAAAATATATTCTGATTAACAGAAGTTTAGATCAACATAGCTGCTAATATAAGACAATGAGGGTTGAACATGAGCTTTTAAGTAAGAATATGAGTGATTGGTGTTCTTTTTTATTGGCACTGGTGGCCTTTATTTGACAATAATCCAACAGGGAGGGTTGAGACAAAATGAGGAAAAGACATACATATATGGGACACCCGCTCTAACCAACGCCCTGAAGATTGGTGTTTTTGACTAAAATTTTGGCTAAAATCATCTTGAAAACTAGGAGGAGGTTGATACTGGAAAGTAAATGAAAAAAAAACTTTTAGTAAAGAAAAAAAACATAAAAGAGAATTTAATTTCTGAAACACATCAGTGTAATGATCTCAATAATGAAATTATTTTAGTTTTGATAAGTGGCCAACACCTCAGACACCAATCTTCCAATCAGGATGTATAAATACAAGTTTATTTTTCCCTCAAAGCGCTGACAGCGTTGAGAAACTGAATGGCACAAGGTGTTTATAAATACTGTTATAAACTGTATGGATAGCTAAAATTGCTGAACGACACTCACAAGATCAGAGGGAATATTAGAACAGTTTATTAATCATATTAGTCTTTAATTAAATTGATTTTAAAAATCAGCACTAGCTATTTTTGAATTACTATTATGTACTGTTTTAGTAGTTTTTTCTGTCTTTTAAATACTCATTAGTAGTTAAACATGCAATGATTTATTATGTAATATGTAAAATGTAAGTTAAAATGACTGCAATGGTTGTTTTTTGCATTCACAATTTGGTTCACCACTCAGGGGAGCATTCTGTCAGGGGAGGTCCAAGTTAAATATTATTTTGCAGTGATGTGATAATATATTGTGCGAATATTAAAAATACATTGTTATAACAATAACGGTTTAATATTAAAACATGAAAGCATTTATTGTTGGGATATAATATTTACCTTGCAACTTTGATGAAATGCAGATAACTGGTGTGTTTACCTGCTTTAATTTGCTTTTATTCAGCAGCTTAGACAGTACTGTGATTATTTTGAGTGTGCTGAGAAGGAACTTAAAACACATAGGGATAGGGTGTTACAGGAGGAATAACCAGTCTGATCTGATTGAGGTAGCAGCTAATTAATCAACCGGAAGGGTACGGGGGACTCCATGGATACAAGCTACTCCTCCTGAACCACTTTCAGGCAAGTTTTATTGTCAAGTGGAGTACCACCTCCAAGCTATATCTGGATACGGTTGACTGAAAACAGAGTTGGCCAAAGATTACTTCAAATAAGTTAATGTGCCAGCTTGATTTCTATGACAAATTGAACCCTTTTCCTTTTGCATAGATGGAGAGATTCATGGAATTTCTGAACATGAAATGTTTTATGTTTGAACTACAAAAACATACCAATCTAACATTTATATGACATTTGCATAGTAAATAATCATGTTCTTACGACATATAAATTATATCGTAAGAACATGAAAGGTTCTTGTCATATTATGGTGAATATAAATATTGCAACAAAGTGCTTCTATACATTATTGTTAATTCAAAATGTAAAATTCTTAGGTTGGTCAAAGCACAGCTTAATTATTTTACACTAAATAGAGACTCTTTGAGATTTAAAAAGACTCATTTACAAAATATAAAAGTGTTTACTGTCTTTACTAAATTACAAAGAGAGCTTTTTTTTATTACTTTGACAATAGGACAACCTAAATTTATGCGAGTCTATACCTATTTATACATATGATGTAGAAAGCTAACATTATCCTGGGCAGCACTCACGCAAGAAACACTTCTAAGTGTCTGTATTTTCTTTTTGTGAGAATGTAAAATATTAACCTTTAATAATAATGTGCCATGTCAACCGAATTCAGTTTCTGGATGTGCAACAAACAACCTCTAGTTGTTACTGCTAAAATCCTTGCTGGACTTTGCCACTTTTACATAGAGAACAAAACAAGACTCTTCCAAAAAAAGAGGAAGCATTCTGCTTGCTTTTTCTGGCATTCCATGAGAAACTAATGAGAAGTTGCTTGACAACTACTGGAAGCAAAAAGACACATCTACCCAACATTACTGCAGGGAACACAACGCTTCTTCAGTTTTCTAATATCCTAAAAATATACTTGAAGCGGGATTGGGAGTCTGCCAAAGGATCAAACAGGCACAAGTGGTGCACCAGCTGGTTCCATGGAGAATACCTTGATTCTTGCTGCAAAGAGACTGACGTAGCACCCCACAGGTCAAAGGATTAGCAAGACTGTTAGTGACAAAGACGAGTAACAGGAAGGAAGAGGAAGGTAGAAGGTGTCTGATTTTTGTTTGAGGTGCTTTCAGCTGCTTTGTCATTATGTGGCAGTTTGGAAACAACTGAAAAGCTTCACTAAAAAGCTGTCATATGAAATTAACTGCTGTCATTTTCCACAGGAGAAAGGCATAAACACATTTTTTATGAGCTAAACTCTGTTTTGGGTTGCAAATTTTTAAAGAATCATAACATATCTGTGTAATTCTATAGAGAGGTTGTTTAGTTGTTGCTTTTCTGTATCAAAATGTAAATGAACATGTTCTCTATTTGGTGAGCTTAGGTATAACAGCACAATGGCTTTCTGTCTCCCCTCCGTAATTAGGTTACCATTGCTTGTTCTCAAGAGGCTCAGTGTCAGTTGCTTGAATGGGCTATTATATTTTCTCTGCCCTCCCTTGCTCCTTTTGGATGTCTATCAGCACACCTGAACAAATATTGCAGAGCACTGTACATAAGACTCAAGCTGGGTAAATATACTGGCACAGAGATACAGTCAGTTGGTAGGAAATCTTTGCTAAGACATAGCTTAAATATAATTTGTATGAAAAAAGGGCTTATATTGTGAAAGTAGATTTCCTGTCTGAATACACTGAAAATGTCAAATCCTAATTGCATGAAGAAACTAGAAATGTATATATATATATTACAGAAATGTATTTCTGTAATATATTACAAAAATTGTTTGTCTTGTACATAACTAAACTGTGTAACTAAAGTTAAATGTTATCATAGATTCATACATAGAAATGTAGTTTTTAATTTTTTCTTTTTTTTTTTCGCAAATGAATATCTGAAACGTGGGGCCTACAGTTATAATTAGGTCATTTTCTGAGATATTTATCCCATATTGGAAACTATCCTGTTTCTGATATATATAAAAAAAACATCCCCAGAATATGATTCTGCCACAGTTGGCATAGTTGAATTGACATTCAACAGAGTACCTCGACACATACCTGGAACAGACAGATGGTGAAAAAGGCCAAAACTATTCTGGACAGCAGAGAACATCCCCTCTTTAGAGGAATTTGTTCTTCCCTAAGGTTGAATGAACTATAAAGAGCAACTGGTACAAACTTAATTTTGCTCCAAGAATAAGGAAAGCGCAATCTTGGCATGTTTTAGAGATTGTAATCCTTGTCAATATTTTGATTATTGATTAAGTATTGTAATTGTGTTAACATGTGGATGTGTTCGACTCTTTAACTAGAGATTTCATCCAGCTTTCTTCCTACAGTTGGCTTCCATTCCTCCTTGAAGCCCAGATTTGTGGAAACAACAACTTTCTTTGTCCTCTTTGTTGCTTTTCTGATGATACAGAAAGCAGAGGTTGCCCAAGGCAGCATCCCAGCAAGAAAGTTTCTCCTTGGACAGCCATGTCCATGTACTGTAGGTTTGCAGCTAATAATAATATGGCTAACTGTTAAATTTTCAAAGCTTGGAATTTTGCTTTATGGCCTAGCTCTTTTCAAACTTCTCCTCATCTTTATCCCTGACCTGCCTCATGTATTCCTTGGTCCTCATAATGCTGTGCTTTACTATTGACTTCTAACAGACTTCTGTCTTCACATGATGGCTGTATTTATACTAAAAAAAACGCACATTTTTTTTGAGTATAAAACTAAAAAAAATATCAGTCTTCAGTCTGTCGTCTGAAGTGGACACTCAGCAGTGAAGCCATCTACACGATGAGAGAGAGTAGACTGTATTTTTGAGGAAGCTTAGGTCCTTCAGTGTTCACAGCAAGATGCTGCACATCTTCTATAAGTCTGTTGTGGAGAGTATCATCTCCTCTGACATAATCTGTTAGGGTAGCAGCATCAGAGCCAGGGACTAAAAGAAGGCTCAACAAGCTGTTCAAAAAGGCTGGTTCTGTTCTAAGAAAGAAAAATTCTTTACAAAATCAAGAGAATCACAGACAACCCAAAGCATCCTCTTTATGAGTCTGTCTTATAGCAACAAAGTGTGTTCATTCAGATGCTTCTTGGGAACCGCTGTAATACAGATTACTACAGGAGCTCCGTCCTGCCCACAGCCATCAACAACACTCTGAAGAACCTCGAATAATATGAGTTACAAAGTGATTAAATTCACTTTAGGATCAATGAAGTATTTTAATTGAATTTATTTAGAGATATCAAATTAAAGGAGGCTGAATACATGTGTAAACCACACAGTGAAATATATTTTAGTTTGTAGTTGCAATGTGACAAAATGTTAACAAGTTCCAGGGATTATGAATACCATTGCAAGGTGCTGCATACAATTTCTACGAGGATATGTGCTATCCATTTTAACAAGTACATGAGTATAGCCTGCAGCAGGTGGCAGGGACACTGTCCTCAGGGTGGTGAACCCAGATTCAAGATCTGGTTTGCCCCGGCGCTTTTGAAGTTTCCCCGAAAACACTTTGAACCTCAGCCAGCTCCATGGACAACGTTGTATTGGGTGACCCTTCACCTGCCCTGTTGTGAGGAAGGCAGCAACCAAAATGAAAACTCCCTCTGGTTGACACAAAGGATGCCCGGGCTTGTTGCAGCACTGTCAGCTTGACCAGTCGCGAATGGTTTGATCAATATTTCACATGACTGCTTTCTGCTGGAGCTTCCCAGTTCAGTTCAATGTGTATATCTGCCACCCGTGAAAATGGTGAAATATAATATTGGACTCAAAACAATTGTTAAGAAGAATGAATACATACTTTTTTTTCTTTTTTTTAAATAAATGCATTTTTAATGGACTTACTTATGAACTGCAGGCAGAATCACATTTATTAATCTTAATCTTTTTGAAGAAACTTTGTTGATAAAGAGTCAGAGCACTCGCAGCACATTTTGGATGCTCTGGTATTTATAAATCCATCCTTCATTACAGCAGCATAAAAAAAGGTTTGAAAAATGAATCGCAGTCATTTCTAAGTTAAGATGGCACCTATCAGCCTAAAATGAAAGCTGTGTTATTTTGTTTCTGCCGTTTTGAGAAGAAATGGGCACATGTGTCATATTTTTCTACTCCCAGCAAACAGAAAGTTGTGGCTTACTAATTACAGTCCATTACACCCCAGTCAACTTAAAAAGTAAAATATACATTTAAAAAACAATTACAGTGCCACTGACGATTTTGCTCAAATCTTTCAGCTTGAGACTTTTTCCCCAGTGCAAACTGTCACAAATTAAAGTTGTTGTTTTTTTTATTTTTGCTTTTTAAATAATTGCATAGGATTAAGGACCTGCATTAAGATTTAAAATTATTTTAAGATTTTTTAACACACCTTTCTCAAGGTTCCCAATAAGTGTGGAATGTGCTGTACTGAACAATCATAACTAAGTAATCTCTTTGCCAGCTTATAAAGTACATTATTCCCTCAGTTTCAGTTTGATTTTATCAACTTTGTCACAGTCAGCATTTGGCTCTAGAGAAGACAAAAAGTGAGAGCTTGAGACCAACAGAGTCAGTTTTGTTTTGGGTTTTTTTTCACTATTTTTAATCTTTTAAGACACAGGGGTTTTTTTTATTGTTCTTGGATTGTAGGATATGGATCAAATTCAGTGAGACAGTATGCTCTAGTTGGAATGACCAGGAAAGAAAGAGGAAGGAAAGATGGTAGTCTGACAAAAGACAGATTTTGTCAGTAGCTTACAATCTGAGCAGGCTATTTCTAAGGTTTAAAAGCAGGTGAGGATCCTACTGGTGGATGATTAGAAATCCAAGAACTTAAGGCTGCATGAAGTGCAACTCCTGATTTCATTGTCCACTCAATTATATGGCATCAATTCTGCAATCCAAGCCAATCCATAAGAGTCTCTTTATGGCCAATGTTGTGTTGCCAAGATCTGATTTTTGACAGGAACCCATGAGAAAACAAAAACAATTTACATATAAAACATTAACGCCACCCAAAAAAAGTTGGACATCCACCCATCGATCTAATTTGCAGGGTCATAAACACTTGCGCTGATATTTAGATCTGAAAGTTATAGCCACGGACTGTGGTTTGACCTAAAACCACAGTCTGTAAATCCTTGCAGAGTGAGGTGGGAGGTAGAATGGTCAGCAATCCCAAGGCTACAATAAGCATTTTTAAATACATTTTATACTGTCTGCATTTGTTTGTACTAGAGATGAACTATCGATCAATTTCCCAGTCAGCAACACACAGACACTGAAATACATACAACTGATCACCTGGTAAACCAGACTGACATGGATCGTTAGGACTTGTGGAACATTTCCACAACATGAATAAAAGATTTTTTTACATTGCATGTTTATTCCAGATGTGCACCAATCCGACAGAGTTAATGCATTTGTGACTGAAATATTTTAACAATATTTTTCAGCAATGGCGTAGTAGTAATGTTACCTATCTTATACTATGCAGATTTATTCACTCGCTTGAATTGGTGGATGCTTGAAACTGGCAGCATTAGAATGTTTTTCTCAGACAGTCAGATTAACTGTCCATAAAATAAATAAATAAAAAATAAATAAACATGATAGACATCACAAGAACAAGTGGGCTTGATGCAGCAGAACCCTGAATTTCACACTCTTGACCCCAATATACACATATTATTCATAGAGAAACTTAATCAGAAACAATACATGCACTTCAATAATGTGACTAGATGTTGCACAAAATCCTGCTACCTGTGATAATCACTAACATCAGGCAATAAAGACTGCTTAAAAAATCAGCAATGCAAACATTTTAGCATAGTTTTTAAAAAAAAAATAAAGGTAAAATAAAGGTATGAATGATTTACCAAGCTGAAAAGAAGTAAAGAGCCTCTAAAACAAAACAAAAAAAAAATAGCTTGGTATACATGCATATTACATAAAGAGAAATCAAAATTTGCAGGTCAGAGCTGTGCAAAATCACTGAGATCTTTGACAAAATGTTTAAATGTTGTGTCTCTAGTATGAGCTAGCATTTAGAAAAGAGAACAAAACAGTTTTAAATCCCTGGTACTAAATAACTCAAAACTCTTTCATTTTGAGAAGTTTGATTCTAGCCTTGTTGGGCTAGAATATGTAACTAAAAACCAGTGAGTCACATGAACCCAAAAATAGAATTAACATGAGTATACGTTGGTTGACACATTCCCACTTGTTTTGTACAGACACGGAAAAACATGCTGAGGCCTCGTGAATGTAGAGATTTGTGCGTGGGAGCACAGTTGTCGGTCATCACTCACTTTTTGTCAATCGCAGGTTAATGTGTGACAGAAAAAAGGTACACACAAAAAAAAATCACCTTTATTAACAACCAGTGTTTGCTCCAATTTTAAGAAACTCATTAATGGATCGGTTTACTTCAGAATGTATCACTCAGACAGTCTTTTACTAATATATATTTTTTTCTTCACGATTCCAACCCAGAAATTGAAGGACAGCATGTTGCAAACAATATAAATGTTCTGACTAGAATGTGTAAAATATGGATGTACTTCTAAATGAGGAAAAGGTAAATATAACAACCAGGATAACAAAAATTCCATACAAAATTTTGCAGTCATAAAGAAAGACAGGTAAAAGCCAAGGCTGAAAGATTAACAAAAGTCATCCAATTAAAATCCCAAGGTAACTTTGATATCAAGTTCAGATTAAATGTGCGTTTTGTCATCATGACACATAGATTTTTGTCTTTCATCAGCTTGTTTTGAATTTCTTTACTATGATATGATGTGTTGTTTTTTAATATCTTTAAGAATTAAGTGTCTTTTTTATTATTTTTGTTCCATATGCCTGGCAGTTATCAGGTCTGCGTGTGGTGGCTGATATTAAATGAAAACATACAGTTAATCTATTTATTTGTGTGTACCGAGATTATCTTTGTCTGAAATTACTACTGATGATTTTAAATATTTAACAGTGAGAAAAAAGCAAAACAGAAGAAATGTGCAGAAGGACCAGTTCCTTTTCTCTGCACTGTATATCTATAGTGCTGTTAAAGGACCCTGGTGCACTTCAAGTAAGTTTCTGCAAAGTTTTGTGTTTAATAATGTCTTTTACTATTAAAGAATCTTGAGGTAACTTTAGACATTGGATAACAACAATCACTTTTGTCCAAATTAAAGCTATAGAGTCTGTCACACTTGACTTGCTAGGTCTGAACTCTCTGACGTTTAATTTTGTTCAAAAGCAAAAATTATAGGCATCAAGCATTGGTTAGTTTTTGCTTTGAATGGTACTAGTCTGGCAGCTGTCCTGTGAATACTCCTCCATTAGCTGCTGCAGCTGAATACAAGCCTATGCTATCCACTTTCAAGAAAGAAAGCTCTTGAAAAATGAACAAAAAAGATTTTTTTTTTCCTGTTCTTGAGGGGTTGTCAGGTGATAGCAGATCTGAAACTAAGTACTTTTGGTCCTTTTATAATTTAGAAAGCCTAATTTGAATAATATTCTAAAAAATGCTCATTTATGGCTGGCTTTTATATTATTCATTCTCTGAAGACAGAAAAGAAAGCTAAATGTCTGCGGAGGTAACACTCCTAAAAAGTCCTTCTTCTTTGCTTGAATGAGAAGCATTGTACACAGGCATATGAGTCCTATATGAGTGTCAAGTGTAATCGAACTCAGTGCATTGATAAGGTTAAATATGTATGCATGAGCTGAATATAAATCGAGTTCTGAGTCAAACTCTAAAGATTCAAGGCTAAACCAAGAAAATTAAGCAGCTTGTCCTCCATTTGATCTGTTTTGATTCATCCCACACGAGATAACGATCAGCTCAGTGATGTAGCTAGGATTTTATTTACTTATTTATTTATTTACACCTTTTATTTATTTATATGTAGTTTTAAATACCACCCACGTCTGCTCCACATTCTTCTTGTCTCCTCGCTGCTTAAGATCTAGGCACTGCAGCAGTGGAGCTGACAGTCTTTTTTGCTTTGTGATTCAAAGATTCAAAAGCATTGCTTAGTGCCTTTTTACATCTGCTAGTGAGGTTTTTGTACACATGCCAGTCTAAGCAGGAGACTTGTTTGTAAAATCAGTTTATTTTAGGGTGAAATATATGTAATTTAGAAATTGAACAAATCCAATTCCAGTCAACTTACCATTAATCAAGAATACCTACTTACCATGGGTAAGGCTGATGCTTGTCGTCCATGATTGCCTGTTGGGTTTGTAGCAAAGCTCTGGAATGGTGAATTCCCAATCACTGGAAGGAGAAGACCCATTGCTTTGAATGGAAGTGTGTTGGGGTCTTGTACTTGTGGATTCAGACAGAGTTGAAGAGCATCTCTAGAAATGCAGATATTGGTCTGTCAAGATGAAACCAGAACTGATAAGGGAAAACTTATGTATAGATACAGTATGTAGCACTGTCAATCAAAAGTCATACGAGGTTTGTGCATGAAAAGTGAGTTTGATCTATCTTAGTTTTAGGAAAAGTATACATAGTGGACCACAAAATTTTGCTACACCGTCTGCGGAATGAGGTAAGAAATTCTGAAAGTGTTTTAAGTGATTTTCCTCCTATCAGAGCAACACAACTTTTTCCATGTTTGCAAATAACATAATGAGTTGTTGGAATGGTGTTCCTCAGGGTTCACTCCTAGGTCCTGTTTTGTTCCTTTTATACATCAGCCCCCTTGATAAGATTAGCAGTAGCTATAATAAAGTGTCTTTCCATTTATGCGCTGCCAATATTAAATCCAATAGTCTTCAGTTAAATTCTGAAACCTTTATCATTGCTCCTGTACAGAAAGTCTCTTTGGCCAAACAGGCTTAGTGTTCTGTTTGACCAGTCAGTTTCTCCAGACAGATACTTCTGGTAATAAGTTGCTTTTATCAGTTGAGAGGTATTTCTAAATTGACTGCAACATTGCCCAAATCTGATGATTAAGATGATTATTCATGTTTTTGTTTCTTTTCATTTAGACTATAGTGACTCCTTTTTACTTGCTTTAGCAAATCTGCTGTTACTTATATCCGGTTAGTTCAGAGTGCTGCAGCGAGGCTCTTCACAAAACCTGACAGAAAGGCAAACATCTCACCAGTTTTATCTCCTCTACATTGGCTACATTGTCAAATTTAGAATTTATTTCAAACTTTGAATCTCATTTTTTAGAGCTCCTAATGGACATCTCCACCTTCAATACCTCAGAGAAATGTTGATCTCTTATTCTTCAGATTGTGCTCTTTGATCTTCTGAAGGTCCCTAAAGCCCAGATTAAAACTCCAGGTGACCTGTCCTTTCAGTATAGTAACCCCCAGGCTGTGTCCTTCCCCGTCTCTCCTTGGGGCCGACTCAGTTGATCCCTTTAAAAAGCAGATTAAGGTACTTTTATTCAGACAAGCTATTAGTTCAGTGGTATTGTTGTTATCAGTTCTTTCTGTCTTTGTTTTATATTAAGTCTATATCAATATATCTGTGAAACACTTTGTTATTTTATCTAAATGTAAAGGTGCTGAATAGATAAAGTTTACTGACTAACTAAAACTATCTCAAGGGTAAGTCACGTCAAAAACAGAAACCAGAGTTTTTGACTGACAGTGTTTTTGTCTATTTAATGTGTGAATCATATTCTTTGCAGACACGTGTCTCTACTTTCTTGGATCAACTTGTGTCTCAGATGCTGACTTAAAGAAACCTTTGTGGAGGCAACAGAGGAGATGAGCCTGCACTGCAGCTTCCAATAGGTCTCCCTCTGGAACACGTCTTTATTTAGACATGCAAGAGCTCTGCAGCAACTTATGAGAGAGGAAGTGATGTTTAAAGACAATAAAACAAGAGGCTCACGTTATGTTCATCTATATATGCAACAATAAAAAAAAAGTGACATGAAAGATTTGTTTTTCAGGCATAACATCAGACATTTTTTTAAATAGAAATGAGATTTTTTTTGTTTGTTTTGGGGGATTTTTTTCCCCCAGATTGGGTTTACTGAGGTAGCTTAATTTTAGAACAGAATCACAGCAGAACCACTTGCTGAATGAGGACATCTATGGATCAAATTAAATATTGCAGCAATCAAAACACATTCTCCCTTTCTGTTGTAGCACAAAAATACTACGTAAATAAAATGTAACAAGTTATGCTATGATAAGTATGGGTAAATTAAGCAGGGAAATCAAAAAGACTGACATTCTGATCCAACTTTTTTTGTTTTTATCACAGCAAAAGCTGGCTGAATAGAAATAAATCCTAAAGATTCATTCTATGGTATTTAAACTAATAAAATTTAAGCTAAGAAAGAAATCACATTCTGCTTTATTACATATATAGCCAAACCCACTATCCCCCATGAATCACTGCTGGTAGTCATTCATGTTCTCTAACATAATCTTGCCCAGAGTGGGGGAAGCAAGTATGGCAAACATTAACCTACAGTACTTAAGCTGCTATTTTCTCAGGGGGATTTGGAAGGATTTTTATACTTAGAACTAAGTGGCACACTTCAGAAGGAGGAGCAGACATGCATTGACTAAAGCTACTTAGTGGAAATGACACACTAAATTGAAAATGAAGGGTTTTTTTAAATCTCTTGAATAGAATTAAATTTCGTACACAGCATTGATTTCATTGTTTGCTTCTTGTGCAGATATATAGAGACTGCTCTAAGGTAAATTTATTTTTCTGTGTGTGGGGGGGGGGTGTAGGTGTGTGTGTGCAGGGGTGGATGTGTCACAAATTACTTCACTCTCAACAAAGACCACTTGATTTCTCTACAGACTCTCATTAAACTGGTAACATCAAGAATACTTTATTTCCCAGAAATACACATTTGCCTCATCATTTTTAATCAGTACAAGCATTGATTTTGATTTTGATTTTGATTGAAGAACTTGCTTCGGCCTTCCAGACTTGTCTCAAAAAAGTTTTTAAAAAAGGTTTAATAGGGTAATTGTTTAATGTTTTTTAAAAAATATACCTCAAAGAATCTGCTAACTTCTGTTGTTTCACACACACAAAAAGGTCACGTTTCCTACATGCAGCACAATCTTAATGCAGGCAAAGTGGGGATTTTTTGTTTGTTTGTTTTGTTGCATGTTTTCATTATTATTTTTCTCAATTTGTTGCATTCTAAATAACAGCCGGAAAGCACTACTTGTGATCGGTTGATTGGAAAAAAGCAGTTCTGACAGTATCTGGCATGCAGTGTTAGGATCTAATTATAGTGAGAACAGTAAGGTTTTCAACATTTTATATACATTTTAGCTATGGTTAGGACAGATTTCCTTTGTTTTTTAAGCAGTTATTGTAAAAGTGATTGACAGGAAAGACGGATGTCAGATTCAAATCATCTATTGCCCTCAGTTGATCATGAAAACTCTGCTACAGACTCAAATCTTTTTCTGCCTTAAAAGGTTTTCATGCAGGACTGTCCTGAACTCAATCCATCTTTTCATCAACTCAGAGTGCTGAGCACACCATCACACAAAGCAGTATCATGTGACCAGTGGTTACTATGAGTACTTCTCAGAACCAGTATGTTCATGCAGAGAATAAATTACACATAGGTAGACTTCATTAACTAATTAGATGAAAGCAATAGGTTGCGCTGGATTTTATTTATGGGTGTTAAAGTAAAGGAGGCTACATACAAAGGCTTCTTTTTGGACCTTTATTTATATAATTCTTGTAAAGCGTAAATCCTTTTTGGTCCACTTCGGTTATGTGCCACTTTGCATTGCTCTATCACATAAAATCATCTTAAAACCCATTAAAGTTTATGGTTCTGTATATAACTACTGTAAATTAATTATTTGTGAGTGTATACTTTACTTATTTAAAGATTACTAGCATGTTGGAAGGACTATTATTTAACAACCCATGACTTACTGTTTCTCCTGTTTGATCTAGATGTCATGGCAGAGAGGCCCATTCTCTTTATCACACTTCAAAATGGAAAAGGCACAAAAACATGTTTTTCAAATGAGGCAGATGTATGTTGATCTTCATGAGTTAGACATTACAGTAACAAGATGAAGATAATCACCTAAATTTGCCCATATGTGCAATCATAGCGATAGAGTGGATGGTAAAGTACATAGCAATCTTAAAATCTCACTGCTACAGAAATACAGCAACAAAAGATTAATTTATGTTAAGGATTTTTACACTAGTTTTCCATAAACCCCAGTAATATTCAGTAAAGGGACAGCTGCTTTATTGAAACATTCCCATTTATTTTCCTTGTGTTGATAAGCAAAATGTCTACAGACCACTCAACAGTTTGTCACATTAATAAATAAAGAAATGCATTCTTTTATGTGCAGGAAATGTGTCTAATCACAGCTGTGGATATCTCCTTAGTTATGCTTAAGCCCGCTCCCTCAGTTCATTACTATTTCATGACCCATGGCCACTTTTACTCTTAAAACTGCATTACATTATTTACAAACTGGAAACAATTTGACAAACACTGTACTACAGAACAAGGAGTCACAAATTAACAGTGAATTATGAATAAGTATTTCATTTTCTACGCTTTGTTACATTAAGGTCCTTTATGTGGTGAGGAAGGAGGTGTTATCAAAAGAGACATGTCCCACACTGGTGTTTGTTTCTGTAAGAAGGGAAAAAATCAGATCCAGAATAAATATATTTTTGCTTGATTCGTATATGATCTAATGGAATTGAAAATTTTCATGAATAGTTTTTTCTCTTCATGATCACAGAGACAGAAAAAGAAAGGATGAATGGAGAAACTGGAGAGACAATGCCAGTACGATTATCAGAAAGTCCCAAGCAACAGGGGATATAGTAAGAATGAAGATAATAAATGACTCATTCACACAGTTCTTAAACATTCTGATGTTAATCATAATCATTTGCCATTTTCTTCTTGACTCGTGACTTTCAAACAAGCCTGAAATCTGAGAGAAAGATTGATACACTGATGCTACTCTCCTGTAAGTGGTGTCCAATATCCCTCACATTCCCTTCAGTTTGGATCTTTTTTAAAAGACTTCCCTCCAGGTCCACTTTCAAGCTGGCTACTCCGGCTGTTTGTTCAGATCTATATCAATGTTAGAGATAGAACCCATTCCTCTGATCTCCTCCATCACTGCAAAAGAGAGGGAGCATGCAGATGATAAACACCACACTTTGAAGGGTTTGTGAACCCAAAACGCTGATTGATAGATAGCTAGTTAACTATGTATAGCTGACTAGATAGATAGATAGATAGATAGATAGATAGATAGATAGATAGATAGATAGATAGATAGATAGATAGATAGATAGATAGATAGATAGATAGATAGATAGATAGATAGATAGATAGATAGATAGATAGATAGATAGATAGATAGATAGATAGATAGATAGATAGATAGATAGATAGATAGATAGATAGATAGATAGATAGATAGATAGATAGATAGATAGATAGATAGATAGATAGATAGATAGATAGATAGATAGATAGATAGATAGATAGATAGATAGATAGATAGATAGATAGATAGATAGATAGATAGATAGATAGATAGATAGATAGATAGAGTGAGATGTGAGGCGCTCTCAAATGGAGGGAATTTCATATCAGATGATAAAAGACTGTCTACATTTATCAAAATCTTGATGAATCATTCTCCAGAAATGATGAAAGTCTGTCTAAAAAGATTTGATATCTTTATATAGCTCATGAATGTCTTTTCTGTCATTTTTATAAGAAATATTGCCCTAACAACATCAGTTACAGTTGCAGTTTCCTGCAAAAGTATTCTCTTTTCTTGACCTTTTTCACACTTTGTCATGTCACAATCTCAGACTTCAGTGTATTTTCTTTTGGGGGGGATGGGGGGGGATTAATGAGATAAAACAACACAAAATATTAAAAATAATTATGAAATTATTTTTTTTACATCTAGAGTATAAATTTCTTTTGTGTGTAAGTTCAATGAAATTGTATCCAAGAACACCAAAAGGCAAAGACAAAGAAAACCGTCAACATTTTGTTGAATCAATCATCTTTACTTTCTTTTTTCTTTGTCCTTTAAAGAAACTTTTAATCAATGATATAAAAAAGCCCAATTTATCTCTATTAACTGTGATGATCTGATACAACCATTTGTATCAGATCATCACTGAATCATCACTTTTACACTGGAGTGTAAAAGAATAGAAGGTAAAACCAATGCTTTATTTGGGACAAAATCAAATAAAGCACTGGTTTGATTTTAAGAGTTAAGAGATTTTAATGTTACAAAGTAGCAACTCTGCATTGTTGTTGTATTTAGGAATGAAATAGAAAAGGTGCACTGTGTTTTCAGCAGGCTGTGGCTACATGTTAGATGGGTTTGTGTGGGGGGGTGAACTGTCAATTGTAGCCCTGCAGAAGAAGGAGTGTAAAGCTCTATCGGGACAGTGGCGGTTCAAAGAGTGACGAATGTGACTGCAATTCAATCAAGAGCAAAATGATAGCAGCCTGGCCCTTGACCAATAACAAATTGGTGGCAGGTATGTCATTAATTACACCTTTTTCATGTTCTTCTAGCATTGCACTTTTTATCTCCTGGAAATTTTCCATTTTCAAATGAACAGACAGATTCCACCCAACATCATGCTCTGTTTTCAGTAAAGCTTTAGCATTAAAGAGCTCTTGCTTTGTGTCAGATACAAAGATCTATCATGACGTACACGCTGCAGGGATCCTGTTGTTAGGGTAGAAGAAAAACATGGTCTATAACATCACTTTTGGCCATGTTAAATCAGACCTACAGGGGGACCTCCATTCCCGGTTAAACGACGAGCCGCCACCTGTTCTCATGTCATCTCTCTTGCATGCTCGCTGTGCCTGTTGGACCACCGGTGAAGGGCAGACACCCAGGTACTCCATGAGGAATGGAGGCAGGGTTCCTATTCAGAACTGTCCCCCTGTCTATATCCTGATGGCTGCCACCTGTTCACCTTCTTCCACCCCTTCCCCACCACTACCTCACTGCACACACACCTTGCTCTCGTTTGAGCAATGGGAAGATTTTTCCAAAGGAAATGTTCTATTGTTTGAGTCACAGTGGGGCAAAGAAGGGAGGCGAGTCGATGATCCTCTATTTCCAGATGCCTCTATTTTGAATTATTATATAATAATAATCATCTTGTAACTCCCTCTTGGTCTTTAGTCTATTTAGCAATCTTCATTTTGTGTCTGTCTGGTGAATTTGGGGTTAAAACATGTTTGTTCTTCATTCAGTGAAGCAACTAGAGTTGGACAGGGAGTAACATTACTTCAAGTAACATTAGAAGTAATGTTACTTGAATTTAAGTGTAGAATTTAAGTATGATGCATTAAAGCTACCCCTAGAAGTACTTTTTTTTCTCAAAAGGTTACTAAGGTAAATCCAGTTCTAACCCCCTCTACCATCTTTGTCTGATAAAATTAGTTCAATGATCTGACACATGTTTTTTAAAAACCTTGTAAATGCAAAGTTGTATTTACCATGTCATCATTACTCTCCATCGCTGATTCTTCCAAAACAGAGGTCTTGTAACACTCAAGAATCTCATTTGCATTATCCATTTGCATTGCCATAGAATAAGACAATAAACAATTGTGTACTACAAAAAAGGGAAAAAAAGTAAAGCTTGCACAAGGAAAAGCTTGCACATGAGGAGTTACTTCCTTGACAGATTATCAGTCAGATATCAAAGTGGCCAAATCCGTCTTTCCTGACACCCTGGAGCTGGGGCCATCTGGATCGGCCATTTTCTGGTCATTAACCACGCTCGCATCTCCAGGATGTTCGATTTCTTGCTCTCTCGGTGCAAATGAAGCTGGCTAACTCAGTCTTTACAGCCTCCGCCTCTTTGTTTGCTAAATTCTGTCTGTTGCGTGGTGCAGGAGAGACGCCGCTTTTGGAAATGGACCGCGATAAAAGGCATCTTGATCTGGGCACCGTACAGCATGATGGCGTGAGCCGCATAGCTGCAAAAGCTGAACTTCAATAAACATACTCTCTCTCTCACATACATAAGGGAAAGTGTGAAGGATGATCACAATGACTACCACGACGAGGTGTTGCATCTGCGGGGACCTGCTAATGATGAAGGCAGTCGCATCTCTAACGGGACTAATTGGGATTCAGAGAAATCGAATGTAATGATAGATGGAAAAGGACGGCGACTCAGCGGTGCCTGAAACTGCTGGCAAAAGATCAGAGGCATGAATAGAGCTGAACCTTTTACTCAGGCCTCAAAGTCATCTGTTGCCAGCAGGCAACTTTGCTTTAGCATTACGAGCTTAGACTCAAGCATCATTTTCTTGTTGTTGTTTTTTGTGTGTGCCAGTTTTAAGCAATATACATGTTTGCTGGCCAGTTTAGACTGTCAACATATTCCCTGTTAGGAGGTGAAAAATGGGTGCATCACACAGCGCAGCAGATGGCAGGAATGGCTCATCAGTCTGAAACAGGAGACGAGTGATGTATGGATTCCCCCAGAGGAAACACTTTCAGAGTATGAGCCACACTGGGAAGACATTTTGCTCGCAAACCAGCGGTTTTGTGTCCATGCTATGCACTAAAAGAAATGTATAAACACATTCAAGCTGTTCACCTTTTGAGATTTAAATTACCTTGTAAAATCTTTTAAAAAGGCATCCAGAAGTTGAATCACTTGAACAACAAATATTAGTACATTCCACCTGAATCGCACAGCTTTGCAGTTCCTCCACAGTTACCGTAGGTCACTTCCAGGTGAGTTGCACCTGGTCACTTTTTTGGACACAACAGTCCAAAAACAAGTTGGACTGTTGGGTAAGAAGCTCAATAAAAATAACTCCTTTCAGTATGTGGAAACTCATATATAGCTTTGTTTCACAGAGTGAAATATTTCAAGCCTTTATTTCTTCAGCTTTTGATAATTATGTCTTAGTGAAGATGAAAACCAGAATCTCAGCATCCCAGGTAGTGAGAATATTACATAAGATCAATAAAACTTATTTTAAGCAGAAATGTCAGGCTTCTGAAAAGCATGTTCATTTCTAAGGACACGTGAAGCGGCCTTCAACTCACCTTCCTCATAGATTCTCTACAGGCCTCAGGTCAGGTGAGTTTGCTGAACATGAGGAGTCCGACATTTGCAGTGCATGTGTAGAATCCGTTTGTAGTGGGTTTTGTTGCGCTGATTTCAGTCTCAGTGCACTTCTTATGAATCTACCGCAAATTATCCGATGGTTTTTGCTTGAAAATCTTGTCAAATCTGCAATTATCTTTGTCAGTGACAAAAATATTGAGCTATTTCACAATAATGTATTTTCTTTCGATGCCTCTTTGACCAATGCTTTAATTTTTAGGGGAAAAAATTATAGATAACTGCAAGTGAAATAAGTTTATTACTAACACGTCATTTTTCACAGGAGCAGCAGATGGCATGAAACAAGGGGTGTGAAAAATATAAAAATTATCACTGCAAACTAACATTGCTAAATTTAAAACTTTAGGAATGCTTGCAGAAAATAATGAAGTTGTGAAAAAATAAGTCAGGTATCTGAGCAAGTCATAGCAATGACATAAAATGAAAATTTAACTCTTAGCTGAAGAGTTTATATAGCATGATGATCGTATGTAAATTGCCTTATGGAGCAAATTAAATTTATTGACTGAATATAATTGATATACACCAAATTTATGATTTGGTGTATATCAAATCATAATTTGATATACACCGAGTTTGACACTTTCCCTACCTTTTTAGGGTGATGTTAAAAACTTTGAGACTTGACAATTCACCGTTTCTTCTCTACCAGTCTAGTGCTTTTAAACTTAGTATTTTTGCAGAATAGCAGATGAATCTTTTGTTTCAACTAATATCCACTGGGTGGTAATTCAAGGAATGTTGCTTTGTACAAACTAAGCAGGTCTAGAGAAGGTGGTTCGGTCAGCATCTGTTACCACTATTATTGCTTCATAGTGGACCCTGTCCTTGTTTTGGTTAAACCTGCAGAAGGTAACTCTTACTTTAATATATATATCGATATAGACATGCAGTATATCTATACAGATATACTGCATATCTATATAGATATATATTTGTTTGCATTTTGAAGTTCATTTTGGGTGCACTAAATTAATTTAAACAAAGCTTAAACAGAGGAAAGGGAATTGTAGTCGTAGATTTACTTTATGGATCATGCATAATAATTCAAATTAAAGTGTAATAAAAAGCCCTCCTTACTGTGCCCCTTTAAAATTCTGACTAACATGCTCTTTTTTTTTTTAAATCACTGTCATTTATGTTCTTAATGAATGATGGATGAGGTCAGCTGGTGTAACATAACAAGCAAAAAAATAAATAAAAACATTTAAAAAACCTAGAATTACCTTTTTTTTGTTTTACCTTTTAATAAACTCTTTAACCGTAATTGAGCCAATCAGTGCACACGGGTCTATAAAAAAAGCTTTGTTAATTGCAGTTGTGCTCTCCAAAATCCTACAGAGGCCATCCACTCTCTGGCTCATTTGTAATGTTACAGCATACACTCTAAGCCAAAGTATTGACCAATTATTTGCATTTGGTAAAATGGATTCAGGCTATCACATTGCTGAAGGAATTTTAATTTGTCCCTATATGTTAAATGAGATGTACTATCTATTTAACATGCCTCAATAAATGTTAATAACTGACATTTTTCTGCTGCTGTTTCAATATTTCACTCAGAAACACACGTAGCAACAACGTGTCCTCCAAACAGCCACACAAAAGTGAAGCACTGAAGGGAGGTAACATTAAGTGGAAGAAGCACCAAGGTTAGAGGGACAAACATCACATTATCTAGACAAAATTCAACACTGAAAAGATGGCATGTCACCTCATGTCAAGTTCATCTCTTTGAAAGCAAACCCTTCCCAGTTAAACTGAGTGCACGTTAAAAAAAAAAAAAAAGAGTTTGAAAAGTTGCAAATTAGAAAAAAAAGTAAACAGCAAAAACAGAGAGGAGTCCTTTTGTGATGATGAAGGCATCTCAATATGACATGCAACCACCAGTGCGTGCCATGAATAAATCATACTGAACCGGGCAGAGAGAGTAAACAGTTATGCATCTTCACCTCAGATGCCTGGAGAGGCCTGTCAGACAAAGAAGTTAACAAAGTCTACCTCCTCATCAGCATGCAACGCACATTTCAGTAAACCAAAGTCCAATCCTGACACCATGCTCAAAACCTTCTCCACTGTTTCCCCAAAGATCTCACACTTTCAACAGGCAAGTTAAAGAAAGCACGGCAACACTGCAGTTCGTTTTTACCCTGTGTCTGCTTCACTCTGATGTTTTTAAAGAGCACCCAGATTGCCTCTGTAACTTACACAGCCAGAGCTCAAGGTTTAGCTGCCAATTTGTACTTACTGCGGATAGACTCGTTCAGACCTCCATAATATCACCTGTTAACACAGCTGCAGGCATGACTTGGCTCCTAACGGGTGTTGCTGCATCCAAGCTTTGCTCTGATGCAAACCATCTAGACTCTCCGCTGAATGTAAAATTGTGGTTGGATCTCAATAAAATTAGCATATTGTCCAAAAGGGTATTTCAGTCATTCAACTGAAAATTTTAAGCTCATGGAGATTCATCACACACATTAATAATGTATATTGTAAGCACTTCTTTCAGTTAATTATGTCTACAGCTAATAAAAACCCCAAACTCATGTTTCTCAAAAATGGTATTACATAAGGTCCACAAAAAGTATTTCAATATAGAAACGTCAGCTTGCTGAAAAGTATATCCATTTAATGCAGAGTATATGCACTCTGATGATTTTAGGGAAGGCAAGGTTCCTTTAAAGCAGCGTTCAGCTCATCTAAATTGCTGAGTCTGCTGTGTCGCATTTTGCTTTTGACGATACTTCAGACTCTGCAGGGTTTTGTTCAGGCAAATTTGTTGGGCATTTAAGCACAGTAACACCAGGGTCATTAATAGTAGGTATTGGTGCTTTTGGCAGTGTAGCCAGATGCCAATTTCTGCTGACAAAAAGCATCATAAAAAAGTTTGTCAGCAGATTAAAGCTGTAAAACTCCTCTGGTAAACCACAGCACTGATTTTGGACTTAATAAAATCCAGGGGGTCAACACCGGGAAACACCAGAATGAGGAAGCTTCCTCGGGGACTTCTATTTTTGTCTTCACTTTTCCTCTGGACTCTGGAAACTTGATTGTCTTACTGAAATGCAGAATTCCACTTTTTTTGATAAGATTAATTGTGGACCACTGGGCATTTGTCAGTTACCGTTTCTGTTTTGCCCAGTATAGATGCTTCAGGAATGGCTGAACACAATGATTGTAACTAGCCACAGGCAAAACCTTGAAACTCTTAGCCAAACTCTTCAAAGAGGTTTACATCACAAATATCTCATATCAGTGTTGTTTCCATCATACTTTTTTCCCCTCCACTAAACTTGCAGTTAACTAGATAAAAAGAAAGTTTTTAAATTTAAAACAGAATAGTTATCACAGTAATTCAATTGTTTCTGTTAATGTTAGAAGAAAATCATGTGAGTATGCATGAATTTTGATATTAGTTATTGATGTATACATGTAAATAATCATTTTATTAAGACTACACACAACAATTCGTCCTCTTTTTTTAGAATATAGTTTTATTTATAATTTATAATCGGCAGATACAAAAAACTCTTTAACTGTATCCAAAATGTGCAATAAATCATTGATTTTTTTTTTCTCCAAAAGAAAATACAAAAAGACTATCTACTTTGGAAAGTTGACAACCAATGTAAACTGGAGTGAACGGGTAATTCTACAGAGGCTCTACTAATTAATACTAATTCTCTTTTAACCGACTACAGTCATTAACAAATTGCAAGTTTTGCTTTGCTCTCCCAAGATGACAACCGAGTCATTATGTGTACATACATCTAGAGTGGCAACATTCTAGTTCCACCATTGTTAAATACAAGAAAGGCAATAATATCCAAAAGCAGCACGAATGTGTAAAACACATTAAAGGAATTTTCAAAATTGTACCAAGATGTTAATGTGAGGAAAAGAAAAGGGAAGGTTTAGTCCAAACATGATGTCGTAAACAATTACCTTCAATGACTGAGATGCACAAAGGGAGAAAAAAAAGAGAGTATGTTAAGTGCTTAACAGCTGTTACTAATTCAAATCAGCAGTCTGAACAATCGTCAACCTCTGGAATCGAACAATGAAGGCTTTAATGCACAAGCATACCGTCTGAAAAGGATTTGCGTGTTGAAATCAAATGATTATTTCAAAATTAAAATGTAATTATAATTAAGATGGATTGAACACTCTATAAGAAAAAGAGACTAACATTTTGTCTTCACATTTTGACTGAAAAACATCCTCACATACACAAAAGGGTAAAAAAAACAATTTACATCCACATTCTCGCTATGATCCCATATCTTAACAGCCAATTAGGAATAGCTTTGAAATTATGCTGGCATGTGATCCCCTTAAATCACACAGATATGACCCCCCCCCCCCCCCCCCCCCCAAAAAAAACAACAATTTTACTCTTACAGTTATATGAATACATCATGACAAATCTGTGACTTTTCTTTATAAATCTCCATCTGAGGGAAAACTTGAGGCAAAGAGAGGTTCAATGAATGTTCAAGTGCAAATTATGTGTCATTGTAGTCCTTATGTTCCCCATGCTTTCAGAAATGGGTCTGCAGGCAGATAACAGGATACCTCAAACAAGCGTACATTCCTTTTGTACGGCCCCATCCCCCAGATGGCAAATGTCACAAACGACAACAAAAACAACTCAAACAGTATAAAGAAAAATACATTTCTTGTAATATAAAAAAAAGAAAAAAGTCCAGCCAGTTTGTGACATTAAGGAAAAAAAAAAACATCTCTCTATACAACCAAAACACATCTTAAATCCTTCATTCCTATACAACTCAAAGCTTTAAAACTAAGTGTTTAAACATGCAAACACCATTTAAAGATCCTATCTAGTTTCCGCTGTGCTTCCTCAGACCTCTCCAGCTAACTACAACTAAAACTATACCCTAAAGACCTACCAAAGTTGCCAAAGACATTTTGCAATACTTTTAAGGACACTGATGTCAAAAAAAGATGACCATTCATATTGTGAGGTGACAATTCCCTGTCAATTATCCAAATAAAGCACTTGCGTAGCATACTGTGTGCTCTTCCCTTTACTCTGACGCCATCAGCTCATTATAACTTGTGGTAGTGCAGCTCTGAAAGGACAGACTCGAGACGATATGAAAAACGGCAACAAAAAAAAAAAAAAACTCTTCAAAATCTTTAGAACACCAACGATGGCATGCAGGTTTGATTTAACTTTTATCACATGCCAATACCCTGACATCCCTTCCAGGTTGGAGAAGACTACTTGACCAATGTTTCCCAAATCTGTATTTCCCAAAGGCCTGCACCGTCTTTCCTAGGTCCACATCTTCTTTCCAGCATTATGTTACCACTAGTAGTACAAATAGATTAGAGATGCACCGAGAAGTCAGTAAATCCCCCAATATTCTGGTTCTGGAAACTAAATTGCCAGAAACACAAATTTAGATTTTTTTTTCTAATCAGCTAAAATATACCCAAGCTTAACCAGATGGTGTTAAGCTTAAGCACAGTGATCGGTGTGGAAGTCATTGCTGTTGGAAGAAAGCGTTCAAAAAGAAGCAACAGGAAGCACAGAGATGCTTTTGGTTGTTTAGCAGGAAACAGTCAGTAGTAGAACATGTCAAACGGTTGACCAAAAATCAGAGAGAGCAAGTGGAAGGCTGAATAAAATACAGCAAAACTGCTTTAACTTTTGCTTTCGTCTGCCATGGAACATGTTGAATCTATAAATGATTGAAGCCTTTTAAAATTCTGAAGATCCTACATTGTCTAGATGCAGATCGTTATGCTACCTGTGCTCATTTCTACTAACATGCTAAAGGCAATTTAAACTTCAACTCAATAATATCGTTTTAAAGTTATTAGTAAAGCCCTGTTTAGTACAAAGATGACTCTCACAAACACAATGTGGTATCATCTCTTTTACTAAAAAAAAAAATTACTTATTACCCCTCATGGCAGAAGCTGTTCTTACGTTTTCCTCTATTTTAGTACTTAGACAAATAATCTGTATCAGTGGACAAAAGCTTTCGAAAAACCACCAATTGGAAATTGATGATTCTCGGTGCATCTCTAAAGGTAACTTAGTCGAGATTTCACATGAGATGTCTTTTAGTTGCAGAATGAATGAGGGCAAGGCTTTCAGACTCCCCAAGGTAAATGCAGTTGTGCATTGAATAACCTCTGATACCAAATTGTTTTCTCCCTGTTCAACACCTTCTCCCATGTAGTCCGACAATCTTAAAGCCTTTACTACATGCAGACAACACAAGCATTAGTGAAAAACTTAAACCTGCGGTGGAGATTTTGCAAGATTTCAAATGCAGAATTGTCATTTTAATGTTACATTTTTTTAGTCCATACATTTAGTTGATGCCTTTTCTAGAAAAAAAAGCACCTGCATCCAGCATTAGAAGTACCATTAGGCTTGAAAAATGCATAATGATAAAATGCAGCCGTACAACTTTAAAGCTAATTCTCAGCCCCACCTATTGAAAGCATCCTAGTGGCTGACAAAATCTGGACATCTTTTGCTGTTCAGCTTTACACAGTTTGTCCTTGGCTTAGTACTATAGTTAGCTTGAGAATTTTTGACACATAATAATGTCATTTATTGTCTATGTTTGTACATCAGACTTTAACATTGTTATTTTAAATGCAAAGTTTCTCTATCCAAAATCTTAAGTTGCAATTTGATCATGCCTAAAGTAGTAAAAAAGACATTTCAACATCTAGAAAACTGATAGGCAAAAGATGTGCAAAGTCAGCCTGCAGAGATGAAAAACCAATTGTAGCAAACATTCATTTCTGTAATGTACAATCCAGTTGATAATGCAACACATTTTCAATTCAAAGAACTTTATTTTTCCCAACTTGCTCAACTTTACTGTGGATAATTAAGAAACTTCTATTTTATGTTCACAGCCAAACAGCATACATCCATCAAAACTGCCAAATGTCTGCTCTTCATTGTTTCCAACTAAGCTTACTTTGCTTTTCACTTCAGCCACATTTTTGCAATAGATTAAGTATTACTAAATGCAGAACTTCTGAACACCAGAAAAATAAAACATCACAGAAGAGTGGAATGGACAAGACAGGGTCACTTAAACATAAATCAGGAGCTACCAGAACCAGTCGTCTCAAACTGTGGTCGTCTGTAAACCTTGTGTAAAAAAATCTTATGAACACAAAAGTGCAAACTGCTACCACTGCCCTGTCTGTGTCCTCAGTAGTGCTTCTCCTGTAGGTAATCTTTCATCTTGTTGGGTAAGGGCAGTTTCTGGATGAGGTCTATCCTTGTGTATTGTCTAATGACAAAGCGGCAAAGATACTGCAGGGAACGCACTTGCATAAACCGAGATACTGGGTTGGTTAGTCTGACGGGATAGGTTGCAGACCCTGGAAGGCGAGACCTGGAATAACAAAAGGCTCCGTTTTCTGAGTCTCTAATGGAGTGTTCAATTAAATCAACGATTGATGTGTGACCCTCGACATCAGGCTGCTCGTAGAAGCTGAAGCGTCCGTTGGAGTGTTCGATGCGTGTGTGAAGGGTTTTGCTCTGCGATCGGAAGCTCAGGCTGAGCAGGTACCTGTCGTCTGAGCTGTCTCTGACCAGGAACGAACCGTCGGCCAAGTTGATCAGCTTCTCCTCTGCCTCCCACCGTGTGATTGGACCCCAGTACCAGCCCTGCCTTGCAAGCTTCTTAAGCTCCTCGGTCAGACTGGTCACGACCATTGGTCCACTGCTCTGGACTGAATCGTACACTCGACTGACTCCAGGAGCTGAATTTGGGTCAAAGTTAAGGTGGTGTCTTACCCTCTCTGCTACCTGGCTGTCTGTAGAGCTGAAGCTGGAAAAAGTCCTAGGGATGTGTCCGTTACTTGTCATGGGTGGCAGAAGGGGGCTGAGGGGAGGTGGGACTTCCACCCGAGAGCTTTGGAGCACCATACCAGCAGAACCTAAAAGAATACTATTAACTGAGGTTTCCATAAAGAGGTCCGCAGGCATCCCATTAACCAGTTCATGCTCGTCCTGTCCCTGCTCCGTGTGGAGGGACCTGCTGTCTGCCTCTGTCACTACCTCCATGGGAGTAGAACTATCTAGGCAAAAGGAGTGGGACCCTTCTGGGTACATTCCATCATCTGAAGGCATTGTGTACTGGATATAGTCCTGGGGCGTCAACCCCAGCACCACAGGCACATCATTTTCGTCGATGTTTAGATGAAGCTCACCGTTTTGTGGTTGTTGGAGATACTTTATGGACTCTGCTTGGTCCTGAAAGAGCCCTTCCATCTGGAAGTTATGAAATTCTTTATGAACACCATTTAAGGTGGGACTCGGGCAAGGAGAGTGGACCATGGCTTTAACCTTTACCTCCATCTTGATGCATGCCTCATCAGAGTTGACCGGTCGCAGAGGCCAAGGCGAGGGGCTGTAATGGTGACTCCGCAACGATGCGGATCTGAGGGGTCTCTGAGCTTTTACTTCATTGCTGATGGGAACAGAAGATGACGAAAAGTTGTCGTCGTCATCTGCCGAACACAAAGCTGATGAGCCACCTTTTGCTTTTGCCTTTTGTTTGGCAGACAGCCTCCTCTTTAACGAACCCATTAGGCCCTCACTCTTCGATCGACTTTTATTTTGGCCTCCTTTCTCGTCCTCACAACCAAGATCACACCCTGAAAGGTCTTTGGTGTAGCAGCCTCCAAAAAGTGATTCCTCCTTAGAAAACTCTGTTGTCACTGAAGGCTGCTGGAGCATGACAAAGTCACCCTCCTCTTTGCCCTTTATGCTGAGGGACTTGCGGATCGTCTTAAGGCTTATCTTCTTCATTCTGACAGGCCCTCCAATGTGGGGGCATGGGACGGCTCTCCTGATATCCTGATGAAAGCACTATCCACAATGTCCTTCCATCAGGCCACATGAAACAAGTCATCCATACAGTGGATCCAAAAATCCCTGAAGACAAAAATAGACACATCTTAGTTGGCTTAATAATAGATTCTAAAATAATACATTTTCTGGTTACATTCTTTTTGTTTTATAATTAATAAAAGAAATACCATTTCAAAGTTCACAAAAAACAAGTTTGGAGAACTCGCATAATTTGCCAGAGATACTTTTCTACGCAAGATAAGGTTACTTTCAAAACAAAGTGATATAATGCTTTAGAATATTTCTATCCATATCATGTTTAAACTATTGATAATAAAGTCTATGTAGTTGAGATAAAGACTTTTTTCCCCCAAATTGTTATTGTAAAGGATGCATTCACTATTAAGTGGTTAGATTTGATGCAACACAGATCAGATGACCTCTCAAAAAACAAGGTTGGATCACAAATAAATTATAGAAGGTGAGATGATAAATAGTCAACATTGTAAGTATTATAATGACAAAGAGTAAAGGGAGAAAAATATGGCATTTCACTCTAGTCACACTGTGGTTTTTTAACATTACACAACCTGATTTATTTATTTATTACAACCTGATTTACCTGCTGATTTACCCCAAACTAAAAATACAAAGGCAAAAGTTAATTATCTAAATTATTAAAACATTAAAAGGCTTTCAGTAGGGGTGCACCGATTGCAGTTTTCTGGCCAATCACCGATCTTAAAAAAAGATGTACCTGTTGATTCTAATTTGGGCTAATTCAGATTCTCTTTTTCTATAACAGTGTCAGAAGGAGTGGCGGTAAGATGTAAAAATTATACGTATTTTTTCATATTAAATACACTTATGATCATTTTTCCCCCTAGCTTTCTTTTCTTAAAAAGAAATTACAAATGAATGAGAATATTTTCAAAAAATTATTTTTATTTCAATCATTCCTCCTGCGAGGAATGAATCAAAATCATTCAAAATCAAATAAATATAAGCTGTAAATCACGCTCGTCAAACTAGAAGGCAGGCCCTGGGTGGGCTGGCAAACTATGAAAACCCAGCACTAATATACCCAGGAGTACATTAGTGAAAAAAAAACAAAAAAAAGTCCAGATTTTCCAAAAAAATAAATGTTCAGAAATACAAAATATGATTAATAGATGAAATGGATTTATTGCCCAGCCCTACTGTCAGATGTTACAAGATCACAATTCACCTTCAATGTTCCAATCTTATTTTATTGGAAAACCATGAACAAAACTCTTAAAACAATGCAAACTTGCATGAGGTAGTACTCTAAAATATAAATGAAAGGCTTAGAGAAATGTTGCCCAAGCCACTAAATTATCTAAACTTTCATTTTTTAGAGAAAAAATTGGGGAACAGAGCTGATTTTCAGACCTTTGCATAGGTAGATAAAATTTGTGAACAAAATGCAAGCGTCAACCGATCACTGATCACTCAAAATTAAAGAAATTGGGGCGATCGACGCATGAATGACTGCAATCCCAGGATTTTGATTTTTTACCCTGCCTGCATTGACATTCTGTTATTATTAAAAAACATGGTATCAATATATAAAAACAGGACTTTTTTTCTTAAAATCAAAGTTTGACTGCAAAATAGAAGGCGGGGGTTGCAATTTGCTAAAATAACGAGGCACCATCCTTATAATAAAATGTTATATATTTTAAAAGTCAGAAAATGTGTGGATCTAGTTAGAGAAGATTTATTTGCAGAAACAATCACAGAAACTGCCCAATTATGTACACAAAATAAAATCAGCTTTAGTCTTTCTGAAAGTATATTTGGCACATTTTCTACACTACAACATAAAAGTCAACTCTAGATACAAACAACTAATGAAAGAGTTAAAGATGAAACGAACAGGTTATCCACAGGGAGTGGGGAAGACTGTAACCAACTGCAAACGCACAGAGCCACAAAACAAGCATTTATGGTAAGAGCTGCTAAAACCCTCACACAGTACCTATCTGAACTGTAATGGAAAAACTTAGATGGACCTTAAATTGAGTAATTAAGCCTCAGAGTTAAAAAAAAAATCTTACTGAGTCACTACACCACAACTAGTAACTATGTTACCTTCAGTTGTTATAAAAATGCTGGATATATCAAACATGACTTAAAAGAAATGTGGTGCCTTGATAATGACCTATACCACTTTAAGAAGCTCCTACTCTTTTCAACACGGAACAAGTAATCAGAACAATGCTCCTTTATGATGCTGTTTACGACTGTTCATAGGAGCACTTGACTGAGAAGTTGTTGGTATGAGCTCAACAGACCAGCACTTCCACCAGGTGTTTGCCAATTGCTGCTGTCGCTAGTCTGGAGGAACCGAGTGGGGAAAGCGTTGGTAGTTTTGCTCTGTGAAGCTAAATCTTCGCTGGTAACCGCAGTTCAGAAAGGGAGCTTTGCGTAAACAGGCGACGCTTTGTGAGAGCAATGTTTAGACACCCCAAAATGGCTGCCACAGGACATCAAGGACTCCTCAAACAAGCATGAAAGAATCAAAGTAAACACTCCAGGTATGTTTTTGATGAGGTAATAAAATCATATAGATCTCAAAAACGTAATTTTACAAAAACACCCCCGCCCCACACTTTAAACATGTAAAAATGTATATGGACGGTGAGTAAAACATTTCCTTTTACTGAATATTCTTCAAATGATTAGGTATGTTAATGCAACAGGCTGACTTTACTTAGAAAATGGTTTTACCAATTGACCTAATAAATTGAACAGCATTGCACCAATCTATATGTTTGGATTGTCCTACATTTTGTGTTTATGGATAGGACTAGTTTGTTTTGACATAAATAAAAAAAGAATATAGTCTTGCTTAAACATTAAAATAAATGCCATTCATCATGTTTTACTTTTCTAATCAGATCATCTGGATTCAGCAATAAAATATTACAATCTGTTCATGTATAGTTCCAAAAAGAACTCTTTAGTCATTGGAAATTTTGAATCATTAAATATTGTAGACATATATAAATATATATATATATATAATTCTGTTGAAAATTGTTCTAGGCTCTGATAACATGCCAATTGCTCTATGGGTGGTTATGCAGCTGATATTTACCTTCAGACTCGACCCCACCTACACATGTTTACCTTGCATCATGCTAACATGGCTCAACAGTAAAACATTTCAGCCTTTCAGAAAGTATTTCCCAAATCATGTGAAAGTTACGGTTATATGTTTTTTCAACATTCAGAATCGTTTTTGCAAAACAGGACCACGTGAAGCTCTGAAACAGATCTGTTTGAAAATCAAGACAGCTGCAATCTGATTACTCACCATTATCTGCAGGAAAATGGTGACTCAGTTGGGTCAAATTCCACTTCCACCACCTTTCATTTACTGTTGAAATGAGCAAAAGCAAGTTGATATGCAAAGGTCTGTCAATATAACTCAAAATAAAAGGCATTATAAAAAAACATAGCACCTAAAGATATGCAAAAGTCATAAACGCCTTGTGCTAAACACTAAAATTAGCCAGGTATGTCCTGACCTGGAAAGGCCTACGGACACAAGAGCATGCTTGGAGGTTAGCTACGTTTGTTAGCATTCTACTTATATGCTTTAAGTGTGAATACTCCAAATCCCTTCAGTCGCTTTTTAATTTAAAGATATACATTTCTCCTAAAAATATCCTACAGAGACGCCCATTATGTCATTAATGTTAAGACTGCGTGGAAGCCAACACGAAACTGCTGTTAGCAGACCTGTGAAAAGTATTTTTTATACGTTTAAACTTATCTAAGAAAGAATATAACATTGTTTCTTACCTTGTCGCTCCCAGCTTTATTTTTGTCGTAAAGCAGTGTATTAATGTTTAGTTATCCGTCAGTGAAAACACATTGAGAAAATATATGGTCCTTGGCGATTGTTGGCTAACGTTAGCGTAGCTACTGCTACCTTACTACCTAAGTCAGTTAGCTTTGTTAGCGTTTTATGTCGAAAACATCACCGCCACCGTCCCTCTAGTTCACTTCTGCGGCAAAACAAAGCACAAAAACACAAACATGGACGGACTTTGTAATTTTCTTTACAAACGGGAACTGTTGTCGGCTAACAACGGCATAATTGATAGTACATCTTCTAACCTAGGTCAGCTAACTCTTTGTAGCTCACGGCCTCTTCCTTTCTTCCTTTGTTGCCTGTTGAATTGTGGGAGCTGAGTCGGTGTGTGTTCACATGCAGCGAATCAAAAGGCAGCAATCACCACATCCTCCAGGCAGGCGCAGGGGAAACATCACTCCAATAATAATAATAATAATAATAATAATAATTTGATTTGTATTCTTTTAGTACAAGATAAAATTCTCATTTGGCCTATCTTTATTCATGATGTGTCAGTAAAAAGAAAAAAAAAAGATTTCAATCACCATCAACCAGCTGCAAATAATAATCTTTTCTGTAATATGTTTTTAAATTATTATAAATATACTCGGACTAGTTACCACTCAGAATGGCATGTGGCAGGAAATCCTTCCTGCCACATGCCATCTCACTGTACAATAAAAGCTAAATCACTGTTCTGCACTAATCAGTCCAATTTTGCACACCTGCACTGTGGCACACTTGCTGTACATATATTTACATATACATACTGTTTCTGCATTTTTGAATCCTTCCAAGGACTGCTCTAAGCTGCTTTTTATAACGACAGCATGTCATATTTTATTCTTATTTTATCTTCTCTACATTGCTACTCAGTGGTGGTTGTTGTGTGTCTTGTCTCTATGCTGCTGTAACTGCGAAATAATTTCCCTGCTGGGATGAATAAAGTAATTCTATTCTATTCTATTCTATTCTATTCTATTCTATTCTATTCTATTCTATTCTATTCTATTCAGTTAACAATCTAATTTAATCAGTTTAAAGTCACTTTTTGTGTGAAAGTATGAAGCAGTATTTACTTATGTGGTACTAGATATTAAAACATTTGAGGGCCAGCAATTTGCTTGGACAATAAACAGAGGATGTGAGTTATGGGTTCATCTTTCTAACACCTACGCCTTCATTAATATTCCCAGTCGACTCAATCAGACTTTGAGACATGATTGAAACAATTCACTTGACATTCGGTGACATGTTTGGGTCATTAATTAGTCAAAGACTGATTCAAAGGGATTGTATGCCCAGTGAGTCATGGGATTTTGGCAGCCACATATGCAACCTGAATAGCCGTATTGTTTGTTCTGACTATATCATATCAACCTAATACCTCAACATATGTTTTGAAATGAATAGGGTTTTAGATGAGAGGTGAAACCTCTTCAAGTATATGAAATTTCCTACAAACACAAAAAGTCTCTGCAATGTTTCATTGTGACATCCATTTATGACTTTCTTAAACATTGGTGTAAACTCATTTAGTTTATAGTACTTACCAGACTTTAACAAGTAAAACTATCACTATTTCACCATATTTTCACTAAAATAAAGGAAAATGGTAAAAATAAATAAATAAATGAAAAGTAGCCATCAAAGACAATACTCAGGTAAGAGTAAAACAATATTCTGCATTATTCTGCACTTAAGTATTGAGTAGCTAAAAGTAACATCTGATTCAATATTTTACAATGATATCATCAGACCAAAAAATATTAAGTTATTTGGAAATTCTGATATTTTAAAGACTGCAATGAAAATAAATACTAACATTTCACACCAGTTATTTTATTATATTTTAAAATATTCCACTATGGATACATACAATAATGTTTTTGGCTAAAAAATTTTTTTGAAGAGTTTGTTTCTTATGATAATTTGAGTTTTAGAGCCCAGGAGATCTAAACGATTTACAAATCAGTGTAAACGGGTTTAATAAATGCATTTGTCTGCTAAAAACTAACAATGACTAATGTCCAAAAAAAATGGAAGATATTTTGCACAAGATAATTAAAAATATTTTAAGAAAAGCTTGCTTCAGGGAAGCTAAAGACAAATGAACAAATGATGACTTTTAACAGCATTGTGACTGTTGGAAGACTTGATATGCACAACCATGAGGACATCTATTTTCCATTTACACTGTGATTATTTGAAACTTGCAGAATAAATCCTTCACTTTATTGTGTTCCTTGATGAGAAACCAAAGGAGGCAAGCGCTCTGCCCTGTATGTCTATTGTCATTCATAAAGCATGGATAAACTTGATTTGATCAAATTTTATTTTAATCTTGGAATGAATCCCAGTGATGTCTACCAACCCCATGTGGTTAAGCACAGTATCATCATTAGCTGAAGACACTTGATTTGTCTGTCTAAAATGCACAGCTTGAAACGCAAACAATGTTCAGATATTGCGCAAGCTGCTCTTCATGATGGCTTGATTTCATCTTAAAAGTGTCTGCCAATCAGTTATGATGTTTTGGCCACAGCTTGATAACTCAATTCCCGTGTCATAGTGTTTTTCCCACTGATGTCACCAGGGGAGCTCCGTACAAAGACAAACACAAGCACAGCAAGGAGTGGAGACAGAAGTACGGGATGAAAGCTTCCCAAAAAATAATTTAAGCCCCAACAAGTGTTTATCCGTTGAAACTGAGACCTCTCTATGTTCTGAATCTTCTCAAATCAGACTGTTAATGGATACAAACTAAGACAGGGTTTTCATCACTTGCCTACAAAGAAGAGAAACAAATTTATTAGTGGGGATTGACATTTTTGTTTGTCTGCCTCGTGGGGGGTCAGCTAGAACCATTGTTACATGAATTTGCTTCAAATATTTTTATTAAATAAAAATGTTTATAGATTAGATAAAAATGAATAACTGTTCACTACCATACTATATAATAGCATCTTACACAAATATATTTTATTCTGATTCCCTCTTATAGACCAACATTAAGTGGTCTCTCAGTGTCGTGAATGTGTTTGTGGATTCTTTGTGAAATCAAGAAAATTACAGACACTCCCGAGCATCCTCTGTCCGAGAACACTATATAACAAGAGTCTTCAGTCAGCGGCTTCTTCAGATTCACTGTAATATTGACTGCTATGTTTATTTTCCCTCTAGGATTAATACAATATTTTTTTTATTTAATTTGAATTGAATTGAATGACAGTGATACATGGCTTGCAATATCCCTTACAACTAACTGTTTAGATAAAATATTGATCTGTCAAAGTCAATCAATCGAAGCAAACCTAAATCCAAATGAGAATTTGTAACACATCTTCAAAATGTATATTCACAGATATTATCCAAGATTGAGCTGTTTTGTGAAGAAGAATGGGTATAAATTTCAGTGTTTGCCCCAATGGATAGGAATGACTATTCTAAGAAAATTCTTTATGGATTCATCTGGCTTTTTCTTCTTAGAGACTGGTTTTAAAATTTGACTTTTTGCAATAATACAATTTTATGTGAAAACAAAGTATGAAACAAACTCCTCCTAAAACTAGCTTATTCTTTCTGAATCATACTAGATCTAAAATGCAATAATGATTCCAAATATGTGTACATTTTTTGTAAACTGAAGTGTGGAGTCCATGCTGAGGCAACAAAAATGTCAAAAAGCACGTCGGTTTAGGCGATATTAAGTGGTGTCGATTTTATTTCATAGCTTATTGAATGCTCCTAGGTGATCTTCAAGATTTCATTTTACAGTCTTATTTCTCTACAGCCTGCAGCCTTTATTCAGGACGGTCTCTTAAATTTGCATTCACAAAACCTCAAGATGGCTCTCTAACGATCTGCAAGTGTTTCACACAACGGCAAAACTTGAACTCTGAAATGAAACATTGGTTCCCTAATTAGTGTCACCATTGTTTTAGAAGTGGAATGTGTTTACCGCTGCCAGGCTAATTTGGTCCATATACCGAACATTACATTGTTTTTTCCACACTGTCAAGTGCATGGCAGTCCTTCCCCAACCTGCTTAGTAGCTGCGCACAGACAGGTTCCATGCAAAGACTCTAATTACCAGGCCCTATTAGGGTTGATCAAGCTGCCTCCTCTTGATGTGTCGACGCAAGAAGGGTGGGCTTGTTGAGGGGGGGAGTAAGGAGGGGCTGCAGCTATTAGATATAGAACCAAGGACACTGAGAAGTACAGAATGCAGTGTTTGAACAAGCTAAATTAGATCTGACAAACAAACTTTAGTGTGGTTGATATTTGTTACTGGAGCGTAAAAAGGAAGTAAATATGCAGCTGTGGGAATAACCAAGCTTTTCTTATCATGACAGGGTAAACAGATCAAACTGTTTCTAATATCTGGACTGCTTAAACTTTTTATTAAAAAAACTGTTTGTCTGAAAAGGGATTTATGAAGGCATATGAGGGTCTTAAAATGCCAAAATTGACTGAATATTCTGAATAGCAAGTCAAGATGAGCAGCGTACACAAAGCTTGGGCCACACCGTTTAATGAGATACCACTCCATGTGAGGAAGCTCCTAGTGTTTCATCTTAATTTCAAATGAACGCTGCATCAGCCATAAATTATTTGCACAATATGTCTGTGCTTGCTTCAGCTTTGGCTGAGGCCTTTGACTCGACTACTATGCCGGTGGGAGGTTTGTCGGAGTGGAGCTGTTGTTGGGGGATGTGGACCTGTACACCCATCTTCATTTCCTCAGCACTCCTAGCAGAGTGTTAATACTGGTAATGCAGGCATGTCAAGAATGTAGCTTTCTTTCAAAACATAAGTTTGTAAAATGACTCTGTGGATGTGCTTTATTATTTATGACACGAGTTGTTGAACAGGTAGTTACACGTTTCATTTTTACATAATTTTCTTTGGGAGATGTTATTTTCATTACTATGTAGAGTGTTCAAATCTGAATGGCTGAAAACATTTTATAGTAAAAAGACTTTTGCAATAATGATCACATTTTAGCTCCTTGAAGATATTCTTACACCAATAGAATAAATGAGTAAAATTGATATTAGAAGGTGTATACCTTTTATTTGTGCATAGATTTTTAACCACTATTACTTGAACAGAAATCATGATATTTAAAAGTTAAAAGACATTTAATGAATTGCTAAATTCCAGTAATTTTTTGAATTGAGCTTAAAGAAATAAAATTGTTAAATTATAACTAATTAATAAGATATATTCTGTCATCTGGTTTGTGCTCCCACTTAAAAAAGTATGGATTGTTTGATGTCTATACCTACTTATGAAGCTTCTTAGGAGCCTGGCAGGCGGTGTACACTGTGAACAGGCTGCCAGTCCATCAGAAGGCAGGGCAGAGAATTAAAGAACTAATAGCCAAACTAGTAACTTTGACTATAGCACCAGTACTGTTGCTAAACTAGTCAACGTTGGATTCAAGCCTACATTGTTGTACTTCAATACAGAAACTGCCTTAGCTGCTGCAGAGCAAGCTAAAGCTATATGCAAACTTTTTAAAATAATTCCATGAAGGTGGCTTGTGAACATATTACAAAAAACTAACAAACGCCATTCATTCGCAACAACCTTGAAGATTAAGAAGTCCTCTTCATTAGTAACTTTACCAATACCTAGTGCTATCACTAAAGTACAGTAGTTAGAAAAACAATTTTATTTGCTCCAACACAGATACTATTGCCTACATGTCTTAAAAAATCTTAACTTTTATTATGCTGACATATTTGTTTTGAAAATAACCCATGTCAACTTTCCAAAACTATTGCTTTCTCCTGGGCACTATATACAACCAATGGAAATGGATGGGTTTTTTATTTATTCATTTATTACCAAAATTAATGTGCTAATACTGTTAGGATCATTACTGAAAATTATATTGAAAAATTGTAATGGCTAACATTTAATGGGTGTAATGACTCTTTTCATGGTATTCCTCATTTTTAATACTTCTTAGAAAAGAATAGCAGAGAGAAGACTAACAATTGAGAAGTATTTATCTTTCTTTGACAAGGACAGTATGACCCAAAGGTTGAGCATAGGGAAGAAAAAATTAAGTTTTTTTTTTCTAAACTAATCTCTGCTAATTTTTATATTGCTCCTTTAGCATATGTCTCCTGGAGATTCTTTTTTGATTTTTCTCTGTCCTTGTAATTATTTACATTAAAAAAACAGTTAATAAATATAGCTCATTCTGAGTTTATTTAATTTCTTTTTGATTCATCCCACTAAGATGATTTTTTTAAGCTTGCTCCCACATGTATTTCATGTATCCTAACTAAGATCTGTAAAGGGTCTCAATGCTGAACATGAAGACTAAATCATTTGATTGAGAGAATGTTTTATAAAGAAGCTCTGAATCACCAAAAGAGATTCATTCAGATCCATTCAGTTAACTCTAATATATCTTAACATATTTAAAAAAGGAAAAAACAACTCATGAAACCTCAGACGCTCTCACCCAACAAAAGATGCCAGAAGAGGCCAACAAAGACACAAACATTTTAACTGTTTCACAAGAAACAAAGAAATTGCGGTCTTGCAGTTAGAGTAAACAGAGGAACTTTTCAAAGGGTGATATAGTGTACATGCACAAACAGAACAATATTGGTGGTAAAGAAAATTTAAGAAAGTAAGACCCAAAAATGTTCCATTATGTAAAACAATTTTGTTTAAAACATCATAAAAATAGCTTTTGCCATGAATTGTCATTTCAGTGAGAATCTGAAATTTTACATCTTTAAGAGACTGCAGCATTATTTGTTTTTAATCTTTCCATCACTTTTCTTCATTCAAAGATAGGGATAAATAATAGTTCCCCTGAAAACAGTTCAGGATCATAAACTTAACAAAAATTATGAGGATAGAAAAAGAAAAAAATCTCAAAAGTAGCATAGCTCTTTGTTAGTCCTTGACGAAGGCATACCCAGAATTTTCTCTCAGTTATTACATATATAATCTTTGCCTGCAGGCTATATGCTCATTAGAGTCTACCATTATGTTAGGAGTTGAGTTGGTCATTATGTATATGACCAAAGGAAGGTTGTTGTACTTGAACATTTTAGAACCAATGTTGAAATAATAATAATAATAATAATAATAATAATAATAATAATAATAATAATAATAATAATAATAATAATAATAATAATGTTTATTTAATTTCATGTTGTTGGTGTTCCCTGCACCATGCATCTTACATGGCAGAGCCATTGCCAGACCTCCATATCATGTTGGACTCTATTGTAAAGTAATAAAAAGACATGTAAAAATATGTTATTCTGAGGGAAAGGAGAAATACTGTAAATTCTATAAGTGCAAGTCAGTGAGACAAGTCCAGCAAGTGTATTTCAGTGTACACACTTCAGTCAAAACAATGACAAAGATTTCTAGAAAAAAAGAAAAACAGTTTGAAAAGGGTTTTCTGTGTGGAAAAAAACCAACTCCTTAAGTATTTCTGTCAACTGCTGGTAAAAAAAAACTTCATGTGACTTTGATCATTCAGCATACTACTGAATATGGTATTCTGGAAATAAGTTGGCAATAGCTCATTTGACTTTGGCAAATGGCAAAAAACATATGCTTAAATCACTAGAAAACATTTTGTAGTTTTCGTCCTCTCAAGCTCTCAAAGCATCACTGTCTTAATATGTTTGTAGAACATTCACTGCAAGGCTCAAATTAATTATAGAGCCTAAATCCCAATGGAATTCTTTAAAAGTGTGATTACATTATAATGATATCAAATCTTTTGCTAAGCGTATTAATTATCACCCTGCTGACTGAACTTATCAGTGTCACATTTCAAGTGTGAGATCTCATGCAGCTGGATTAATTTTTACACAGTGAATGATAATTTTGTTTTAGTCGAATGCTTAAAAAAGTAATGTGTACAGACTTTAATGCTTCTGAGAATTACTGTTGACGGGGTTAGTGAACGAATATGTGACTCAACTCTAAACTTTGAGTCAAGGTGAACAATTGAGGGCAAAAGTTCAACGTGAAATACTTGAAATAAATTTTTAATAACGTATGAAATCAAAATAATAATAAAAATAATAATATTAAAGCTATGCATAAGCATTTCTAATATGTCTTTAGATAATAGAAATAATATTTAATCAATTGATGAAATGTCTAAATCCATTAAACTGTGGTTGTGAACTGTGTAAACTATATTTATTTCTGTTTTCATTTAATTGTAACATATTTATTGTGACATATTTTCAGACAAATGTACTGAAAACATTCAAATTGTCACAGTGGCTGGTCAAAAAGGCCATAGCTTTGTTACCTGTACAAAAGAACTGAGGATTACATTGTAAATACCCCTTAACCTATCGAACCTGCTTTTGATAGGTCAGAAAAGATAAAATAAATTGATAATGTGTTGCAACAAAGGACATTATTAAACAGAACTACTAAAACCATAGCTGCTTTTAACATATAATTAAGTTTTCATGATTTTTTAAAAAACCTTTAATATCAATTATGTATTTAACGACTCACTAAAATGTTTGAATAATTATGGATACATTTATTTACTTATAGGTAAATAAATTTAAACTTAAATAAACTAGAGAATAAACTTTATGAATTTCCATGACTTAATTAGAAATGTCTGATGTATTTGTGACATACACTGAAAATGGCATCTGTTTATGGAGGACTCCATATCTATTTAACTTAGAGACGTGAAGCCTTCTGCATAACAAAGATAGACGTGAACATTACTAGAAAGTAACAGTCTGCTACCTATGTAAGAATGTTTACCCATGCATAATTTCTACATTTTTGTCAATGTGCTATTTTATGTATTCACTTTAAAAAAAAATTGTCCTGGCTACTAAAAATTTTAATATATCTCTTGGCGGTAGGTTAAATTTTCCTTCTGAAATTCTGAGAAGAATACATTTCCTACACAGTTGGTGTACCTGAATGCGCCTTGGTTCTGACTTGTACAGGAAGCGCGGTGACGCTGGCGCGGTTGTTGAAAACAAACCCGGGGAAGTTGTTGACATGTCGCTTGAAGATAGTCAGAGTTTAGACACGCAAACCGCTGCAGAGCTTCTAACACACGGGTTTTGAACGGAAAGCCGTGAGACATCATAAAGCTAAACATGGAGTTATCTCCGCTTATAAAGAAAATAGGTAAGCCGAACCGCTAGCTGAGTTTTGCTCAACTTATCGCTAACACAACCCTAGCGATGAAGCCGTTAGCATTTCAGCTAATTTCCCGCAACTTCACGTTCATAACTTTGCTTAAACTCCTTTCCAACTGTCTATTTTCAACTCACATGATTGCTTTCCTTAAATTTCAGGTCACTCTTTAGTGGAAATTAGAGTTCGAGCGCTGAAGAGCATCTTAAGTAAGCTGGACCATTCCCTCATCACTGTGACTGACATTGTTCAAGAAAAGATGCTGTTTGTGTATCTGCTTGAGTGGTTCAATTTCCCGGAGGTTCCAATGAAGGAGGAAGTCCTTGGATTGCTTTTAACATTAGCAAAGGTACATAATGCAGTATGTTTCCAATTTAGAAAACGCCATGTTTTATAAAACATCGCTATATTTTAAAGATGACTAGTTTGTTATTGTTAAACTAAATATGTCAGCTGGACTGAATAGTATTCAATTGTTAACAGTTTCCTGCAAGTCTTTAGTGCACTCTATTTCTATTACACATTTGTAATAGGAATATCTTTGATTATCAAGCCTATTCTTTTTTCCTGTGTTCCAATATCCAGTTGGAAATGCTTCATAAGCATACTCAGAACATAAGTAGAATTTATCTAAAATAAAAGCTACTGACTAAAGCTGTACAGTCACTATATTATATTTTATTGTCAATTTCTTCTCACTGAACCACATTAGTTAACAACAAAATTCCTCAGTTATTCAGCCAGACACTATAATTGATCATTTTCACCTAGTTTGACTGATTAGTGATTTACAGGTCAAACACTGAAGCATAAACATTTTATATCCTAACATTCAAGTGCATAAAAACAAAACAAAAAAAATATTCTATCATTTTCAGCCAGTCAACAGCAACAACAGAAAACATACATTTGTTGTTTTACTTACAGAAGAAAGAAAAAATCTGACATACATAATTGATGCATATTTTGATGTTGAGCTGTATCAAATGGCATGCATATTTTGCATTCCACTAATATATTTAGTCTCTTGAATAGACTTTCATTGCCCTGGATGCCCACACTTGACATATATTTGTAATGATAGAGTAATTATTTGGAAGAGTGGTTTTGTTTATGAATGTAATTTCATTAAACAAACTTTACACATAGCACATGCATATCCTATCTGACAAAAACAAACAAAAAATACCTAGATTTTAATTGTAAATGTGAATCGGTTTATTAAACAAACATTTTTTGACCTAAAAGGCCATATTACAAATGCTGCAAAATGCATTTGTACACATTCAGTGTACATAGTCCACCATCAACGCAGCCTTGTGTTCTTCAGTTTTAAAACCACAAGATTACATCATTTATAAATTTGAGTTAAATTTATAAAAAAAACTTCAAGTATTGGAAGATTAAAGATGAATTGTATTTCTTGTGTTTAATTCAGGTCTGTTCATAAAATTCAAAATAAACAAATATCTGTCTTCTGAGTTTTCCAGTGATTGCCTTGAATACAAACGAATCAAAAACTTTAGAGCATCAGACTAGTTAAATTTTTTTTTTTCATTTTGTGAGTGTTTATTTTGTTTGTTTTTTATGTTCAAAGCATCCTAGTTCAGCGCAGATGCTGAGGGATGTCGGGGCGGTGGACTTTCTCTCTCAGCTTTCTCCTACAATCGAGCCCAGACTGCGAGCTGTCATCGATGGAACCCTGGACCAGCTGTTCCAGCTTCCTGAGCTAGTCCCCAGTCATTCAGCTGTCTACTCTCATGGACCATGCAGCGCAACTACAACAGGTGTCACAAGCTGAACCAAACATTTCTTTTACCTGCGAATGATTTTTATTTCACTGTGCTAAATTACAGCTGGCAAGTTGTCTTTTTACCTTCTCTGTTTAGCAGAAAATAGATGTTCTGTATCTAAGATGTGCAGTAACAAATGTCCTGTCTGTTCTGCAGCCCCAACACTTGTTCCAGTTGACGATAATGTGCCTAAAATGGGTTATTTCCACAAGAGTATGCACTACAATACAAATGTCCCATCTCAGAAGATGGCAGGTAATCTTTACCCTCGCAGCTTTGTTTTTTCTAAAGGCGTATCCTATTCTTAATATAAAGATTGATTTGTATTTTTATTTTTTTCCCTCCTTTTATGCATGCAGTGCGTGAATCTGTGAGATGTCTGAAATTTTCTGTATTTCCATGGCTGACTTTAACAAACACGGACCGACACATACTTTCTTCCAATGAGAGGTAAGACATAACACAGCTTTTATTTTTCTTGTTATTTATTCAGCTCCTGGCACGCTTCAGTTTTTAAGTTCCAGAAACTTTTGAATTTATGCCCAGCTCTGCTAACAGGATCACATTTATTTTCTGCTGTTCTTTTTTTATTTCAATTACTTGCTTATATAATGTTCATATTCAAAGTTTTTTTTGCGTATATTAAATATATCCACACTCATTAACTTGATGCAGCTCTCTGGGGAGCAGCAATCCTAACATGGTGAGGACAACCTGTGAACTTCTGTGTGACGTCATTCTGCAGGACTTTCCAGCAGAAATCTTCCTGCAAAGGCCTGGAATCGTTAAGGTAGTTTGAATTATCATAACTAAACAATTGTTAGTTGAACACACAATGCTTTGCAAAAGTATTTATACATCTTAAGCTTTTTAACATTTTTGTCAGATTGCAACCAAAACATTAATGTATATGGGGGATTTTATGTGATTGAACAACACAAATTTAAAGTCATGGCTTAAGTGTAAATTGGACAGAGACCGAATTGGGGTTTCCAAAATTTTTTTTACTAATTGTCTAACAGATCTCAACCCCTTTTGCTGCAATGCCTTTAATAAAACCTAGTGCCATCAAATGCTTTGTTGTATTTAATTAAATCTCAACATAAACACAGTGTTGCTGCATCGTATGTATTGATACACCTGGAAACTAACTTTACAAATCAAGAGTAAAGAAGGTCATCATCTAAAAATGAAATGTCTGCATTCAGTATTCCAATTAAAACATGAACAATTGCAAAACAAAATAATAACAAAAAAAATTAATTAAAATCAATGTAAAACTGAATAAAGTTCATACAAAATGTATTAAGAAATATGTATGGTGTTTAAAAGAAATATATTGATATTTACAGCTTTTTAAAATCTACATTAAGAGTCTAAATAATCATCTGCGTACACACCATTTCTTCTAAGCTTGGTGATGGTGGCATCATGCAGTGGAAATGCTTTTCTTGAGCAGGGTCAGAAAAGCTAGTCAGTTGATGAAGATAAAATTAAGGTCATGTATATAAAAAAATAGTTGGGTGTACAGTAAAAAATGTAAATAGACTTTATGTATTTAATATTGTTAATCTAGATATTTGCATCGCTTTTAAATGCTTTGAGAATATTCTTAACTTAAACCGAAAGCGACATTTAGACATACTGGAGGAGAAATGCAAGACTTCTTCTTTTTCTGCAGTTGCTAGAATGACCTAATTTCTGTTAGATTTATGTGATTGTTGCTTCACTGTAAAAAAAAATGAATAAAATAAATCAAACCAAAAAACAGCTTTCTTTTGGAAAACATCAGCTTTGGATACTGTGTCCTCGATCCTGTTGGAGCTTGTGGGGTTGCAGTTCTCTCAAGGTTTCTTTTTCTTGTGGGTAGAAGATTGCTGTGAGGATACATATTGGCTGCCATGTACATCATGGAAGGTGTGAAGGTCAGTGCTGCTCGGGCGTTCTGTTGCCTTACTTCTACCAAGAAATAGTCGTTCACACTTTGAATAGGCACTGACCTTTTGGACTCAATACTGTGGAGACGTGTCAACAACGGATGCCGACATTCTTAAGTCTTCATTCTGTAACAAGTTCAGACATTCCTCATTTAGAGATACCTCTTCATTTATCTGTTGAGATTAGGTGTGTTTATTTTTGACATGTTGACAGGTATAGATTGTAGCGTGATAGCATCAGAGTGACTTTGTTGACTGGGACTTTGTCTGAGTGTTTGAGGGAATATAATTTTGCCCAAATGAGCAACTATCAGTGTTGTAGTTTGGTTAATAAAGTGGGGCTTAAAATTACATCGGTCTCAGGGCAACATTAACACACTGTCACCCAGCAGTCTTATGTTTAGAGGAAAACATATCTGGGAAATGCTTTTCTTTGTGTTGCTTTCCCCTCATTTTGAGGTTTTACTTCAGTTAAGGGAAAAGAAAACAAACAAAAAAACGACTTAAACTAAGACACACGTCTTCATTAGCAACAGGCGACAGGAAATTAGAAGTGTGAACAAATTACTGCTTTAGTAATTCAATTTCCTGTTGCCCTTTTTGTTTATTGATTCCTCCTATATTTTCTCTCTCGTTGTCTGGGTCAAGATTATGTATTAAAAGATGTATATTATTGCTTTATGGATTATACAAACTAACACAAATCTATAAATGAATAAATTAGATTTTTTTTTCATTAGTTATCCAGCAATAAAGTATGACAACTGATGCTCCCTTTTTATCTATTCTTTTTTCTTGTTTTTTTTTCAGAACCTTTTGTTGCTGCTCAGGGTGGGTTCAGGTAAAGGTGAGGTCAGCTACCTCCACTCATCTGCTCTGTCCTGCCTGCGGCAGCTTTGTGTGGCCCTGAAGAAGAGGCTGCGCTTTCATCAAGATCCAGGCTTCTATTCAGCAAAACATGGTAAAGGACCTTATTAACCGACTCTATGTATACACCCTTCTGTTTATGTGCTCTTTGCCATGTTGTTCTTAGTTTTAATAAGACATTCTAAAGAAAGATTTTGTTATGTATTGCCTTTGTTGTATTCTAAAATGCATAAAGAAAATTACATGTTCACTCATCAAAATATTTTGGGACTTTGAGTTATTTACTCTGGAACCCTTTGCATCACCTTTTAAGAGGTTTAGATTTTTGGTTTCCAAAATGTGGTCTACGGGCCATACTAGACCCTTGGAATGATCTTGTTCTGCTAATGACCAGAATTTGTAGTCGTCTGATGTAGGTGACCTTATTTATTTATTTATTCTTTAAAATTTTAAATTGTAATGAAATGAAAAATGTTAGATTAAAACACAATATTTGTCATTTTACTTATTATGCTTTTAGCTTATTTTATAGATTCATAGTAAAAAGGACCAAAATATGCAGTCACTTTAACTCAAAAGCAGACTTGGGAGTCCATTAATATCAAACTTAACTAAACAGAGCAAAAGCGACATATTGTATTCTTGTTGCTGAGAATAGACAAAAAAAAAAATCTAGATAAAAAAAATAGAAAAATAGAAAAAGTTATGATATTGTTGGCCTTTCTCTTAGTAAGACAAACATTCAAAAATCCTTTCATGTTTTGGATCTGTAATGATTTATTGATGATGATATTGTATTTTGTAGTTTTATCATTGAGCGGGTATAAAAAAGAAATCACAAGTTCTTAAAGTATTTTTTTAAAAATTTGAACTAAAAGAAAGTGACGTTTTTGTGGTCTGTGAGCACTTTCAACTTGAAGCTTTTGTCTTGAGTGTCAGAAACCACTTGTTTAGTTGAATGTATACAAAAAAGTTTTTAATAAAAATCCAAGCATAATTCTTACTTTTATAGACACTAATCTTTTATAATCAATTAAGATAAAAAACATTTGCAGTACATCCATAGAAACCCAAAATTAATGGTAGTATTGGCCAGGGTTTATGCAAACCTGTCTAGAAGTATAAAGACAATTTTGTCGGATATGTTGCCATATTATTATAATTTTTCCAAGTATGCTTTTACATAGAAAAAAACCCAGATGACAGGAATAATAATGTTGAATTTCTCTGTGACTGTTTAGATCCGGTGTCGCAGAACTCGTCCTTCTCTTATACCCAGGAGGTTCGGGGGAACCAGCGCTCACAGGCCTCCTCTCCTGTGGCTGAGTGCTCTCCTCGGCCCTCTGTGGTGGGTCGCACAGGCCAGAGAGCCAGGGGAGATGGTCAGGACGGAGACGCAATCTCTAACAGGTGTGCCTCTAACTAAGATTCTCTTTCCAGCTTTTTTTTTTTTTTTTTGATGCATAAGTAAAATAGTTAAGTATGACTAAGAATATTTTTCTGCTTTTCCATCTTTATCAGCAACAGGAGCCCTCTCAGAGCTCATTTTCATTTCATTTATGGCAAATTCTGTTGTCCAATCCAGCCTGTAATTCTTTAATTTGTTTGATCCGAAGGGATATTAAAGATTATGTGTGTGATTAATCCAGTGGCAGCTCACAAGGAGGTGGGGCAAGGGCCCCCACCCCGCAACAGACGCCCCGTTCCCCTGCAGACACAGCTCACCTGGAGCTTCCCGACCTGAGCGTGGAAGACGTTCTGGAGCTTCAGTTGCAGCAGCTCAGCGTGGCCCAGTTTACTGTTGCCACCATGCAGCACGCCATACCGCTGCTGAAGACAGGTGGGAGTCTGTTATTTTTGCTTTCTTCTCTGCTTGAATAAACTTGAGATATTGTAAATATCCCCAGTCCTGCTTCCCTACATCAACTAGATTCTATCCGGTGTTATTTGATCTTGTCAAAAAAAAAAAAGAACCCCCTTCCTCTGCTTTTGTTCTGCTCCTCTCTTCCTCTCAGAAGGTTTGCATGCGTTCCACCGTGTTCTGGAGCTGTTGTGTGATGCTCTCCTCCTGCTTGGGGACAGCGTTTGCGAGCTGGTCTGGGACGATCGCAGCCTGGTGGGGATGGAGCTGGCAAGTCAACACAACTCATGACAGCCTCTTATGTAGATGAATGGATACACTTCACTGAAACGGGGAGTTGGCTTGGCCACCAGACAGTTTGTCACAGACACACAAGCATACGGTGCTCAACTGTCAAGGAGAACTGTGGGCATGCGAGCGAGCTGAATGAATTATACTCGCTTGCAAAGAGCTGTACACGCAAACTTATTGTCTGCAGCACCTGGGTTAATCAAGCATCATAACTGCTGGGTTAGAAAACGTCTTCATTCATTATGTATGTTAAGTCAAGACAATATATCGTGTTAAAAAGGATTGTGCCTTTTAACCGCACAGGCTTATTTATTATATTCGCTGGCAGCCTATAGAGTATGTTTTCTGCTGTGGGATTTACGCACTTGTCAAGCCGGGGCCCCCACGGCCCTGTGCTGTTTAATACATACTCAGAGTCATGCAACCTAAGAACTATTTTGTTATCTTTATGTGGGGAGCAGCTTTTGTTTGCCAGACCCCTCTGTTTCCCTGTGGGATCGAGCCCAACCGAGCGATGCACAGGACATGCACTGCCCCCTGCTGGTGTATCCACTCTATTGTTCTATGTCTGCATCCAGAACAAAGTGACTGAGAATAGATTGTTCCAATTTATTCAAGCTGCGATAGGGTGGATCTGTATCTCGTCCCAAAATAACCCTGAAATCTGATTACATGCAATTCCTCAAACCCGGGAATGAAAATTTTTTTTTTTTTTTTTCTCTACTGGCTCCTTGCCAGGAGCACTGTTTGAGTCTGAGAAAATGCGCTCGCTGGTGTGTTGGTGCGTGTTTGTTGCATGTGTGGCTTTTATCTACTTTTCTGTCAGTTTATGCTTTGGTTTACATTTCTCTCTCTGTTTGTTTCAGAAGGAGAAGCTGCAAGCCTGCATGGAGCAACTGGGGGATGTACTCTTCTTTCACCAGAACTATTCAGCAGAGGCACCTCACAGTTCCCAGGTCTCCCACAGAATGGCCTACTTAGGGACTGCCATGTTTACCATTAGACTCCTGCAGACCATACTCCCTCCAGAGAAGGTTTGTATAGTGCCTTGCCAGTTGTTCATGTTCATGTTTAAGTTACAACTACACTCTTTAATTAGTTTTAGTTGGGATTTTTGTGATAGACCAACATGAACGGTACTGAATTTGGAGGTAGGAGGAAAATGATATAAGGTTTACAAATTGCTACGCAACAAGCAATCTTAATAGTTTGGCATGCCTTTTTATTCAGCCCCCTTTATTCTAAATTCCCTAAATAAAATCCTGGACAACTAGTTGCCTACAAAAGTTGCCTATTGTAGTCATAAGCCAGAAAAATAGAACATTTATTAGAAGAGCAAAGAAGAGGCTCACTGTAACTCTAAATTAAATTAGACTGTTTTAATTTAGGACTATTTATTGCTATTAGCTCTCCACTAATGAAACCTTCATGGAGTGGCACCAAGAAAGCTACTTGAGATAATGGCTATAATAACTGCCACATATAGGACACAGCAAACATGTGGAAAAAGTTATCTGGTCAGATGAGACCAAAATAGAACCTTTTTTCTTTTTTTTTAAACACATGCAAAGTGTGTGAAACATGTGTGAGTAGTTTTTCATGTGAAACATGGTGGTGGAAGCATCACGCTATGAGACAGTGACAGGGAAGATGCTTGAGTTTATCAAATATGGAGAGCTAAATACAGGGCAGTCCTGGTTGGAAACATACTTGGATCTTTAGATGCTACCAAATATTTAAGTCTGTGGCCGAGGATCGTCTAACCCAAAACATACAGCTGGAGGTGGACCAGAGTGGTTCAGATCTAAGCATATCATCTGTTAGACTGTCCCAGTCAAAGTCATAAATCCATTCAGCAATAAATTTCTCTGCACTATTTTGTGTTGGTCTGTCACACACATGATTCTAAGAAGATAATTGGTAGCTTTAGGTTGCAACACCACAAAATATAACAAAAACCAGAATCAATAGTTTTGTGCTCGTGCCACCAAATCATCAGTTCATTGCTGTTTGTCTAAAAGTTACTTTTTTCATGATCTCTGAACAGGCCAGTGAAAACCTCCCTGAAAATGCAGCAACAGCTATTTTCCACGTATGCTTGGACTCATCGCTGGGAAGTCTATTACCCAGCATGCAAGAGACAGCTGTGGCCTACTTGGAGCAAGTGAATTCAGACAGCCACAGCCTCTACAGGAGAATGAATAGAGCTGCGTTTTGGATGGAATCAACTTGTAACTTCGTGAAGGAGGCACAAGCTGAAGTATGAGCTGTAGCACTCATAAGCCCAAGATAATATTCATGTTTTACAGAAATATAGCTTGCAATTATGCAAACATCTCTTAAGACTGTAATCGATAACATTTTTTTTTCTAAAGGGGGAAAAGAACTGGTTGGACCTACTGGAACTTGCAGACCACGCAATAGACGGTCTTCCATTTCATCAGCACCTACCAATAGTCAAGGAATGTGTTCACATGTGCTCTTACTTGTAAGGCAATAATCTATAGATATGTTAGTCCATTTTGATTTTTCATAAGATGCTTTGAAATAATTTGACTTTCCTTGATGAGGTGGAAGTTTGATCAGCCCAGCCCTCTCCTCCAGACTGAGAGCCAGAAACTCTTCCTCAAGCTGCTGTCCCATCCATCGCCGCCTGTCAAAACGGAAACATATGAGTGTACTTTAAACCTGGTCAAGGTCAGAGCACGATGTTTTATAGATGGTTGTTGTTTAAATGAGCATAAAGGGTCAAGGCTGAAACATACCCGCCTTATGTTGCTTGAAAAGGGGAGCTGCCTGCTCGCTCTCCGGTACCTAAATAAGTAAAATGGAGACAAATGAGGTACAGCTCTTTGACAGCATGCTATAAAAACCCTGCTTGACATTTTGAATCAGTCTCTCTTTTCATTTTGCCAATCAGAGTCTAGAATTGAGAGGGAATTGTATTTCATGAATGCGAGCACAAGTGAGAGGATAGTGATAATTTATGATGTGATTACATATACCCCCAGGACTGCCTTGGCATCCAGAATCTGTCGAGACAGGAAGCACCAGCATGCGCTGGCGTTAACTTCCTCCTCCACCACAGGGTCCTGTATGAAATGAGTGTTTTTGGACTGCAGGACTCTGCTCAAACGGTATTTGGATCTATGTTTGTGTTTTATGTTTAGATGTAGGAAGGGTTTTTGTGTTTTTTGTTCAGTTTTGTGTGTTCAGTGCCTTGCACAAAAATTTACACCCATCAAGATCTTTCACATTTTGTCGTGTTGCCACCACATACTACAAATATGTTTTTGATGATTGATGACCATCAATAATATTTGATGGTCATTCCATCAAATATTATTATTTTTTTTAAATTTTGGTCCTGAAAAAGTTTTAGTCACTGTTTGTGTTGATTTAATTTTAGTTGGGGCTTAATTTTTAACACTTTAATTCTTCCATTCCCGTCTTCTGGTATTCATTCATTCAGTAGGCTAAGGAATTAAGGTATAATTACCTTAATTGTTGCTTCTTATGACTTTGTTTCAACAATGACTTTCTTCTTCCATTAAAAATGTCAGGATTTTAAGTTCTACACCAAGATTTTAAGAAAGTTATGTATACTTTTTGAAACCCGCATATCCTTTAGTTTCCTCTTCATAATTACATGCTATTTTGTGTTGGTCTAAAACATAAAATTCAGATGAATGGTGTTGTAACATGACAAAATCTGAAAATGTTCAAGATGGTACAAATCCTTTGGCAAGACAGTGTTTATCCAGATAATTTAATCACCTTTAGTACTCGGTCGCATCTGTTTGACTTGGGCTTGTTTTGTGAACTCAGCTCTTTACCTGTGATCTATAGGTGAACGTTGCTGCCAAGGATATCCTGCTATTCCTCCTCAAGGGACGATTAATGATGACGGCTCGAGCCTGGGACAGATTCAATGAGGCACTTTACCCAGTCATACCCATATTACAGGTGTTGTTCACTTTGTGGAGATTACAGAGTAATTTCACTGCTGGGCTCTTAAACCAGCCTCCTGTTTGGAACTCTTTGCACTATTTACATAGGGATATGACAGTGCGTGTTCAAAGAAGCTATCATCTGTAGGGGGAATGTTAATATTCTCAGAGCATAAAAAAAATGCTTATTGTGCCGCCTGTAAGGAAAAACATGGTCATTCCCTCATTTACATACTTTATGCTATATTGTTTCCTTTTTTGGGTGGCAGTAACAAACTTTTATTACTTGCTCAGTTTCAGGCAACGAGAAGCAGCCTCCTCATGAATATACATGAGAGTTTGACTAGGCTGTCAAGTGTGATTTAATTCAAACAGGCCATTGCAGGTTGGGCCCTCTATGTCAACAAGAGATGAAATGAAACTGCCCCTAATCAAAGTGATGCAGATTTTACTTACTGTTGCAATGCTTAGCAGGAACTCCCTGCTGTTGACTACTTTGTCTTCCAACCCAGCCTGACAATTACTAGTGTATGTGTTTGTGGCTGTATTGGCAGGGCTATGCCAGCACAGAGGAGTCACTTGGAAAGTGTGTCCTGCTGATAAGTGACATGTCGGATGTGACAGGAGACGATGTTTTCCCCACTACAGGCAAGCTGAAAGCAGCGCTCCGACTCCTCTTCTCTAAACAGCCCACGTAAGTCGGAGCTCTGGGTCTTCCCATTGTCTGAGCTTGTTTGATTGTTAAGTGCTCAGACATGTGTAGGTGTTTTTTTTATTTTTTTATTGTTTGTTTTTTTCCCTTCATGCATGCATATGTTTGCCTGGTATCATTCGTCTGCATCTTTCTGTGAAGGGCTGTTAGTTTCATTTTTTTTCTGATCTGAGTGTTTTGGTTGAGGAAAAAACTAATGGCAAAAGGTGACCATTTTGCTGTTTGACACATTTAGAGGTTGTATTTAACTTCACATATAGTACTCTGCAAAATATTCACACTCCTTCAACTTTTTTACAATTTGTCATGTTGCAAACAGCAAGCTTATGTGTATTTTATTGGGATTTTCAGTGAAACTGACCCCCCATGATTCCCTGTTACTTCACATACTGGCTAAGCCTGCACAATGCATTGCTTCATCGCAGTAGGAATGTGTGAAACATTCATAACACAAATAACTGTTTGGAATGCAATTATTGTTTTACTGACATATTTAAAGTATTATAAAATCTCATTGTGAGGTCAATAAATCCACCAAATCCTCTATGAGATATGTGTGATTGTTTTTCTGTATGTATATTGATTGTAGTTAACACCAGTGAATATCAGATACATTTTAGATCATGTTTTTATTTCCACCTCTAGACATTTTTAATGTGGATTGATTGCAATGTTGGTATAATTTTAACGGACAGAGGTGTGACGTTGCAAAAATTTCATTTATTACTAATTTCAAGTAATTTACATCAAAGGCTTCGTTAAGGTTTCTTAAAACTTGCTCTCAACAGTGTCAGAATAGCTGCAGTGCAACACATCCTGCCCCAGCTAACCAGCCATGCTGATGCAAACCCCACCAGAGTATTCGCAGATCAATCAGCGATCACGTCTCTTCCCAACCTCTTCTGCCTCAAAAACCCTGTAGACGTCACTCTGGACACCATCAATAAATCCATTCTAAAGGTATATATAGAAAAAGTGACTAAAAATACATTTTTAGGAGGCGAGACAGCTTATTTTGTGTATTTGTTTATGTTTTTTTTTTCTTAGGTGGAATCAGTAGAGAAGCTGTTTTGCATCTTGGACTCTAACACTGTAGACATCTCTCTCAGAAGATCGGCAGCAGAGCAGCTTTCTGTTGTGCTACAAGGTGACAAGTCTACAAAATCTTATTAGATTAGATAAAAAACAACTAAAGAACAGTATTGTTTATATGATTTATACCCTTGCATACTTTTTGATTGACCCACATGGTCTCTTTCTTCCATGCAGACAGAAAGTAGTTTCAAGCTTTTTTTTAAATTTATTTATTTCAGTCCAAAGTGTTGTGCTCATTATAAATTGAGAAGCAAAGTTTAAAAGTTTGATGACTGTGTCTATTCCTCTTGTTGAAGCTGCAATTGGCAGATGCTTCTGCTGCATTTCTTCCTTACCGCTGCAATACGTTTAGGCAAACAGAAGACATAAACAAATGTTTGTTGCTGAAATTTGATCTCTTTCTGTCTCACAGACAAATCAATGCACCCTGTACTGAAGAATCTTGGCATCACAGAGAGAGTCATTTCTTTTATCACAGACAATGTAAATGGCAACAAGGTAAAAAAAAAACAAAAAACATATACCTTTGGCAAGAAAGTAAATGATTGTTGAATAAATCCTTTAGTCAAGTCAAATAAAACAAACCAGTGTACATGTTTTTGTGCTTGTGTGGACTAAAGCCACTGAGGCATGGATGATTGGAGAATGAAATGGCCTATGCTAATAGTGTCAGACAGGCCGTGCTCAACAGTGATTTCTGCCCTCAGCCCAAAATTACTTCAGTCTGCTGATCATTTCCAGTTCTGGAATCAGAAAGCGCCGTGGGTGATTGTCCAACAAATTCATGTAGGAGGGTGGATAATGACAAGAACTTAACTTAGCTATCATAAAAAGGCTGTTTACAACTTAGCGTTTTTTAATCTAAGCCACAGTCAGTAAATTGTGGGTTAGCTAAAAAAAAAATTTGAGAGTATATCTGCAGCTTCATATGTTATTAATCTTGTACTTATGAATATGTTGCTCCCCAGAGCCTCGATTGTCTTCTGGAGCCGTGTGTATGCATCTTGAGAAAACTGGTGTATGCTGATCCGTCTCTGAGGCACAGCCTGGCGCAACACAACCGCCTGCTCCTCACACTGCTCAGGGGTACGTACAGCAACACACCTCATTTAGTACCAGCTACACACTCTGTGTTGAGTGGTTCATGAACAAAAATCCCCAAGTCGTCCACTTGTGTGTTTGTTTTAGACATGTTGTTGTGCTTCAGTAAGTGGCATATAACATGAAGTGGGAGTACATATCTATGATGCAACTTGTTGATGTGTTGCTCAGCTTTACACCCAAACAGTGCTAACAGCTTGGTTTTTAACAAGAGTTGCTGAAAAGTAGTGCAGCTAAAAAATTGATCTTAGAATTTGTAGGTCAGTTTTTGTTTTCTTTCTATAATATGAAAATTCACTTGTGCTAGCTTTGGACTGTTGACTTGAGTTTTAAGTCTGATTTGGAAAAGAGAGATTTTAGCTAAATACATACAAGGTTTTATACATGCTAAATATTATGTTTTTTAAACTTCAGTTTTAAGTCTAAAGGTGTGATTTGGATTTTAGATTCATATTTTTAAAAATGCATTCATTAACTTTTGTTATTAAATGAATGTTCTCTTCATTGTAGCTTCCTTGATCTTGAAGGAGATGAAAAGCAATAACAGTGAGGTGGCCGTCCTCATGTGTTTGCTGCTTTTTGATGAGATCGCTTGCATTGAAACATGGTTGGTTCATATTTTTCTCACAATACATTGGAACAATACATTTTCCTGTATCAAAGTTACATACCAGGGTTTTTCTGTGAATTACGTTAAACAAATTTTAAATATAGTTTGGCATCCCTAGTACAACATTTAATGGGCAATTTTTTATATTTATTTTTTACAACTGTTATTAATCATTATTTATTCAAGAAAAATGCAACACTTCCACAAACAAGCTCCCATCATACTTGTAAAAACCTGAAATGACAGCTGGATCTCCAAAGTCTAATAAAAACTCTTCAGATTTGGATATCACAGAAAATGCCAAAAACAAACAATGAAATATTCAGTGTTTAGAATAAATAAATAAACTTTTTTTTTTACAACAAGAATATTTTATGGTTTTCTTCCACCTGAAGAAAACCAGGTGGAAGAACCTGGTTTCTTCTTAGCTTAATAGTTTTTAAGCTATTTAAACAAATATTTTTTAAATAGCTTAAAAACAATTGTTAGTTTTCCTTTAATTATAAATACAAATCAGAGCACCCTTTTCTTTGCCTTTTGTAAACTTTATGAAATTCTGATGTGCTAATCAACATTTGTAAACAGAATGTGTTTTATTTGAATTTTACAAACGTTTGTGAACAAAATGCCTCTTGATGTTAATTTAAAAAATATATTTTTCATCCATGATTATTTTTCTTATTAGGTCAGATAAATCCACATCAGATGCGACTCTTTCACCATTTTCTCTGCCAGTAGCTGCAGTACGGAGGTAGGCCTCGTCAAGAGACGTGGAACAAAATAGAAAAAATAAATCACTTTTACTGAGCTTTAGCTCATGATATCATCTAGAATAATACCCAAAGATTTCTAACATTTGACTGTTGTTTCCTAAAGGTACAACATTCCCTTTAAGACAGCAACTCATCACGCGGTCAGCCCGTACTGCTGCATCTTGGCTCCTTCCTCTGACCTTTTGACCCTGAGTCTGGCCCGCCAAGCCTTGCAGGTGGCCTGGAATGCTGCATGGCATTCTGGGATAGATAATCTCCTGGAAAAATCAAACAGTGCTGCCTGTGATGCTGATGAGTAAGGCTCTACCTTTAACTTTTTATATACAGTGGAATATTTTAAAATAATTTTCAGTGTACTAATGTCTGCAGCAATCTCTCTCTCTCTCTCTCTCTCTCTCTCTCTCTCTTTCTCTCTCTCTCTCTCTCTCTCACAGATAGATAGATAGATAGATAGATAGATAGATAGATAGATAGATAGATAGATAGATAGATAGATAGATAGATAGATTGATTTTTTATATTTTGGTGAAATAGCACCAAAAAGCATTTGTACGCTTTATACCAAAAGCATTTGTGTGGATAATGCATAGTAATACGGTCATATGCAGTATGTTTACTGATATAGTGATATATCAAAAACACCAGTTTGTAAAAAGAATGCTAAGCAGATGTTGGATCAAAGGATCAGAGTAATAAATCTATAGCAGGATTTTCATGCAAACAGAGATCCTTCCACGTATTACTCTTGAACAACACTGTCTCCACGGGGGAGTTCAGCAACGTATTAGCAACCAGAGTTGTGGCATATTGTGTTCATCCGTCTTCATTTTCTCCTAATGTGACCTAATTCAAACAAATGAGAACGTCTCTACAGTTTTAACCAGCTTGATTAAGACATTTGAAACACACCATTGGTGGATCAATCCATCTGAGATCCTGTGTGGTGCTGTGACTGGGTAAAGAGCAGATGCTTAACATGCATTACTCTTCATATTTGCATGTGCTGCTCTATAGCATTATGGTTTAATTATGTCTTGCTCCGACTTTGTGCTACTTGATTGTAACTAGTATGACTTACTAGGAAAAAAGAAATGTGTTATCTTCTGTTGGTTTGCAAATTATTGTTGCCTGTGGGTTATTACAGCTATACAATCTGGCCACAACTTACTTTTTTTAACAACTCCAACTTAACTCCAACAGATTTCACCCTGATTTGAAGCTGTCAAAGTCGCAGCTCTTGTTGCTCCGGGCAGCGCACCCTCCAGCTGCGCTCCGTGACTGCATCCAGGCTATCGAGATTGCAGCAGGGCACAAATCTGTGGCCTCTGCCCTATCCAGGCTCAGCCTCTATTTGTTGTTTAGCAGACTGGCTCTCCCACATGTTCCTACTCACAGCTGCAGAGACATCCTCCAGTTGCTCGGCTGGCAGACAGTGTTGACCAGGTACTCTGCATGTGCATTCAAAAAATATTCATATTTGATATATAGTACTTGCAAATGCCCATGTCAGTAAATGTCTGCTGTTTCTGATCAAAATTATGGGAATTATTATGTTTAAAAGTGCTATAAAACACTGATTAAATTGCATATTTGAACAAGTACTAAATCTTTTTTTTTTTTTAATCAAAAATCTTTGATAAGTCTAAAATGTTTAGGTTTTTTTAAAATTTCTTTTATTTTATTTTACAACTGAATTGATGAGATGTTTGATGGTGGTTGTTATCAAATGTTTCCAACAAATATCTGAGGGAAAAAAAGAGAAACTATGTTCTCTTTCTTTCCAATTACCTATTATTCATTGGTTTGTCTGATAAAATCACATTAGGTAAGATTTGTGGCTGTAATGAGACAAATTGTGCAAAATTTTAAGTTCAAGGTTTCCCCCCAGAAAACTTGCCAAGCCCCAGTGGTTGGATGCTTTAATTCATCTAACGCACAGGCATGTTTTTGAGTTAAAAAAATGTTAAAAGATAAATACCTAAACACTATAAAATCTTAAACAAAGCAAACAATTTAAAAGATACCTAGATAAATAAGCCTGGTGGGGGCACAGGTAAAGCCTGGTGGCCCGCCAGGCTGATCATAAACTGGGTTTCCCCCAGTTTAAACCCTGAGTGTAAGGGGTATGAATATTTTTGCAAGGCACTACTTGTACATCAGTTATCTTTCATTTGACTCAACCTTTTCCAATAATGACCTTGTTTTAGTTTTTCTCTCCCTCCTGTGTCTTTCCAAAATCAGTTCTTGGTTTTTCTAGTTAATAAAGTTACTTTGTTATGTTTAATCATAAAGAAAAGTGTAAACAAAACAAAATGTGTTGCATAGTACTTGCATGGAATATGCAAAAAGCCTTTCAGCAGTGCCTCTCTTGCCAGGATCGTCACACGCTCTGTCTCTTCTTCCCTGCAGGTTTCTCCAGGTGCGCCCGGCCTCTATTGAGGATGAAAGGTTGCTGGTGGGAATTGTGACATTTTTGAATGCCTACTTCAAACAAATTCCCACAGAGTTTACCTCTGACCAAAGGGACCAGGACCTATGCTGGATATTGGAGCTGCTTCTCAACCAGGTCCAGATCATTGACACTTTATGGACAAGCATTAAAGTAAAACCTGCTGCACCAGTGTACTGCTCTGCTTAGGATTATGGTGCAAAGAAATAGTCACGTTTTTATGTTTTTTTGCATCATGTTGTTTGAGTGATGCAATAGTTGTGATATGGGACTGTTAGCTTTAATATGCAAATATAAATGAGTAATTTCTCATCAGTCTCAGCTATCTGAACCATATGTGCATCACATCTCCATAAAGTGGTTTTCTAAATAAGTTCCTCAATGCAGCTGCTTACAGTATATACCAGCAATCAAACCCTGAATGAGTCAGGCAGATTGATAAAACACCCTGAACACATTACGGTCTCAAAACAACAGAAAAACAGCTTTTCCCTTTAGACATAGCAGATATTATTTCCTAAGCTCTTAAAAAAATGTTGGGGCTCTTATTTTGGATTACCCGTCTGTTATTGGAAGGAGAGCTACTTTCTGTCTTTAATCAGTCTCACCTTGATTTTCTCATTAATATGTGTGTAAACAATAAGTCCTCCCCCGGTGGCTGAAGAAGACTCAGATTTAATGTCTAGTAGGGGTTAGCCTCGCTGCTCTCCTCTGTTTTTCTGTAATTACTGGGCTGTTTCAGGAACATCTGTCACCTCATATACCCTCATGAAATGTGCACTCATCAGTATATTTTTTATTTTATTTTTTGCCATGTGGCAGCCAAGAGATTTTTTTTTTCTTTTAAAGAAATACAAGTGTTTAGTGAAGCTGTGGTTACTTTAAATAAGATCTACTTGTATCAAATGTAGAAGAAGCAAGAGATTTCAGTATGTTCCTTAGGAATCAGACATGTTCAAAAACGACACAAAAATGAATACTTTTTATTAAAAATGTCAAAATTGATGATAAAATTAAGAATCAAATTTACCTCTGAGCCACTTTCACTTACTAGTGATTAACTTCAAAACAAGAGACAAAAGATAACACCAACTCTGATCTAGATGCTAATAATTCAGACACAAACACTTAATCTAAGTTGATTAAAATTGATTATAAATCCAAGAACTCTCATGAGCTTATCGGTTTTTCCAGAAACCCCAGGGAAATATCAGTTTATAACTTGTTTTATAAACTCCATGTGATCATAAATCACATGGAGACTAACTGCAGCAATATTTTAACTTGAATTCTATTTGTATAAATAGAATGCCTAATTTTGATGCTTGAAGGAAGAAAATTCGTTAATATTACCTTCATGGCCTATTAAAAAGAACACAGACCTTTATTCAAAGTCTGCCTTATTACAGTTCCATCTCTGATAAAGTCGGGCAGCATGGCAGAAAATCTGACAACATGGATGAATATCGACTTCATCAGTCTTCATAAAATAGTCCAATATATGACTATTTTCCATCTTTCTGCAATTAGTGCCATTTTGGGCAATCCAATTTGTGTCCATTGTGAGCATCTGCTGCTGTGATAATATTCCTAACTGCATAAAAATTACATTAGCAAGTAAAATGCCAGTACACAATACTCTAAATATACTCCAAAGATTAGTCTAGTTTACATTATCAATCTATCTTTAAAGATGTTTCCTTTAGGCGTCAAAAAGATACTCTTATAAGATTCATTAATATAGAAAAATATGTTACATAAGTCATAACTATTGTGACTGACAGTGTTTCCACTTTCCTTCATCATCACGTAATCCTGAGTTTGAATTACTGAAAAAAACTGAATTATATTATTTTGAATTAAGCAGATTTGCAGACAAACCACTTAATTCATTTTTCAGTTTCTTCTTTATAGCAAAATTCTCACCCCAGTAATGTATTTTAAAATATTTAAGTTGAGTAAACAAACTAATAAACACACTAGTAATCTATTTGAATAAATAATTGATTTAGATAAATGAAAATGAGTTAGAAGACATTTAAATATTAAGCACAACATCAAATTTAATCAAATCATACAAATTAATTCTGTTTATCCACTAATTTCCTAGGAGACTGCTGCTCTTCTTCATTTGCTTCTTGGTATGGAGTCGCAGATGTTGACTCAGAGTTTAGAAGATCCTGAGGAGATTAAGAACCACGTAAACCAGAGACTGCAGAGAGAACTCATAAAGTTCTTTAACACGCTTCTGATCAGGCTGTCAAATACAACTGACAGGTAGGTTAATATCAGAAATAAATCTGTTATCTTTTACTTTAACATCTTAGTGGGTTATTTTATCACTGTTTGTTTCAGATATAAAAAGATCAAAATGGTAAAGCTTGAAGAATGAAGAAAGAAACCACTCTGTAATGTTTTTCAGCTTGCCTGCTGTGTAAGAATAATAATAAAAGAAGGGAGCACGTACTAACATCAATTCCTAATTTTCCTTCCACTTTATTTCTGTCGTCTATTTTTCTTTCTCCTCTGCCTGTCTGCTTTGCTTCTTTTCTCGCTGTCTCCTTTTCTGTCTGTCCAGGCTATGTTTGGCATTAGCAGGTCCCTTCAAGAGCCAGCTGGCGCTGCGCTTGCTTCAGAGCTTGCGGTTGTCTGATGCCCCGCGTTTCTATGGCCTTCCCAGCCTGGAGAGGGCACTGCAGGGCATGGTCAGCCTGACTGCCCAGCCTGGCTGGAGCTCCCACTGCCCTGACCTGGAGCCCAGCTCCCTCTGCTCCAAATATCTCAGTGGATTATTAGAGGTGAGTGTGAATGCCCCCATCTTGTATTTGTGCTCATATGCTCGTGTTTGGAAGGGGCTTGTGCCAACCTCCCACTTGTTATGCAGATATTAAAGTGCCTACGGAAATGTTAAAATGGTAAAACATGGAAATTTCCGAGGAATGAGTAAAAATGCAGCAAAACGAACTTGTGAGACATGAATTGCAATTGACAAAAACCTCAGCGATCAGACGTGCCACGCCGAGAAGATGCTGATGAGATTAATCACCCTCGCTTTTTCCATCTGTTCAGTTGTGCAGCAGTGCGTAAAACAATCGACGAACAAAGTGAAGACCAGCCTGTACAACAGTCATCAGCACAAAGGTGTCAAAAGTTCGTTGACACCCTGTGGACTCGCTCTGTTTATATCATAAATACGCATTTTTGTTTTATTCTAATACAAATGTATAATAATGAAACAAAAGTGCATATTTAAAGATAATTTCTTTTTTCAATTTGCTTAATTAATCTAAAACCACAGAGTTATCCTCTTTTTAATTGTCTGACTGGCCTCTCCACTGACTTTTCTGGCAGCGTGGGGTCCTAGAACTCTGCAGGCCTTTGGCTCCTCTCTCCTCATCTGCTCTTCTGTGCAGTCTCCCATACTGATGGCACACAAAAACAAACTAATTAGTCTCTCAGCTGTATTAAAGTTTCATTTGGGTGCAGTGCTTGACGAGCATACAATTGGCTCTGAATAAATACAGAACCTACTGTAAGCTGAGGCTTTCGAGTTTGCTTTGTACTGTCAAGTAAATGCTTTAATGACAGGCATGCACACTAGACAAATCTGTCTTTGGATTATATTTTTGTATGATGTGTAATTTTTAGGAAGACATTTTCTGTATCACTCACACAGGTGATTTCTTCATTTTATGTTGAGTGGAGAGGGAACTCCTTGTCATTCATGGGGAAAGGTGTGACAAAGAATGCCATTATTTGCTTGCTTCACCTGTCCCATGAGATGATGATGGAAAACAAGGATAAGGCAAGTCTCATTGTAATGTTTTACCATTGTAACCTAATATAGCTAGAATTATTCTGTTACATTGTAACTACATTGTAATGAGACAACTCATTGTATTTTTATGTGATGAACCAACACAAATTATGACATAGTTGTAAGGTGGACAGAAAATGTTTTTAAAAATGTTTCAGAAATATGAAGAGAATAGAGTGTGTTTATATCCATCCCCTTTATGCTAATACCCCTGAATAAGATTCAGCAAGTTGCCTTCAGAAGTATGGTAGTCAACAGAGTCTGCTGGTATGTAATTTTAGTATACACCAATGCTTAAACAGCATCATAAACATCAAGTAACAAAGCAAATAGGTTGGACAAACCTGTGGTGATTTTTTTCCCGGGGCATTAATCACAGAAACATCAAACATGTATAACCTGCTCCGAACATACGAGACGAAAATTGAAAAAAAAGTATGAAAATCTAACACTGCACAAAAACCTTGAGCACAAACATGGTGGTAGTAGCAGCATCATTCTTTGGGAGCTCTTTACTTTGACATTGGCTAGGAAGCGAGTCAGAGTTGAAGGAGAAAATGGAGGAGGCCAAGTACAGGACAGTCCTGGAAAAAAACCTGTTAGTGGCTGGAAAAGACTGAAGACTTGGTTGGAAGGTCGCCTTTCGTTTGAGTGGGCAACAACTGTAAACATACAGGCAGATCTAAATGGAATTCAGTATTTAAAATTGATGTTCCCAGAAGCTCCTTTACCAGATGTGAACAGTTTTATCTCCAAAGAGGAATGGATACAATTGTGCACAACTGATAGAGATTTGCTCTTAAAAGGGTTGTAGCTGCAGTGAAAGGTTTTGTGCTCTCTAATAATGAAATCTTTATTTCAAACATGTAAAATAACAAATGCCAACAGATAAAAATACTTAAAGGGAATAATAACTAAGCATAAGCATTTTTGCCTGTCGCATAAAATCCCACTATAACAAAATTGTTACAGTTCAAGAAGTATGAATACTTTTGCAAGGCACTTTTCTATGGATCTATGGACGAGTAGTTACAGAATGTTACATTTAAATTGATTGTTTTTCCAACATTAGGACTTCATAAGCCAGTGGTCTTTTGGGGCTAATGGCACCACAGAGGAAAGTAGCGGCTCTCAGCTTGGTTTGGCGTGGCTTATCCCGCTTTGGGTGGACCGAGATCAAGAGGTAAGGCAGTAATTTTTCAACTTACCTTCAAGAACGCTCAACTTTTGCATGTTTGACATTTTGGACATTTTGAAACTCATACCAAACGTATTACAAAGTAAAGTGATTTCCCTAACTTATGAGGAACCAGCGGCCTTTGATGTACCATTTTAAAATGTGTTTTCTCCTTTTTTGTCAGGTGAGGTTTGCCAGTCTGAGTTTAGGTGCTGCTCTCTCCTCCATGCCCAGCGGCTGCCAGATTCTGTGTGCCAGCTGTCAGAACATCAGCGGAGGTCTGTGGGGCACGCTGCTCAACATCCTCTTGGATCAACAGGAGAGCAGCATGGTTCGCAGAGAGGTGCAGTGGAAAAAACTCCCTTGTGATGAAAGAGTTCTTTTGTTATGTTTTTACTACATTACATGACTTTTCACAATGTGTCAAAATACTATTTGAGTATTTACCACTTTTATTTCAAGGTAATGTAACTTATGATCTGCCACCTTAAATACGCAAAACCACTCAAGTGCTCAGAACAATGTATTACCAACCAAAGACAGGCAGATGGCAGTGTTGCTGGTGCAGTCCACCTTAACCCAGTCTGTATGTGTGTGTTTCTGTGTGTGTGTTTCTCCCTCTCCTTGGTTTGTGTGTCCAGGCTGTGTTTATCTTGCAGAACTTGCTGGTGATGCCTATGCCTGCCAACGCAGAGGAGGCCAAGGACTCCCACTGGCAGGTCAGCAGATCTGCCTGCCAGTTAAAAGCCCTTTTACAGACCATGAACTTTTTCTACCCCTTTTCTTTCTGTTTTCTTCCATCTGGATCTGCTCTCTTACCCTCCCCAGATCTCTTGTTTATAGAGAAAACTGCTTTTGAGTTCAGATCAGGCATGTTGCTGAATTAAATATAAATTTAGATTTAGGTGCGCGCATAGAGAATTCACATCCAGATTAATTAAGCGCTCAGTCAAAACTCCAAAGGCATTCTAAAAAAGGATGCAGTTACTCGGATAGAGAACTGTATGTGTGAATCAGTTTATAAAGACGGCGCAGATAGAAGTTCTCAAAAGAGTTTTTGCAGGAGGAGAATCTGAAAGGGTTGAGTTTTGTGAGTAGCTGTGTGGGAAGCATTTGGGGAAAGAGGAACTAAAAATCTAGGACACACAATGTCATCTCTTTGACATTTTTGAAATGCCACCTATATCCATGTTGCAACTTAACTGATATCTTTCATCTCTGACAAGTTTTTTTCCTATGTCAAAAATGTAAGAGAACTCAAACTAAAGTTATTTTTTTCTGTCTTTCTTTTTTTTCCCCCTTCAGCACCCGTGTGTCCATGATGAGGTTTCCGGTGTGTCTTTGGTGGGTCTTCCAGCACTGCAGGCTCTGCTGTACCACTGTCAGTATTTCCACAGTGTGGCTCTCTCTGCCTCGACTTGCTACCGTGGCAGGTACACCTTCGACCTGCTACCACGGCCTGGTGGGAGCAGTAATCCCAGCCTTCAGGAAAGCTCTTTAGCTGGTAAACCCTGATTTCCTTACAGTCGTCATGATGGATTACAAGCAAAAAAAAGGATTATGCTGGTTAATACCCGATAACTATGTGTCACATTTGTGTGTTATTGTGTTTAATTCTGTGTGTATGCTGACTTAGATTCAGAAAATTCCCTGCTGCCTTGGAGATGTGACCCTGCACCTAGTGTAACCTCTGGAAGAAGTTCCAGCTCCCTTTCTACTTCAAGCACTGCAGTCAGCAATGCTCTAGTAAGTAAAACCATCCGCTTTGTTTGTTCGTTTGTTCATTCATTCATTCATTCATTTGTTTGTTGTCAATCCATCCATCTCAGGGCTTCCCCCAGAAAACTTGCTAAGCCTGGTGCCCAGGGCGCTAGGGCAGTCATCCAGCCGGCCGCGGTGTTTTTGAGTTAAAAAATGTTTAAAGTTGATAGGAAATTTGCAAATATTACTTGATAGTTATGCATTTTTGAAAGACTGGAAGATTAATACTTAAACACCAACTATAAAGTCTTAAAAAAGACATTAATAAAAAAAAAAAGATAAAGTAACGATGCTAAGCCTGGTGGGGGCACAAGTAAGGCCTGGCGGCCTGCCAGGCTTGTAATACACTGAGGGAAACCTTGCATCTATTCATTGGGGCATCCATTAATTCATCCATCCATCCATCCATGCATCTTTAGTTTTTCAACCCCACTTTTTTTCCTCGTCTTCTTCACACTGAAAGCTTCACAGGTTCTATATTCACGTTCTAACCATAGTAAAAATCTGTACCATAAATTCATTTTTCTTTTTATTTTCTTCTTATGTTTGGGAGATTGGGTAAAATGAAGTAAGAACTCAAAACGTTTGAGGCAGTAAAAGTAAAGGATTTTGAAATGGGGGGTTATTTTCCCCATTTTTAAGGTCTAATATCTTACCAGGAAGTGAGACATTTATAATTCATTGAACATTGTGTGAGAAAACCAAGAGGATGACTAAAATGGGTTCTGTTCAACACAAGAAGGTACTGTATTCAATAAAGGACCCGTGTCTTTTTCATAGTTTTTGTTGTTGTGTGGTTGGTGTTTTTACTTTTTTATATACTAGAGTTATATTCAATACATTTGAATGTTAATGAAAAGTAAATTTACTTATTTCAGTAACTATTGATACTCAGCTTTAACCTCAACAGTGAAACCTGTGATTCAATTTCATCTCCTCCCGTTAGGTAGGCCTACTGATGTACTAATTGCAAATGTATTATTATTATTATACAGAAAGCGACTTTTGATCTACACAAGCGCCTCCTATTAGGAAAAGTTCAGCAATGAGCTTTTACCCACGTGTAACCCTATGAAATAATAATTTTCTTGTGGTTCTTCCTTGGACATGAAATTTTCATTCTCATATCTTCAGTTATATTTGCTCATCAGGAATAAAGGAAACTACTCAAAAATTTTGGAAAGGGAAAAAAAAAATTTACGGTAGCTTAGAAATATCTGTGTCTAGGAGTTCTAATCATATATTCTTTGAGCAGAGTTTTGTTAATTTTCTGTTTTTGTTTGGTTTACACTAGTTTCACCTCTAACAGAGTGTTCCGACACATCGTATGAATTAGATCAATTTCCCTCAGAATATTTCAAGTGAAATGAATCCTCATGCTCTCCTGTTTTCTGTTGCAGAGTAAAACTTCAAGGCTGAACACTCCCAAAGTTTCCTCCCCAGTCGACATCCCAGACGATACTCCTGCCAGGCTGATGGCTCAAGGTACTACAAGGAGAAAAATCTGTCTGGACTTAAACTCACCACATAGACTTGAATATTGTCTGTCTTCGGAAAATGTAAACCGTGATGTGTTCGGGAACATAAACCAAAACCACTGTAACATATACAATTCTGAGAGTGAAGCTCTCACTTCTCGTAATTTTACCTCGGCCCAAGAGACAGACCAGGATGTGATTCAGTGGCTATTGACTTGTCTCGCAGGTCAGAGTGATAGAGACACAAGCAACTCGAGTACCTCACAGGACTCCCAACCAGGCAAGCCTTCAGGCATGGAAGCGGTTGTCATAGTAACTCCTGACCTCTTGACGGCCCAGTGCGGCCTGCTGTATAATCTGCTGGCCGTCCTGCCAGACTTCACCCTCACTGCCATCCAAGAAAATCAGTTACTGCCGGTTTTGAGCAGGTAAAAGGCCACAGGTTTTGTCCGTGTCTAATCAACATCTTTCTAGAATGTTAAAGAAAAAAAAAACTATGACTGGTGTGTTCAGTGTACCATGTTGTACCTTTATTTCACCATTTACACTGATGAAACTATAATATGAATGCTACTGGTTCTCTATTCACTTCTTTGCAGACAAACTTATCCCATCATATTTCTTTCTCCCTTTCAGTCTAGTAGATGTCGAACTCATGGAGAAATGTCTGAGCGAGCTCAGGACTCCCGGCATCCTTCTCGGAATCAGAGAAGACGTCAAGCGTCAGGTACACAGCACGGAACTGCTCAGCATTTCGGGAAGTTTTCCAGTTGTTTCTTTATTATCATGATCCACCACAAAATACGTGGGTTGGAACTCTGTGCCAGTTTCAGAACAGGTTATCTAAGTGCACCTCCACATATTCGGTGTGGGTGGAATACTTAACAAGCTTATGCTGGAAGCATACAATTGGGGTTTGTTTTTTCACCATAGTTACCATTTTCTTGTTTTTTCTCTCCAACTTTGACAACTTAACAAATGATTTTTGTGAGGTAGGAGGGTGTTATTATTTTACCTGCACTTTGTTAATCTGTGTTCATTTTTGTGTGGCTTCTCAGTTTGTCACTGCACTTCGGTTCCTGTCGAGCTTTTGCAAGCTGCTGCAGTCTTGTGTCATGGCAAGCAAGGAGCTGATTGGTCAGATGGACTTCCTGAAGCTTCTGTTGCCTAATCTGGTGGCTGCACTTATGCTGGAAACCACATTATTAGGTGGGACTCTCATGCTGTGATTAAATAGATTGCATACAGTGCTTTGAAAAAGTAATGATACCTCATAAATATTTTTACGTTTTTTGCTATAACCACAAACATCAACCTTTTCTGGGATTTTATGTGATAGACCAAATCGATTTTCTTTTTTTTTCTGAAAAGGAAAGAAAATGTCCTTCAATCTTTTCACAAATAAAATGTGAATTTAATGTCAAATCCTGCCTCCCCGTGGTGAATTTTAAAGAACCACAAGTGTTTCTGGGTATGCAGCTGGCAGCTTTGCACATCTATACCCTGAATTTTTTAACTGTACTTCATTGGAGAATACAAAAAGCTCTGCCAGGTTGGAATGGGGGAGTATCTGTAAACATATATTTTCAAGACAGTGCTCTCAGTCTGTTCAGACTTGGCTCTGAAATTTTGGCTATTCTAACACATAAATATCCTTTGATCTAAACCATGCCAGATTTATAGTCTCGATTTTAAGGAACTCAAGGTTTTTGGCTGCTTTGGAGTTTTCTGGAAGTTTGTTCAAGATTTGAGGATCATAGAAGCTGAATTATGCTTCTCTGTGTTTGATTCTGGGGATGGATAGTAGACTATTACCTAAAGACCTTAGTGGCCTGGAAATTTGATACAACAACAACAGATTTTAAATGTATTTGGGTACTAATCCATTCAGTGATTCATAAGCTAAAAAAACTATTTTATTTTAAAATCTATGGACTTAAGAACTTGGGTGATGTGCTCTGTCTTCCTGGTTTTAGTGAGAACACGACCAACAGCATTCTGGTTCAGACACTCAGGCACTTGATTCTGGTGCAGTAATCAATGCCACTAAAAATAAATGCATGAACACGTCTTACTGTGTTTGGCTGCCACATAACATCTCAGTTGAACGCATTGATGTTTGTGGTTGTAGCATTGCAAAATGTGGAGAGGCTAAACCGGTGCGAACTCTTTCATGATGCTCTACACGCTCCCTATACAGATGACCTATACAGATCAGTCGTGTTCTGTTTAGCCATTTCTCAGCTCACTCTGCAGCTTAACAGTAGCTCTTACCTCTTTGTGGTTGTCCGCTGTCATAAAATTTGTGAGTCACTCCTTCCCCTCCTCAGACGCAGGTACGTGGGACGCGGTTTGCGCGTGCTGGACAGACGTGTTTACGCTTCTGGCTACTGTGGTAAGAAGAGGCGGCTCGGTAGCTCACCCATCTGTCTCTGCCGCGCTGGGCAGATGCTGGCGGACATTCGCAGGTATATGGATACCCTCTCTGAGAGGGAGTTTAAGTGATGAACATAATTTTGCTGGTTTAGAGGGCGAAATTATTTGTGTGATCATGTTATGGATCGCCTCTCAAGTTTCTGTCTCTTTAGTGAAATTTACATCTTCATCTTGGCAAACAAATAAAAGAATAAAAATGTTAAGCATGCTAGCTGCATCCTTACTGTTGTATAAACTTTCTGTAACAGATGCGAGGGTAGGATAATTAAACCACCTCTACCCCTCCTACTCATATCTTCCTCCCAGATTAATGACGCAGCAAGGACGTTTAATGAGTCCAGTAAAAGATGAATGCTGGGCCTTTGCGCTCATGTGTGTTTTTGTCAGCAAGGATGTTTATGACATCTGGGCGTTCAGACAAATTTAGATGATTAGTTTGCGCACGCTGCCTCAGTCACATTCAAATATCCAGCTGTCACTGGTTTTAAAGTTTTGATTTGCCTTTTTTGTTGTTGTTGTCATTGTACTGTGACTCAGAAAGCATTTGTCATTCATTACAGTCAGCGATTTTTAAATTTTTGTCTGCAGGAACACTATCCCAGTGTCTGGATGAGAAAAAGGCAGATTTGCTGCTCCACACAGCAGCTCTGCAGTTCCTCTCCACAGTTTTCACAGAGGAGACGAGGCTCTGCGGCACAGAACTCCAAAGCTCCACATCCAAGCACAGCAGCACACTGTCAGATATCCTAAATGGTCCCTCTGCCAGTGAGCTGTGTGAACTGTTATTGCAGGTAGGTGCGAATGTTGCAGTCATGTGATAGTTTGCTCAGTTATCGGAGGTGCTGTTAATCCCAGGATTGCCTGTGTGTTTGTGGCCAGAATTTTAGACTTCAAGAAAGGTGTTTGAGTGTACAGTAACGCTAACCTGATTGTTGTTGTTCTCAGAGCTTTGAGAAAAGGACCTTTCAGGACCCTTTAAAGAAGCTCACAGCCAGAGCTCTGATGACACTTCTGGCCTGCAGTCCCACAGCTCAAAACCACGCAGCCACTGGTAATTCCCCAAAAACTCAGCTGACAACTTTGTGACTGATTCTAAAACCACACAAATAAACTGTGCAGCAGCCTGTGGCACGTCTTTCTAAATTAAACTCCAGACAGCTCTCTGGCTGTTTGTGTTTGTGAAAATGTGTTTTAGCTGCAAAATGTACCACCAATTTTGTCTTATTGCAGTATTAGTGTATGCATATTGCAAAGAACTGCCTGAACAACAATAAGGCAATAAATTATGCAAATAATTTAGGTACCAACCATTTAGGCTGCCTGTAATATATTATGTGGCACTTTTGGTTTGTAGCAGCATAAATATTTTTAGAGATTGAAGAAAGTGGTAAGGTTGTCAAATTAGTAAGACGGAAACAAAGATTTTTAGTTTTTTTTTTCCCAGTAGCTGGATAGACTTCATTTTCTAAAGTCTGCAATAAAATCGAAGTAGAAAGATATTATTGCGTTTATTGCAAGTCATGCTGTTATTGCAACATTTACCAGTACTATTACATATTGCATGCTTTTCTTATATTTGTGCACATATACACTGAAGAAACGATTTGCCTCTGCGCGTTTCTTCTTTCACACTCAAATGCTCGTGTCACAGAATGAGAATTATCTGAGTAAATGCAAAAGTTAGCTTCCACATTCTACCTCTGATTGGATAAAAAAAACAAAAAAACAATCTGATTGGATAAAAATAAAAAAAAAACAATCTGAAGCATTATGGTAGCCTAGTCAAAAGTCTGAACTTAAATCTGACCGACAAGCCGCCTAATTACCTCAACAGGCTTCATATGTTGGAATAGTTCTACAAAAAAAGACTGATGCAAAATTCCTCCACAAAAATAAAAAGATGGTTTTATTTTTTGTTTTTTGTTTTTTTGGATAGTTTTATTTTCATTATATCAATATATTTGCAGTTATTGCAAATACCTGATGGCAGTTGTTGTGGCCAAGGGTAGCATGACCAATTATTCAGTTTAGGGAAAAATAACTTTTTCCCTAAACTGCTGTTGTTGTTTGGATAGGTTGCAACTAACATGGTTAATATTTTTATTCTAAATGAAATCACTTTTAAATTGCTTGGTTGAAGAAAAACATTGTATTATTTTGAAATTTTTGAATGCGACAAAAAAAGTAAAAAAGAAAAAATTTTGAGGGAGACAAATACTTGTTGTTTTTAGCTACTTTGATGCTCCTGCTGTCTTGTGTTTCAGCCGGCTTAATTGACAGCTGTGTGGAGCAGCTGAAGCAGACTCATTCCCACCTCCACCTGGAGTCCATCCGACCCAGCAAGGCTTCTACCCGCAAAAAGGTGAGCAGAGGCCGACGGGAAACTTCCCATCTCAGCACATTTCCCTCAGTTGGGTTAAATAACAAACTGAGGCTACATCAAAGTGTTTTGAGAAGAAATGCTTTGAATACATATTGTACAATCCCAGGTGTTCTCTTATTATTTTTTCCAAGTGTTTATTGCAGCCAGGAAAGGCTGTTTTGAATCCAGAACAATTAAACATGTTGCTTTTTTTGTTTGTTCTCATATTTTCAGGAAGGGGGCCATTTAAAAGAAGTCAAGCTGACTGCAGGGATCCTGCGGAGCGCTCTTTATTGCAACGATGAATGCAAAGTGAGTTTCTATGGCTGCTATTAAATTCCCCACAGTTAATTGGTTTTTAATGGAACCTCACAGTACAGGTGCCTCCAAATGAGATCCAAATGTGCAAGATGCTGCCAACATTTTCACTCGTTGAGCTCCTTTATTTCTCTGTTTTTTTTTACTTTTAGAGGAAATGAGCTGTTTTTTTTTATTCCTTGTCCTTTACATTTAGAAGATATTGAGCCATTTTAGGCTGATTACAGGTATCTTTGTCAGCATCGGTTTGTCACAAATGTGCCTCTTTCGCTCTGCAAATACCTAACTTAAAGCTTTTTCTCTTTACAAGTACATCAATCTAATCTATTTATGTGTATAGGTGGTTGCTATGGATGCCCGTTTAGCTCTGAGACTCTACGCTCTGTGGCCTTGGCTCTTACTGGACGACCCCACAATGGAAGCGGTTCTGGAGCTCCTGTGTGTGTACACAGCCGACAGCCAGCCAGGTGGGAACAAGATGTTGCGCATGTTGCGTCTCTCTGAGTGTTTGTGCTGGCTCTGCGCCTGTTACGCCGCCTCTTTCTGCGATTAGCAATCTCACTGAGTCATACACACTTTGCATTAAAAGTCCCATTGTCCTTTGCAATGACCACATTGTGTTTCACTGTATAAGAGCAATGCGTGGTTTGCTTGCCGGTAACAATGGGCACCGTGTCAGAATCGATCAGGCTGCTTGTCAGTCTCACTGCAGTTTCAGACCAGTGGGACATGATGTGGAAAACAAGAGAACATCTCTGCCATGTCTGAGATGTTTCTGTTTGTTCTTGCCAACCAGCTGATTTAGGAAAAAATAAAAAACTACAGTTCAGAAGAACAAATTTCAAGAGAAAAACAAGCTGGGAAATAATCACTCATGCGTCACTTGATCTCTATGTGGATTCAGTTATGTGTTATTGATATAAAGTTTCTTATAAAAGTATTCATTTCAGTTAAGCTCTTGTCGCATTTTATCATGTTACAACTACAAATTTTCATACATGGTTGTCGAATTTATATAGCAGATTAATTGTGAATCAGAAGAAAATATAAACGATTTTTTGTAAGTATAAATGTAAGAAGGCAGCCCAACCCATGAGGAATCCGATCCGCAGTTTTTCAATAGTCATGTAGTGGACACAACAAACAGATGGGAAGAAGTGTTCTGGTTGTGCTTACCACAACCAGAACCAGACGTTGTGAAGACCACAACTTCACTTTTTGGCCAAAAAGGGAAACAATATAATTGGTGAAAAGCTAACATCACTCCATCTGCACAGTGAAACATGGGGGTGGAAGCATTATCCTGTGGGAGTTCTTTTCACCAGCAAAAACTGTGAAGCTGGTTAGATTGTTGGAAAGACAGATGGAGCTAGATGCAGACCAAACCTGAAAGAAAACCTGTTTTTGTATAAACTATATACTGGTGTGTAAAGTCCAAACCTATATCCAATTTAAGTTTCTGTGGAAAGTCTTGAGAATTGATTTTTCATAATCATGGTACCAGCCAGAACTATATTAGAAAATACAACAAAACTTATATCTTACATCTGTTATAGATGTACCAAGCTAGATTAGCTTAATCCCAAAAGACCTTCAACTGGAATTACAAGGAATGGTGTTTCCTAAGGAGATACAGATATAAACCACGCTTTTCAGATTTGTAAGCTGTAAAAAATTCTTACCTATTTTTGTAATATATTCATTTCACTTTGCAATTATGTCCTGAAAGCTTTTACAAGACGCTGCAGTTGTTTCATCTGTGAGTAACGGAAATTTCTCTTGCTTCACTAATAGTAATTTGTGATAACCGGAGTTCATACGTTTTGACAGGTTTGCGTAAGTAACTCTAAACGTGATTGGCAGTAGTTCTTCAGTGGACGTGTGCACACACTCGGATCTAAACTGACTTTTTCTTCAGACCCCTCCCCCCCCTCTCACCACACCCACATCAGCTCAAGCTGGGAAGCTGCAGAAATCAGTGAAGTCAGGCACAGTGTTTCCCTAAAGGTTAACCGAACAGCAGGTTGAATTTGGGCTTCACGCAGCCTGGCTTAGTATTACACCATCCACCCTGAGGCAACCACCGAGTCTCCTGAGACGCCTACGTTTCTATTCGCTCTTTCATCTCCTGTCTACCGCCTTCATCCGAAACTTTGTTAGCGTTGCTAGTTTAAGTGGAACTGTTGTTTTTTTATCTGTTCCCTCCCTGCTTATTTTCAGGAGATATTTTGGTAGTAGCCTCAAAACCTGCTCTCACAGCCGCAAGGAACGCAATAAATAACTGCATTTTTTTTTCTGCTCTTGTTTGAGATGAGACATTCCTTGTATTGCAGAGTACTTGATTAGATTTATAGCATCACTTGGGATGCTTAAGATGTTATCAGAAAGATCCCATGTTAACCCTCACCAATATCATGATGGCTTCCTGACAGGCATAATCATAACCTGAGGCTAACAGTCGCATTTGAGGGACCATTCTAGGATTAGTGTAACCAACAAGTTGTGATGTTGTCAATTGAACAACATCCACTAGTGTCAGAATGTCATGAGTGATTTTTTCTTTTTCTTTTCAGTTATCTTTTACTTCCTTGATGCCTTTTGGAATTTGCATTCCGGATGCTTCTGCATAATAAATATCATCTACAGCCTGAGGCTGCTAAGCAAAATAATTTGCCTCCCACCAAGAGTCAGAACACCACAGTTGCCATAATGAGGCAGTCATTTCAAGGTGAACCAAAATTAGCCAATGAAAATTGCCACAAATGTTTTAAAGCTCTCTTATAAAGAGCTTCTGTTACATTTCTGCAATTAAATAAATTAACAAATTCTGTATTTTTTCAACATCATTTTGCTGATTTATGTTGATACTATTTTTAAAAATGTCAGTTTGCTATGCTGTCATGTTTAGGTGGCCATTCCACATTTCTGCTTCCGCTGGTTCGGCAGGCTGCCAAGAACTTCAGCAGAGCTGAGCGGCTCCACTAATGTTTCATTGTTGCACTTAACTATTCTTTCAAGGGACGAGCTGTGTGGTTGTTATCAGCGGTAACTTTAAATTACACTCAAAAGCCTGTTACTGGCAAGAAATTGCAATTCAGAATGTTAATTGGCCTGAGTGGTCTGTCATATTTTCAAGAACTCTGTCTTTATTTTATTTTTTTTTAGATAAGATTGCGACAGATTGACATAAAACAAAATGACACAAAAAAAGTCAATTAAGGAAATGTAAAATCCTTAAAGTCGTGATCCGATTTGTAGTAAGCCAGTTTACCCATAAAGACTTGTACAGTGTGATTCATTTCTGAAGAGATGCGGCACTTAAAATGTTGGAATGCTCTTTAAGCATGGAAGCTCTGACTTGATGATTTACAGTTTATGAAGACAGAAGAAGTCTTTTAAATGCTATGTTTTATGGTTATGAGATGCATAGTTGGCTAAGTGTATCTTTTTTTTTTCCATTTATGATAAAACCATTGTTTCTCTGTTCCCAGCATGCAGTTCCCTCTGTGTTAGCAGCCCCAGTGGGGTGCCAGGATCTAAGGGCTCCTCCAATGCCTCTCTGATGCACTCAGTCATGAAGCTGAGCTCTCTTGCCCCAGACAACAGCCCCATCCAGAATCTATCCTTCTCTCTCCTGACTAACCTGGTTGTGTCACGAGACTGTAGGTGCATCCTGCAGAAGGTACAACATTATTAAAACAAAAGTAGCAAATCCAAAAGATTACATGAGTTATAGTTTTTCCTTTTTAGATGTAAAGTTGTACAAACTGCAACATGTGTTTAAATTACAGCTGTTTTCCTTACTTGGTAGAATATAATTTCTGAAGATAGTATTTAATGAGGTGATCCATAATGCTATGCTGTAATCTGTCTCTTTTGTGATCATTTCTTGTGATTCTCAGAATAATTTCCTTCAAGCCCTCCTGTTGGTGCCTGTCCCTAAGGTGGCTGGTGCTAAGGCCTCATCGGTCGGTGGTGGTGGGAACCTCCTGAGCCTGTGGCTGAGATTCCTAGTCAGCCTGTCCGCCACAGAGGACGGGCAGCAGAATATTCTGAAAGTGTCCGGAGTTCTGGAACTGCTGGCTGAACTGGCACCGCATCGACCACACGCACTGCTCACCCTTCACAACCTCTGCTTCAGCCCCGCCATCAAATCACATGTCATGACTAATGGTATGGAGCAGAAGACAGGTTGAGATTTAACTATTACATAGAAGTTTAAAAAGCACTTTGGTGATTGTTAAGGTCATCTTTTTAGTATGCTTTTCATGAACGCCATTCAGTTTGCTCATTCCCCTATCCAGCTGTATGTCTAGGAATTAAGGACATTACCTGAATTTACAGCTCAGACCCCTTACACATTTCCACATTTTGTCTTGTCATATGAAACCTATGACTGCAGCGAGAGTGAAGTAATTAATCAATTAGTCACAGATAAATTATGTTCAGAGCTCTAGGGAAGAACCAAATACCAAAGTAATTTTATAGCATATAGAATTCAATCTGTTATTTTCAAAATAATGTATGCAACGTGTGACAAAAATGAAATGCATAACAGTTTGGGGTAGCAAAGTCAGACCAGGTAATTCTATCTTTAGCAGTGTTTTGCTGCAGTTTCAGTTGTATGGAGATGAAATAACCAAAGGCTGAGAGAAAATGAAAGCGGAGGAAGCTGCTGAGACTGAAAAAGCTTGTGCTGGTGGGCAGATGTGTCCCACACAAAGTTCACTGCAGGTGGTAGTTGAAGGACCAGCTGCGTGGAAAATGTCGTGTTACCACATTTTTTGTTTCCTGTGGAAGATTTGGCATTTCCTGTGTCAGCTGTGGTTTTCTAGTGAGACTGAGATCATATTTATGATCACATCATTTGAATTGTTGTTGTCTGTATCCCAGCATCTAACTTTTTCTCTTTTTTTTGCGTCTATTTAAACAGTATCATGATTAAAACAGTCATTTATACAGTATGAGTTCATGATATTATGAAGATTACCGATTATCTACATGTTTGTGTTCCAGATAAAGCCATGAAAGTTTTGTTATGGTGTTTGGAAAGTAAAGAGCTGGAAACCTGCTGTATCGGAGCGTCTGCACTCTGGGCTTTGCTCCACAACAATCAGAGGGTACACACACTAACACACACTCGCTATATTCACCTTAGTATTGCTCTGAGGTGAGTATTGCACCTCAGAACAATGCTAATGCTCTGAGGTGGTCTATTCTCTTTGCTTATATCCTCTCCAGTAAAGTCCTAATTTATCTTTTTGTTTTCATATTTAATTTTATGCTTTCATGACAACCTGAAAAGCCTTCTTAACAGCTATTATGTCCTCTCATTTGCATACACCCACTTCCTCAAAGCATTATAAGCAGAAGTTATCTTTCTGAATCAGTTTATTTTTTCTCTTGACAGGCGAAGACTGCACTGAAATGTCCATCTGTTCGATTAAAAATCAAGGAGGCACTGACCGTCTCCAAGAAAGGCATGCGTGTTTTCATTTTGATAAGCAAATAATGTGACTTCCACACACCAGATTTTTAAACAGTGTACCTATGGTTAGAAAATCGGGTATTCCCATCAGAAGCCATTAGTGAAAAGGAAAAAAAAACATGTACTCTATTAATTTTCTTTTTGAAATAAATAGTATGATATTGAAATGAAAGCCTTTTTTTAATGAAACATGGAGGAATATATATTAAAATTTGGCTTGATTCCCTTTTCAATTTTAAAGCAAAAGCATTTATCGACTGAGAACAAACAAAACAAAAATAATTTTTTTTGTCATATTAATAGGCGGCGTGTGACTATCCTTTAATGTGACTGTTGGAGGTGCTGTTTCCTCCTTAAACCTATTCACTGCAACACAAATAAATAAGAAGTAAAATATACAGAATGAGGACCTATGTAAAATTGTGATGATTTGGGAGAGGATGAGTAGTTAAAACAAGTTTTTTTTTTTTTATTTGTTTTTGTAATTGAATAGAGTTCAATGTCAAAAACTCACCTTCACCTGGGCAGTGATTTCACAGGATAAAACTGATGTTTTATTAGTGTAAGCTGAGGAAAAATGTCAGGAAAAAAACACCAAATTGTCTCATTCTCTCCTCTGAGTATGAAACAAAAGCCTAATTTAAATTTCTGCTAATTTATTTTTCCTCTACTAGAAAGAAAAATGTCTCAATTTTCATTTAAATTGTACTTTAAAATAAAAATCATGTAACCGCTTGTGTGGGGTTTTTTTGTTGTTGTTTTTTCTACTGTTGCTTAGCACTACTATTGAGAAAATCTGATTACCTAGAGATGCATTCATCAAAACAACAAACCTTTTATTTTGTTTTTAATCGGGGTTTTTTTTTGTTCTGTTCTGTAGATGCAGAGAAGAAGCAGGAACCTTTGAACTCCTACCTGCAGAAGTGCCTGGATCAACTTTCCCAGCTGCTAAAAAGTTGAATGTAATTGGTTATTTTAATTGTGTAGTTTTGTATCATGTTTTGTTATCTATGAAATATGTCATTTGGATATTAAAGTGATGTCAACCTTTCTGTCCTTGCCAGATTTCATTTATCAGAACTTAGCTGGCGTGTGGCTTTGCACTCGTCACTGTGGCGACAGTGGTGTTTGGCAGCTGGTTCACACCGAAACACAATTGTTTTTGTGAAAAGCCACAACGTAGAAACATTTTCAAATGGCGAAACCCTACATTTAGAGGAAACGATCACATTTATTATTACTGAATGTTACTCATCTATTCGTGGCAATTCTATCATTTTTGAATGCATAAAATGCACTGGTTTTATGAAAACCAGTTTTCAGTGTTGAATTCCATGTGGGGAAAACTTCATTATAAACCCCAACATGCAGAATGATGTAAGTTTGCCATCCATCCCCAGCCCCAGTGATAAAGAGCCTCTCTGTGTTGAGCGTGCCAGCAGTGGGACACCATGAATTGTGGCCCTGTAGCTGAAGTGCTTCTCTGTAGCCAGAGATGGAGCAGGAAGTGCAGCTCGGGCGCCTGTGCACTCGTCTCATCAATGCAGCTTTCATTCTTCCTTGGTGGGGCAAGATGGAAGCTGTACAAAAGGACTACTGGTACTTCATGGTACTCCTCTTTCTCCCTTTTCTTAAAGGTAGGAATATTTTTGCTTTATGTCTACAAATTTGTCAATGTGATCAGGTTATATATTTTTTGTTTATATTTGTTATGAAGTAAATTCATGTAAAACTTGTTGACTTTCTCAATGGTGTTTTGTTTAGTAAAAATAACTGTTTTTATTCAATATATGATGTAGTTTTATAAATTTAGAAACTAGATTCGGAAAAATAAAACAATGGTTAATTTTGTTCTACTTTTATTGAATTAAAACATGCTGAACTCACGTGATGAGATATTTTCTCATTAAGACTGTTAGATGTTTTATTTGAATACTGAAGATTTATGATGAGCACACATAGGTAGTTCAATTTGGCTCATTTTCTTTCCAATCTAACAACGCAAATTGTTATGCACCTTGTTAAAAAATACATATATATATTCACAGTTTCCTTTTTACAGACTGGACAATTTCTTTTGTGAAAAAACTGATTGCTTCACCTTTTGCTTGTTACCATTGAGTCCAGACTGCTTTGAAAACTGATCAGATCAATTACAATAACTGGAAGAATGTGAATATTTTTTTACTGACTTTTAGCCCAAAATTATCTTTTAGCACAATGTTTAATTATCAAAAAGCAATCACTGTTGTTCTGATTAATATAGAAGAGTTGAATGGTTGCTTCAGAAGAGAGACGTGATGGTAGGTGTCATTTCTTTGACAACACCGCTTTCCTTTTCAGAAAATCAATGTCGGCATCAGCCCTGGGAATCAAAAGAGCTTAACAGGCAAGAAGTTTGCAGCTTGTAAGATTGAACTAAATCAACAGCTTATTGGAGGGAGAGTTTTGAGAAAAACTTCAGAGTGCCCAAGGAAATCCAGCAGGTGCTAGAACCTAAGCAGGGGACAGAGTTGCCACCAACTGCAGAGTTTTCTATGAAATGGCAGCAGTCGGGTTAAAGCTTTTCTGTAACCATAATAAAATAGATACTCTTGGAAGCTAGTATGATGGAAAATAAGTGACTTGCGTCCAAGAAAAACATGGCAGAGAAATGTTTCTTATGAATTTGAGCTGCCTTGAAATTTTGTGAAGTATTTAATAAACGGTGTACTGTATCATAGAAACATTTGTCATGGAGATCGAACAAACCAAGGTTTTTCTGTCTCTCTACTTTGTTTGCCTTTGGCCCTGAGTGCTTAAATCTGAACCACATTGTGTCAAAATCAGAATATGAACAGTGAAATTCTTGTCTAGTTGCTGTCCAGCAGACAGACGTTGAAACGGTACGGCTGGAGGAAGGGATGGTGCTGGCCTGCGTGTGTCCCTGGGACGGCCAGCTCAGCATGGTGTCCTGGACCAAAGCGCCAGACAAGAACCCCATTGCTGTGTTCTCGCCTGAGTTCGGAGTCTCCGTCCCTTACACCTACCGGGAGAGAATAGAGTTCCTGAGGGCGATGCCTATGGATGGAAGCATTGCCTTGAAGAACGTCACACATCAGGATATCGGGCTCTATCACTGCTCTGTCCAGACATTCCCTCAGGGACCCTGGACTAAGGACTTTCAGGTGGAGGATTTAGGTAAACTCCATGTTTCCTAAGACCGATCTGCCTCTACCCCAAAAGAAACATGGGTCGTCTTTTAATATTTTTATTCTGAGATGTATTTTCTTTCATTCTGCAGATGAGCCACCAGAAGATAACAACAGCACAGAGCCTCTTCCCCCAGAGGAAGTCATAGTAGACTCAGAGGTGGTGGCCGAGGAGAGCAGCAACCTGACCATCAGCTGCAAGCACCCACACAATGGTACCATTTACCAGGTCATCCTGGAGAAGATGCTGCACGGCCATCCGTGGGTCATCATTGGCATCTGTAAGAAGGTGGAAGGGGGTCTGGTGGGCGAGGACTACAGCGAAAGGGGCAGGGTGAACTGCGCCGACAGCCTGGATCTCAGTCTGCACCTGACTGACGTTGCATCGGGAGACGATGGTTTATATCGCTGCACCTTTAACACGGACGTGGGGGTGCAGACCACCGTTGTGCTACTCAGAACAGCTCCGCCAGGTACACTAAGCAACACACCGGATGTGAAATCAGCCACTCAAACAGACGCTGTATCATTTCCCATGCTTATTGCCATTTGCACAAGTATGCTGCAGCACACATAGAAAAAAAAAAGGTTTTTGACACGTTTAGAGGTGTGAAAACCACAGAATCTTGTTCATTGTATCAACTCATGCTTAGAGCAGCTGTAACATGGTATTACATGCTGGTCTGGTATGGTTCAATTTATCTGGGTAATGACATAAATTCAGATGTCATAAGAAACATAAAAATCTGTCATTAAAACAGGAGAATCCATGTATTTGAATTTCAGGTGGTTTGCCTCGTCTTTTCTACATTCTTGTTCAGTAAATTAGAATATGCAGTCCAATGAAGCTCATTTGTTAGATTAAAAGTACCTTTTGAAAATTGACAATCTTTACACACTTTTCATTTAGGCACATTGTTGAGTGATCTATTTTTATTAGTTTGATATAATATTCAAGTTTTAGATATTTTTTTTTAGCTGTAAGTTGAAATTTATCATAATTAACAGAAATAAATTATTTAAAGCATCCATCTGTGTGTAATTAATCATTACATGTTTCAATTAGTGATAAAGTCCATGAAATAAATGGACCTTTCAATAATACTCTAATTTATTGAATGGGCCTGCAGATATTTCATATTAAATTATTTCTCTTTTTCAACCAGGTGGATTCAGTCTGTCCCTATACATGCTGTATGTTTACATCGGCGCCGGTGCTGCTGTACTTGTTCTATTCATTTCCTTCCTCATACTTGCCCTGGGGCTAAGGTATTGTCAGTTAAGGCGATATATTCTTGTTTTAAATTTGTGTGCGTTTCATTCTTTTGGCTCATAAGTGGACCGGTTTGTGTGACAATCATCACAGGAAAAAAAAGCGGCGAGAGGAGTACCGAGTTAAACTGCACCCCACTCAGAGACAGGTAGGCGTTAGTTTGTTCATTGTATCAACTCTTGTCTTTACACTCGACTCCTTCAAAGCTCTCCCTCACCTCCTCATAAGACACGCGCTTAACTACAAGGCTGTTCCACTTTACAACTAACGATAAAGCAACACATCCCATCTGATACAGAGAGCTTAACTAGTTCCTCAGCTGTGCAGTCTGAAGAATCTGGAAGAGAGCTGGTGTCAAAAGCATTCAGATTTAAAATAAATAACACAATCATCCGTTAGCCAATGAATTTTGTTGTTTTGACATCTGCAGGACTTTCAAAAATCATGCTCTTCACTTTTACATGTTGTTGCAGTAAAATCACAAAACTCAATATATTCCACTGGGATTATGTGATTCACCAAAAATATGAAAGTGTGTTGTTTGTATTCAACCCCCTTTAAGGCCTGCACAAATAGAGAAATATGTTTTCTTTTTGTTACCTTTAAAAGTGTATTTAAAGGTTTTTGTTTCTTTAGACTTCTTTCTGCTGCCCTTGGATAGAAAACAGGTTTCTCTATTCTTAAAGACCATCAGGGCTTTACTCTGATGATCCTGACTACTGTAGGTGGTGGCAGCATTATGCTGTAAGGACGCTGTTCTTCAGCAGGAACAGGGAAGCTCATCAGTCTCAAAATGGGGTGGACATTTATCCTCCAGAGCATAAAGCCAGAGCCGCAAAGCAACGGTTTTAATCAGAGCATATTTATGTGTCATGAGAGAAAAGAATTTGTGTGAAGACTTCAAAATCGCTTTCACTCCAGTCTGACTGAGTTGAGCTATTTTGCGAAGAAAAGACACAATCTTACCACTGTGCAAAGTTGGTAGACACATAAGCCCAAAACGCTGTAATAGCAGCAAAAGTGCTTCTCAAAGGTAAAAACTCAGATGAAATGCTACGTGTGTTTTGTCACACAGTACTTTGTTGATTTATCACATGTTTTTGTAAAATATCTTTAAGTTTATAGTAATAATGTGGCAACATGTGCTAAAAATTTGAGAAGCGTGAATGCTTTTGCAAGGCCACTGCATTTTTCTTTATTAACCAATCAGCTGCACTGCTGGTAAAAAACCTGTCATGTTTGTCTGTCTATTACCTTAAAGTCTACTAACATCCTCTACTACCTCCTCACAGCCGAATATCTATGAGAACGTCCCTCTGTGTCCCAGGATTGTGAAGAAATCCAAGCAGACTAAAAGCTTCCCCATCTATGCCAACCTGCCGGCCGGGCGCTCCCTCCAAACCAAACGTCAGCCTCAGGATCAAAAAAGAAAAGGCGTGCTGTAACTCTTGTCGCTTTCTCACATCTGTCAGCGTGCTCTCAGCTATTCACACCCCATTCACTGTACATCAGAGCGAGGATAAATAAATGTCAGCAAGCGCAGACTGTAATTATCCATTTGAGTTTTTAATCAAATGCGGGGATCATGCCGGCACTGTTTAATATTCACACGGCGGTTTGAAATGAGTTAACAAGCCGGTGCTCATCTCGGAGTCAGAAAGCTGACGGGGCCTGTTTGGGACCGGCCTTGCTCCCCCCTAATTAAATGTACTATGTAATTATTGTTGAGCGGATGTTTGCTTTTTCGGCAAAACAATATTTGACAGTAACCATCACACAGAGGAGAAAGACAAAAGCCTGTATAATCATTCTTTTCTCTTCACTAACCCCCTCCAAGTAAAACGATTGACAAAAGCCTGTGTAATTGCCCTCTTTTCACTTTCATCCCTCCTGGTTTCCATTCAAAGCTTGACAATAGTGTCTAATCATCTAACGGAGAAGAAAAGCAGTCGCTCAGCAATGTACCGTCACTTGAGACTGCTTCTTTCCCCTTCCCCAACAGGCTCTCTGACTGCATTCTAGTTACAGCACGCCCTCAGTGTGAAAGCTGAACTCTAATTAGCAAATCCTGGGCTGCAGTTTATATCTCCTTTTACCCCCTCTGACTGCTTTTTGATGAATATCCGTTTCTTTTTTTTTTTTACCCCCTCCTTTGGTGTATAAAATGTAAAAAAAAGATCAACTGTTGAATGTTATTTCCCCTTTGTATTTATTTCTTTTTCTTTTTTTTTCTGAGTTTGCTGTTGTAAATCAATATTTGCGGTGTATGGCAGCTGCTGTAAAATTAAACTCTGTGCTGTTTGTGTAATTTAATTCATTTATCTCCATAGAAATGGAGGAGGTGGCAGAGGCAGTAATGGATAAGCGGGTTATTCTGCTAGGAAGCAAGACAAATGTGGAACATAAAGGGACATTACAGTTTTGGGTTCACGTGTTTCTTTGTTTTGTTGTTGTTGCTTTCGTTTTCCCTTTGTGATGTTTTCTGAAGAAACCGTAAATGCACATTTGATGATACTTGAGATTCTCTGTGTTCAACCAGCTGTATTGAAACTGATAGTTATGACTGATAAAGACTCCTTATGACAGAAATAATACCATGTCTATGTTTCTCTGCCTTATGGTATGGGAGTGTGTGAAAAGAAATAAACCCACTACGCTAAAAAAATATGCAGCGTCTAGAAGAATTAAAAATGAAGCGTTAACCATAAACCACCGTCTTTTGGAAACTTGAAAGAACTACTTCATGTGATATGGGCTCTCTTTCTCCTTTTTAGTCATGTTGATTATTTTTAATCAAATGGAGCAAATGACATGTGCTTCATTTTCTATTTGTTAAAAAAAAATTGTGTAAAGCTCCTTTAGTTCACTTTTTTTTTTAATTAAAATGAGTGTTTTAAAAGGCGTTGAGAAAAAAATGTGTATAGGAGCCCTGACAAAATGATAATGTAAATATGACTTATAAGGGTCAGGTAGATTTTGTGGCTCTAAATAAGTTTTATTTAGCAGGAACCGGAGAAAGACTGTTTAGATTGCGAAGGTCGCTAGCCCCTGTTCTTGGTAAGATCACTCTGTCTGTACTTGTCTTGTGACAAAAGCCACATGAAAGTTTCCATATGACTCATGACATTTGTCGTGAGTCATATGGAAAAACTATAAGCTTGAAAGCTGCAGCTTGTGTCTAAACCAAAGTTAAATAGGTTCAATGTTAAACAATTAGATGTCATGTCAGGTTGCATCCACCTCTTTCCTCAGATATTTACCCCAATCTGTTTTTCTTAATAGCTGCAACTACAGCGACACTCAGAATAATCTAGTTGTCAGGACAGGTTACTAGTTTTGGAGAACATTATTTGGATTTACACCAAAAAAAGAAAAAAAAAACTACAGCTTGCTCATTATATGTTGATTTCCCAATTAACATATAATGAAATCATCTTGGTGCTCGAAAGAAGAACATTTTAGAAACAGCAAACCTTCATATTCAAAGACGCGCTCACCGTATTTCCTGTTGGTTGTTTAAGACGTCTTTGCTTTCAGAGTTTCCTCGGTTCTCGCCTCTAGGATTGAGACGCCTTTGACTTATGCCTTAAGAGAGGTTGAGGTCACACGTGTGTCACTGACCCAATTTACCACAGTAGTGGGCGCTTGCTCCTGTGGGTTGTTCACCTACTTGAAACATGAAATACAAAGGCCACATAAATCAAGATGTAAATGTTTCTGGCTGGGGAAAGGAGTGCAGGCTGGATTGTGTGAGAACATTTCCTCTGTTCAAAGCAAAATCACTTGTAGGACTTGCTTTACATTTAATTACACATTTTTAGCTGTGGCTCTGGCATGTTTGGCACCATAGGTAAACCCTGCCAAAAAACAAGAAATCATAACAATTCTGGAGCTAAATAGAAAGCGGTACAGTCTTTCACTGAACACATAAGATCATTTAACCTATTTCAGCAGTTCACATAGGACACCAACTCTCCAATGTTTTCCCATCCATAATAGCAATAGAAGAATTGACCAAGGCACAACCAACAGATAGTTTTTTTGTTGTTTTTTTTCGGTATGGGCTCCCTTTTCTAATACCACCCTGGGTAACTGTCCATATCAAAAACCACCACTGGTTGTAACTTTACCGCTTTCCCCAAAAGGTATTCTAAAGGTTAGAGTATGTTTGTACATTTATGCCTAAATTCAAAGCCCCTTATGGTATGAACATTCAATTTATTACCCTTATGTTCATCAAAAACATTACATATGTACATTTGCGAAAACTGCAGTCCTAACTAGTGTATTCAAAGTGCTATTAACATATAAAGTTAGAGAACACAAAACATAACGACATCTCTGCAAACAAGTGAATACAGGAAACAACAAAAAAATGGCAAATGAGCACAATCAGCTGTAGCTTTTATCCAGGCGATTCAGTAAGTGCAACCCCAAACAGAAAGGGACTATTCCACATACATTTCACCACACTGCAACTAAAACAAGACAACTAGGGCACTACTGTGACCCAACGTTTCAACATAATGTCTTCCTAAAGTGAAAGCATAAATAAATTAACTGTAAAAATAAAGAAAAAAGTATCTTAAGACAAAATGTGCTTGTAACTTTCCAACTAATTGGGTATAGGAGTGAATTCGTGGGCATGAAGCGGTGGCACGACAACAACAGAAGGACTCAAATGTGAAGAAAACTGCTTGGCAGCCTACATTTGATTGTCAATGGAAACCATTTTGTTTTTACCCACTTAACTGTGCAAAACAGGAGAAAAACTTTCAATCTCTGTACTAAATATAGGCATGGGCCAGTTACCAGAGTCCAAAATGTCGTGCCATAGCCTACCATTCCTGTTTTTTCTTAAGAAGCCAGTAAAATCTTTGGGAGTGATTGGAGTTTTTTGACCTGTTCCTGTATGCTAGGTCATCTGGTTAAACTGAAGCCGAAATGTTGTTTTTTTTTTTCTTTCTTTTTCTCATGCTTAAATTCTTTTAAAAATATTTCTGGTTGAGAAAATAATTTATAGTCCAGATGTAAAAGTCAGCCTTCACTTTAAGGTTACTACTGTTCTAAGCTAGAGTTGCCTTGCTGTTTTAAATACAATCAGTTAATTTGAGTAAAACATTTTTTTTTCCACAGTGACTAGATAATTAATATTTTTCTTTAAGATTATCATGAGAATCTCATACCAGCCCATGCCTAATCTCGTGGAAGGTTCTGGTGATGGTGGACAGCAAAGTAGAAAATGCAACCCTAGTCACATGGCCTAGCACTGGGTCGAGAATATTTCCAGAATCTTCTAAAGTTGTTTAGTTTTCAAAGTAAATCACAAACTAAGGTAACAACGGCAAACGTAAGAGAGTCCAGTGTCTGCTTTGGTTGGCTGTCACCACCTGCGGTCACCTGAAGGCACTAGGGTCTTTGTCATGTGGAGTTGTGTGTTTTTAAAAAATACATTTGATTCATGCAACAGAAAAATGATTTAGTATTATTACCATATTTTAACTACACTGCTAACATTCCTTCTCTCGCTCATTCTGTTACTAGCACATGAAATACTTAAATTCACTGTTTTAAAATAGCTTAGCAAAGTTTTAGGCAATATAGAGGAGATTAATACCATGTCTGTTTTTTAGCTATAGGACTGACAAGGCAGCTGAGCTTGGCAATGAGAACATAATACAGAGCAATATTTAGCTTCCTTTTGAGCCTCTTTAGAAGCCCTTGTGCTGGATAGATAACCAATATGAGAAATAGTTGTGACAAGCAATTTTTTTCCCCTTAATACAAATTTAAGACCCAGCAATATGCTACATGAAGTAGCTAACTGATTTTACAAATCTGTGTTTGTTTCATAAATCAAAGTAAGCTATTGTGAGCCCTAGTCCGGTTAGTGCCTATTATCTCAGAGCAAAATCTGTATGGGGCATTCATATACATGTTAGTTTGGATATATGAAAGTCTCAGTTCTTAACACTAGTAATTAGCCAAAAGGTGCACACTATTAGTATTGAACCTAAACCGTTCTCCACAGAGGCCATTAAACCACATCTAGGGAGTTTGCAAAACCAGTAAACAACTCAGACTGATTGTATCTTTCTTTGAACTATTTTTCACTCCCTTTAGTACCGTGTAGCTAACAAAGGGGCTCCTCATTAAGAGTTGTTGCTATGTTTAGATTAGCGGCTATAGGTAAAGACTTCACTGAAATGTACATTAGTCTCTACTTGACACCCTTAGTGTTTAAACTCAACAAGAAAATAGAAATAGACCAGGTGTTTCTTTTACAATAGAAAGTTCCCATTTAATGTACTTTGCATTAGCCTCACTTTTTAGAATCATTAAATAATTTTTTTTCTGAAAACACTGGGAAGAGGAAATGTGTCTTGTTAGTAAAGTGCAACGCTGCCTTGTTAACCTACCGATTCTCCTTCAATGACCTCTTGTTAGCAGTTACCGTGGGCACAAAAAAGTCTGGCTGACTGATTCTCTGTTTGACATACATATTGTGCAAGTTGAAATGAATGATCCAAGCCGCCAAAACACCAGAAGCCTACCAAGTATTCGTTTATACCGCCACACTGTCAGTGGAGCTGCAGGAACAGATGGATTCGTAATTGAGGCTTTCTGTCTCTGTCCTGCCTTTCTGTCACTTTATTCTTGGATCAATGATGTTCTCTAAACTTTTTTAACCAATATTTTAGGAGTTTGTTTGACAGTAATGATGGCAAGAAAGGCAGGAAATAGGAGCAAAACAGAGCAGGACAATGACACCGCAGATGGTCAGATCAAGGTTAGAATGACATGATGCATCTGTCAGTGTAATCACTAGTAGAGGAGTTGGTTAATTGAGTGAGTAAAAAGGTTTTTGCTATCTTTATTACGAAGTGCTCATTTGAGAGGAATATATCTGCTTAGCTGGGTTTTATGTTCTACAAATCATGGTTAAAAAAAAAGCATATGAAGTGGGGCTCTTATTCTGCATTTTAGTAAAAAGTGACTTGATGGCTTGTCAGATCTGGACCTTTATTATATTTGTTTAAAACCTTGGTCTAAAATAGTCCAGAATAGCAGCTCTCACAATTTCTCACATTGCTACAACAAACTTTTATGTATTTGATTGGGAATAGATAGGATCGACTAAAACAGGGCAATTCAAAATTGTTAAGGAATCCCAGTGGTGTGATGCTGCTATCATATCGTTTCACATTAGAGAATGGTAAATTCAGGGTGATGTTCAATGTTCAGTTTTCTGCTGCACATACATTTTTGTATGCAGGATAAAAGGCTTTTGGTAATGGAATGATGAAAAGGTCCTGGAAACGTAAAAAAATTTTCATATTAAATGTATTTCTTTATACCCTTTCGGACTTGGAAGTGATAAAACCTAACTCCATGCTCCATCAGTTGGAACCCTGGAAAGGCTCATATTTGCGGTTCTGCTGAGTCACAAATATTTCCTACACCTACACAAAAACATCAAAAAGAACTTTCCCTGAATACCTCATGTCATGTTTTCCTCCTCAAGAAGCATTCTCTTAGCTTATTATGGACCCCAAATATGAATTTTATCTCTGATTTGCATAACCCATCATCCCATCATGTGACCCCTTTTTTTAACACCTTTCTGCTAATGAACAGCTTATCAGTAACTTCTGACAGACAGAGCTTCAGAAGGGCTCAGATGCTATTAAAGTCAATTTGCTGTAGTGAAGAGTAATGCCAGCAGCTTAAAGCAGAGCCTGCAGGAGGGCTGCGCTTTTTATCATCTCTGACACGACGGTCCGCCCCAGCCCATTTATGAATGACTTTTTTTTTCTTTTTTTTTTTTGCTGGTTGAAGCCGATTAGAAAAGTTTAGCTGATTCATCGCTGCCATGGACATCAAGCTGTTTTGTTGTGTGAGGCATTGATCGATTTCACATTCTCGCGACAAAGCTGATGGGGGAGTAGTAGGGAGGCGAGGGGGGATTTGTGTCAAAACTGGTGGAGTTTCTCTTGAACTGGCTGCTGAGGCAGCACCTTGCCGGGTTACGCCTGATGTTATTTCATCCACTTCAGAAAAAGAGTTTCTTAAAGCTGTTTTACAGCAGATATTTGGGTAATAGCGCCTTTAACTTCTCTCCAAGTGCTTTGCTTAAAAAAAAAATAAATAAATAAAATAAAATAAAAATGTTTTGAAAGTAGAAGGTCATGCAGAGTTAAACAGAACAATGGCGACGAGAAACACTTTAAATAACACATAGCTAGAGGATTTTTGGTGCACTTTTAGAAGCCATCTCTGCAGCCACACTTCACAATCCTCCGGGATCCTTCTACAGCTTCTACAGGTATATTACATGTATCACTATACAGATTGCTGAATCCTCTCTACAGTGACGGCTTGAGTGTCCAAGGCTGCTAAAGCTGCTTCCTGTCATTGAAGCGGTCCGAGGCTGCAACTGGATTCGCAGCCACTAGAGGGCGACGGCGCCTCTTCTTGGTGGCGGTGACTCCTCTCCTCCTGCTCGGGCTCGTCAGACAGAAAGCTGGGGAACGTCTGTGCCCGGGGGATAAAGGTCTTCGACAGCCCTGCTCCTGTTCGGGAGGAGAAAAAAAAAAACAACTCAGCTGAACACACCGAAGAATATTCTTTGAAAGATTCCTATCAGAACAAATAAAAACTGAAATAAGTTGGACGCTTTAGTCCAAGTTGGATTTGCTTGTCAGTTAAACAGCTTCATTTCCCTGCGTCATTCTCCTAGGCCCGTGTCCTGCCGGCTCCCTCTGCACCTTAATTCAAATTAATTGAACCAATTTGCTCCGCAGTTCATATCGGTTAAATGCACTGAGAGGGAGTAATGGATACTCGACGGCGAAGGGCTGCTCCTGTCTAACCGTGAGAGCATTAATAATACATTAGTGCGCTGTTTGGAAGTGTGCACACCGAGGTGGGCCGAGGATAAAGCTACTGGCAAGCTGCTGATCGTGCACGAAAACAAGGAGGAAGTGGCCACTGATCAATATTTCAGGAGGTGCAAAAAAAAAACCAAACAAACAAACAAAAAAAGCAACACAACACTATAATCAACTTTAACCTGGTGAGTTCATGCTAACAAAGTCGGCCAGGAGAAGTGGCTGCACTTCAAAATGTTGCTCTCTTTAACTCCAGAACTGTTGCAGATGCAAAGAAGGAGCTGATAACTGAATCTGATTGGAACCTGGGCAAATCCACAAACACAAGTATTCACACACACCTCACACATTCAGTCACAACACAACCACAGACCTCCCTCAATGTGTTTTACTTATCATGTGATAAACCTGCTTTCATGTTGTTTCTGTGCATAGCTTCACAACTATGCACAGAGGGTGCATAGATGTGAAGTGAAAGAAAGATGCTACATAGTTTTGTAGTGATAAATATGCAAATTATGTTCCGTTTTGCAGTAACACATTTTCACTGCAATCACAGCTGGAAGTATGTTGGAAGATGTTTCTATAGCAGCTTTACAGACCTGGAAATTGATATCTTCCTCAATTTCTCAGTTTTCTTTTTGCTCAGTGAAATGTGAACAAACAAGTTTCAAGTCTTGCCACAGATAACCGATTGGATTTAGAACTGGACTTTGACTGGACCATTCTAAGCCGTGACTGTGCTCTGGGTATATATTCAGGGTTTTGTCATGAACCTCCATCCCAGTGTCTACTCTTTTGCAGCCTCTTTCTTGTTTTCTCCTGTGTAAACTCCATCCATTCTTCCATCGACTGTGACCAGGACTCTTGTTCACACCTAAGACAAGGACCATGCTGCCATGGTGGTGGCAGCATGGTTCTGCCACCACCATGTTTCACCATGTCAATGTAGCCTTTTTGTTTACATAGTTTTGGTCTCATGTGACCATTCAGTGCACCTTATACCACATACAGTATATGCTGCCATTGCTTGTGGCAGACTTGAAGTAGGACTTATTTAGGCCGTCTCTTCTGTTCTTCTACAGATACATTGTTTTTCCAAACTGAATATCAAATGTAAATAATTATACTTATATTTTCCCCCATAACCAAACAGCTCTGCAACAGGCTAGAAACTTTACATTTAGCCTCATCTCACCAGAGTACCTTCATCCATCTATTTATAAAACTGTATAATTTACCTTCCACTTTAAACTACCAGTAATTTGTGTTGGCCTATTATATAAAATCCCAATTAAAACGTTGGAAGTTTGTGGTTTGTACGTGTTTATTTACCAGGATTGCTTCCATGACTCCGCCAACTGGGACTTGGAATATACGACATGACCCAGTCAGGCTGGTAATCAGTGTCAAGTGACAGGGTGAGTGTGTGTCAGAGCAACAGGGAGAGACAAGTCTAGTTAAAAATAAAAAAAGAGGTGGTTTGGGGAAGGGGTGATATGCAAGGAAGGAGAAGGAGAAAGTGAGAATGAAAAACACGGAAAAAGCATTTTCATGTGCGAGCAGAGGGAACGGTTAGTGGGAGGAGGCACAGAGGGGCTGGCGTGGGTGTGAGTGAGGATGAGAACGAAATGGGATGCTCGGCGGCAGGTGAGTCATGCATACACACCTCTGTCTGTTAGTCTTTCCTCTCCACCACTCCCTGAAACAAAAGAGAAATACCAAGTTAGAAATGCAGCTCAGCGCATTCTACAGGAAGCCAAAACAGAGACGGGGGGTAAAGATGGAGGAACGCTCCCCTCTTCCTTGCAAGTTGTATTTAATAGATTGCTGAAACGACTGGTGTGCAACCAGGCATATCCTTTTCACATCTTTGCCAAGACAATCCCTCTCCTCAACCATGGCCAATTAAGGCTAAAGAAAAAAAAAGAGAGAGAGAGAGAGAGAAAGAAGCGAGGCATTGAGCCCAGAGAGGAAGGAGAGGGTGAAGCAGAGCCCATCATCCTCTCAGTCATAAACACGGCTGTCTAGGGACAGACCCCCGACGAGAGCCCTGCTTTTGGACGAGAGACAAACATGTAGACACACTTGCAAGAAAATAACAACAAAACCACAGAGAACCGCAGAGAGGGGAGGAGAGCGGGATGATGTTGGCGTCAGCATCCCTCCTCCTGCGCTCACACTATGAGAAGCAGACAGTGATTTGTCAGTGCCTTTTCATTACTGGGGAAGGTCATGTCATCCTATCTGGCCTGGGGTGGCAGCTGCTGGGCCAGAGCAGACAGGACAGGCAGCGAGAACACATACACACGCGCGCACACACATTAAGCGGAAGAAACAGCAGACCTGGATACACAAGCAGCTCTTCATGCATGCATGTTGACACACACCTGTCCACACCTTCCTTCCTCCAACTGTAGCTGCCCAGATGGCAGTCTAGCAACAGCCGAGACACTCAAGGTAACGCAGGCTCTAGATTATGTGAGATAGCAGCTCCTGTGCCTTATTTTGCTGGGATTTTATATGACAGACCAACACAGATTAGGTGATGCATGTTGCCCAGGAATGTTAAATTTAGTCCCACCTGACCAGAGGACCTCCTTCCGATTGTCTGCTGCATCTCCTACATGGTTTATGGTAAACTACGAATGGGACTTTTCTGGGTTTCTGTCCTGCAGCTCCTCCAGAGTCATCATGGTCCTCTAAACTGCTTCTCTGATTAATGCTCTGGTTTCTTTGCCTGCCAGGCAATCCTGTTTTGGTTGCAGCAATCCCTACACTATTTTGACTGTCAGATGATGGATTAAACTTTGCCCTCTGAGGTGTGCAAAGTTTGTGACTTTGTTTTATAACCTAACCCTGCTTTAAACAGCTATAGGGTTAGAAAACATGCACCCTAACTCTTGGTCCTCTTATCAAAAACTTGATTTAGTCAACATCAAGTTTGACAATAAATTAATCCAGAACAAGACTGCTGAGCTCAAATCTACCATTTGCAACTTTTCTTTTAGGAGTTCATATTTTGCATCTCTACACATTTTTCACGCTGCCTGCTGGAAGGCAGGGAAGTGTCATCACCCTGTTCTTCCATCATTCTGTCTTTTGATTCTTCCCACCTCTTGGTAAAATCCCTTTAGTATCACTCCCGGGCGGATCAAACAGAGTACAGCGCTCCACTTCATTAGAATTGCTAATGCTCCAGCAGTAAACTTTGGAGTGCAATAAAGCACAGAGTGAGCAGGAGGATGAAGGGACAACTTGTAAATGGGTAAACAAAAAAGAGGAACGAAGAGAACGTATGGATTATAGTCCCTTTTCCCTTCCAGTATGAAAGCTGGTAATTGAACCATTTCTGACAGGCATGGTACCTTGCTTCTCCGGCTCCAAAACTTTAAAGTGCACTTATTTCTTTGCATCAGCAAACCTGGAGAAAATGGCAGTTTTTCACTGAAATGCAAACGAGTGAATCCCATTAAGAAAGCAGGGGTGGAAAACAGCGGAAAGTAGATATATTGTATTCATAGAGAATACACTGCAAGTTTCCGGGGGAATAAAACATTTATCTGACATCTTTCTAATACGCTCTGTTCTGCTTTGTAATCGTAGTAAACAAAAGTTCTGGGAGGTATTTCTAGGACATTTTTAGCTACAGAAACAGAAAAAAAAATCTGATGTAAAAACATATTAAAATGAATCAGTTCTGCTTCTTTAGTGCCTGGTTCCCCGATAACTCAAGCAAACAAACAGGTGAATCAACCTCAACAGGGCGAAAAGGAGCCGTGTTCCTTAATTATTTCTCCATACCCACAGGGTATTTGAAAGCAACCCAAGCATGACTCAGCAAATTGACTGTGCTGATTGGATATTCATCATGTGTGAGCTGAAAGAGCCAAGGAGCAAACACAGCCAGCCACAGTGGTCCAGAAAACCTGTTTTCTGACTGCCATTGAGAAATAAATGACACAACAATAATGGCAAAACTAGAGAGTAATGAAGCATTAAACATTCACCTTTTTTTTTTACTAAATGTGTATATTTCTTTTAAAATGCTAAATGATTTTGTGCTTTTTTTCCCCAGAGATTTGAGTGATTGCTGATCTCTTTTTTTTTTTTTTTTACAACCACAATTTGAAATGTAGTTTGAGGGGTCTTATGTGATTGACCAACACCAAATAGCACCTATTTTGAAATGAAGCAGCATAGCAACATATGATTTCATTTTTTTGTGGAAATAAAAATATTCTCAGTCAACATTTGCAGCATTATGCTGTGAGGTTGCTTCTCTTTAGCAGGGACAGTGAACCAGGTCAGAGCTGATGGGAAGATGAATGGAAATATATACTAGTTGATTCTGCTAGAGCCTGAAAAAAGATTTGAGACTTCAGCAGAGGTTCACCTTTCCGCAGGACAACGACCCTGAACATACAGCCAGAGCCACATATGGTTTAGATCAAACCATATTTATGTATTACAAATGGCCCAATCAATGCCCAGACTTAAATACAATCACGGACATCTTGTGATACTTGAAAATTGCTGCTCACACATGCCGTCCATCAAATCTGACTAAACCTGAGCTAGTCAGAAGACGAAGTGTACATTTCTCTGAATGTACAAAGGTGGTGTAGAAATGCTCTTCTCCCCTGAGATGTAGGAAGATGTGGTTCTTTAACACATCGAGTTTGCATTCGTAATGTGGTAAAGTTCATATGAACACTTAAGCGCGGCACTATCATTCGGGGAAAACCCATATTTACTTTGAAAGATTGCTTAAATTCTAAATTAATTCAAGCCATTTAAGTTGATTCAAATATCGAGTTGGCTGGGACACTGCACCAAGGACTCTTCAGTGTGCAAAAGGTATGCAGAAAATAGTGTACTCAAATAGAAGATGAACACCTAGAATAGTAATTTAAGGTCATTCTACTTGTAATCCCAAACAGAATGAGCCTGAAGTACAGAAGAGAAACAAACCTGTGGTCTGAGTTGTCCAAATGTGAAACTCTGTGCAAATTGAGAGCTGCGTCCTCTGGGCCGTAAGGAGCAGAGGGACTATTTTATCAGTGTACAGTTCAAAAGTTAGCACTGGTCATCATGCAGGGATGGATTAGAGCACATGGTGAGTAAATGTCATGTCTATGTATTAATGTTGATTAATTTAGGTTTAAGAGGAGCATACAATACACCGTGCCAACAGCATTCACACTTTTTGGCACCCCTGAAACAGAGGTGTTATAAGACTTAACAGGAATTAAGCTTTTATCACAGTAGCACAGTATTACACTGAGAATTTTCTAAAAGCCTAGCCTTTAATTTTAGATATGTTGTTTAAAATGGAAGTTATTTCTATAGCAATCTTCCGCATAGTCTCCTCCTATAACAGGAATCGTCAAAGGCACAAGGACCTTTGATGACTCCTCTCAGCAAAATCCCTCTGGATTGTCATAGCTCCTCCATTTCTGCTCACCCTGCAGGTTTTCAAAAGGATTTAAGTTTGGGAACTACAATGGCCAGGAAGGTGGCGTCTACTGTCTTCATCTGGCCAGATGTTTTTTTATTATCATCCTGCTGAAAGACCTAATTACAACCCCTCTTTTACTTTCTTGTCAAAGACCATCAGATTTAAAATCAGTTTATGATGACATGCACTTTACCAAGGGTCCATTGGAAGAAAAACAGTCCCACAACATCACTGATCGTCCACCGCTGGCAATAGGAATGAAGTGCTTCATGCTGAAAAGGTCAACCTTAGATTCACCTTAGCAAAGCTCATGGTTCCAGTGGCATTTGGCAAATTGGACGTTTCATTTGTAATAATAGCACATAAAACTGTTTACTCTGGTATATCTTCCAAACAACCAGTTGGCATGTACATTTTATTTAAAGGGTTTATATGGTCTCTTTTGAGCCTAAGCAAACTCTGTTTGTTGCAGCTCTCAAGTAGGTTGAATTTATCATAATTAATTTATGCAATTAGGTATGATATTTTACCAATATTTAGTCTTTTTTTTGTTTTCTTTTTTGGTAAGATAAACACACAAATACCTTAATTTAATGGCACGTCTTTTCCATTTTGAGGAGTGGCTAAGGGAATATGATCTCTAAAAGTTATAGACTCTGATTAACTTAAATATTCTTTACACATTGTTATAAGAGGTTCCACTAGGCACGCAGGACACTGAAGCTGCCGTTCTAAGGAAAATAGAAAATTAAAATTATATCAATCACCAAATTTTTTACGTTTATTTAAGAGCATCAGAGTAAAAGACGCTGGGTAGAATGTAGGGTAATAACCTCTATGTGTGAAAGCAAAGGCTACAAACCACTGTGCTATACGTTCATCTTGTATGTCCACAGGATGTAAATTTCCTCCCAAAAGTCAGAGACCCGTTGTCCATGAGGAATCGATGCAGTAATTCTGTGGTTGGATTCATCCCAGAATGAGTTGTTTCCATGATAAAGGAGTTGTGTGTCTTCCCGTACCTTTTTACAGTCCAAACGCATGTTACAGTTTGAATTAAACTCCCAGCACCTCCCAACCCCCAAGAATCACCTTCTAGACCTCCTTGTTCGGCAGAACCTCAAACACACTGATGCGTTCAATTTATTCATGGGAAACGAGCCGACGCAACGACAGTGCTGCATCCGTATGAGCAGAAGACTGCGGAAAGGTTGCTGCGAACCGGACAGATACACGAGGAAACTGTGGGAGGACCGAGGTGCCAAGGTGATGGATCACCGAGAAGCTCGTCTGCTCGCCGTAGTTTACAGAGCAAGAGTTTGGCAGCAGACTTTGCAAAGAGCGAGCAGGCGAAGAATTAACCCCGAGGTGAACGTTTTTCACCGTTTGGTTTTTTGCGATGCACAAACATGTTGATGTTTGGAACAAAGAGCTCACAGCTTGCTTTCAAGCTTATCAGGACACAATTAAATGATAATGAGAGGGGAAAATAACAGTCTTCACTTTTAAAAAGAAAATGATGACGTCAGAGCGACTTTCATCTTTGCCTGGCTTTGGGTTTTTTCTTTCTCTATCAGTGAAAACCATAAGGCCCATAATCCTCAGATAAGTCTTCTAATCAACTAATACCATGGACAGAGGATAATCGCATCAGCTCACTAATCACCTTCCTGCCTCTGGTCTCATATAACGTGCAAATACTCAGACATTTACACTTCCTTAAGTGCATGTGCAGAAAAGGAGCACGGAGAGGACACATGGTGCCATCCTCGGATACTACAGAGTAGCTGCTGCATTATTAATGTATTTGTGGTCAGTTGAATGCATTTTTTTTGTAGAATGTACTCAGTTGATAGTCATAGGTAACTTCAAATCTTGAGCGAGAAACAGGTAAACATAGGAAAGGGTGTTCTTGTTATTGATGGTGTCTTATTCCTGCTCCAACAAACAGCCCACATTATCAATCTACTTTCACTGTGCTTTCTTACTCAGTAGATGTTGTAAGTTCCTGTTTTTTAAAAAGAAAAAGAAATGGACTTGACATATCCATCAAACGGTTTTGAAATGAAGTTACAAAAATGCTTTGCTTTCGTCTGTGTAGGCCCGCCGGATAATTCTGCACGGCAGATTTACAAACATGATGACTTCACAGAGGCGATTTGATCCTTCTGGTAACCCACGTCTCCCACCGCAACTTTCTCCATTGTAGCTTTAAAATGATCCACAAACAAAACCAGATTGTTTTCATGGGTCAAGGTTTGGCGTAGCACAATATAGGATAGAGATCTAGGAAAATGTCAAATGCTGGGTCTCTTTTCACTTCTTTTAAACAGAAACTAACCTTCATAGAAACTAGGAGAGAACAACAAACATCCCTTGCTCGTGAGTAAGCTCTGCATATGGCAAGAATGTAACTGTTTCCTGGCAAATTAATTTAAATCCAATAAACATTCCAGAAATGCCCACCCAGTTTGAACTAAACACTGCCCTGTAGGCCACTCAGAAGTTTCATTTTTCATTTTCCTGTTATGCAAAAAGGATTATGTTTCAATTAATACAACCCTAACTTCAAGGTAAACAAGTAGCTATAATGAACTGAATAACCTCTCCTGAAACAAACAGCCATTACAATGTCTATGCTTACCTGTTGTAACAATGTTTAAATACTAATTGGCCTTTGTTATAAAACCAGCTGGTTTCATTTAGCGTTTCAGATTAAACTCCTGGTAATAACAGTATTGCATAAATGTACAAATGGCCTGCCAGCACACAACGCAACAAACATGACTTGGGTTCATGTTTGTTGAAGTTCATGTTTGTTTGTTGAAGACTTGGGTTCATCCAGGAGCCACGTGTGGAACTTCAGGATGAATCGGTAAATAGTATCCATGGCGACAATCACTTCTACAAAGCTTCAAACCAATAGGAGGAGCAGCGATCAAAATGTAGTGACAAAGGTTGTTAAATTTCTTAAATAAGATAAGATAAATGCTTCTTTGTAATATTAGGTGCTCTTTTTTGTACATTGTTTTGTGTTTCTAGCCTGAATATATTTAATTCGATTATCATAAAAAGTTAATTAACTTAAGCATTTAATTCAAAGAGCGAAACTCAAAGAGTCATTACACTGGAGTGATGCATTTCATGTTTTTAATTCTGTCAATTATGGTGATTATAGCTTACAGCTAATCAAAACCCAAATTCAGTTCAATTTCTCTGAAAAGTATGATGTTACATAAAGAATTTGAATGAGAAATGTAATGTCTCGACCTTGTTATGGCCTACACCAGTGGTTAAAAAACATTTCAGTAAGTAAATTAAATAGGGACATAATGACAACACAAACAGCATCAAAAACAATATAATGATTTTTTATTTTTTATTTTTATCCTTTTTGATTTTTAGTTTGATTTCTTAAGAGGTTCTCAAGACTCACAACTGGCTGATTTACGTCAACTTTGGAAACTGACACCTTCACAAAAAAGGTTAAGCATCAAAAGATGCAAAGACAGTGACTAATTAGAGTGCTATTTGAAGCACATTAAGTGAAAGTTGAGCAAAAGAAAAATGTTTTAGTGAAAATGGTGCACAAGCAACTGAAATAACATGCAAAATATGAAGCAAACCCATACAAATTTTTGGCATGGACTGTGGGTACAACAAAATGAACCCTGAGTATGTATTGATATACATGGATATACTTTTCAACAGGCCATAATTGTTATATTTATATTCTACTTTTATTTTTCTGATGTAATATTGTTGATAAACTGAATTTTGGGTTTTCATTAGCAAAAAAATTACCATCAGCAAATTTTCATCAGCAAAGAAATAAATCCCTTTAATACATTCCTGTCATAATCTACATAAAAATTAAAATAGTATCATCAAAATACATTAACTTTTTATTACCTTCTCTATGTATTGAGTGCACTCTCTGCACAGTGCAGCTAAAGGTCAGTCATTGTAAAAATCCTCATTAGCCATGTTTGTTATGATCTAAATCTCAGTGTAGTTTCAGGTAAAGTCAAAGAGCTTCATGGTGATTTTGATAATTAGTAAATTCTCCCGTGTACCTTGGTAACTGTAGAGATCCCCCACACTGGCTTGGCGAGTGATGTGCTGCCAGTAGGCACTGCGTGGCAGGGAGATGGACTTGGTTAGCGTCTCTCTGGAGTGAAACTGAAACAGACAGAGTCAGACAGCAGTGCATCTCACTTTTCTGTCACTTTCGGGAGAAAGCTGATCTGCATTTGTCAACGCATGAAAAGGTGTGAAGAGTAGCACATATTGAAGGCTGAGCGGCATATCTCCAGGCTGAGAAAGTGTTTGATGGATAAGACAGGGATTCATTTGGGATTATTATTATTTTTTTTTTTCTCTGGCATGTTGTGGATTTGATTTTGTCTTTCCAACTTCCAAATCCTGATCCACAGAGCCTTGCAAAAGTATCGGGAACCCTTAATCTTCTGCAAGTTTTCTAATGCACTGAACTTCGATGTGCATGTAACATACCAACACGACATTGGGCGCAACTGGAATGATGATTTTATTTAATATTTTACAAACATAAATCTGAAAAGTGTGGGATGCATTTGTATCCAGCCAAGGAGCTGCAAGTCTTTGGGGTATGTGTCTGCTGGCTTTGAACATCAAGACACTGATTGTTTTTTTTATTTTTTAGCCCATTTTCTCTGCAAAATTCTTGAAGCTCAAATTTGTAGAGCGCACAACAAATAGAAATAGGACTCGCTTTGTCAGATTCTCCCACCTGAGCTGAAGATTGCTAGAGCACCTCCAGAGTTACCATACACCACTTGGCTGCTTTTCTGTTGCGACTTTTGAGGGAAAGTGCTTCCACTGAATTATGACTACAAATGAAAATCAGATTTTTCATTTAGTTTTACTTTTTCTTCCACCTCCCAATTGTGCACTATGTATTATGCACCTACTTAGTTTAAAATTCCAATGAAATACATTGAAGTTTGTGTTTGCAGTGTGAGAAAATGCGGAAAAAACGGTAAAGACACTTTTGCAAGGCACTGTACAAGAAACTTTGAAGGTGTAAAATGTACCGATGCTAAAAAAAATTGCAATGTACGCACAGTTCTTATCGCTGACAGCGGCTGCTTTTGGAAATGTTCCCTAAATTGCAGGGTCCAGGAGAATGGCCATATGGTCAAGGCTCATCGGACACAGGGCATGACGATGTAAACAAAGAATGCAGATGACAGTGAAAAGGAAGGAAAGAAGGAAAAAGGAAGGAAGTGATAAGAGGGAGAGAAGGCCAAGACTCTGGGGTGTCTGAGAGCTCCTGGTCCAACACATGATTCAGACCAAAATCAGGACTTCTTAACTTCACGTGTCTATAAAAAGCACAATTCTGATCATCCAAGCAGAGAGTGAAGCCATTTTGCAGCTTTTATACACACCTCTCTGTGTTTCTTTGAGACTGATGTGACGAATGCAATGTATGGAATAAATAAGTGACTCTAAAATGGTTTTGCTCTGAAATATAACCACAGTAATGCCATGTGCAGCAGCTGATAAGAGATAAACAAACCCAAAACACACAAGCATACCTGGGAGCTCTTTTCCATCTCCTCTATCATCCTCTCATGCTGCTGGGCGATGGCCAGCGTGGCCGAGTGGACCCGCTGGTAGATCATCTCGCCCTCCCGGGTCTGGAACGTAAACAAACCCTCTCCTGTGTCACACATCCTGTGCCAAGAACACACACACACAGAGAGACACTTTGATCGCGCTCACTCTCAGATTGCTCATTTACAAATATGCATGGTTGAATGTTTAGGCTGCAGTGAGGACAGTGAATGCAAGTAGACCCCTCTCTCCTCCCCCCGAAGGCAAAAGACACACACAAATTGAGACAGTTTCAGAGAAAAGCCTGTCACATCATCATCATCATCATCATCATCGCCTGAAGGCCTCAGCATCATATATCCCAGGATGTTTTTGGTTTTCAAAGCTTCTTTGTGAAAAGTTGTCACTGCATTTCCATAACTGTGTTGTTTTTGTTGTTTTTTCCCCCTCTTGCTGCTGGCTTTTAAATTACACAAGCCAGCGGAAGCACACACACACCTTCCGGACTCAAACGTGAACCAGGTGGAGTCCCGGCCGTATCTGCGCAGGGAGCTGAGGGGCCACATGACGAGCTTGAGGCGAGCATTGTGAATATCCCACAGGTAAATGTTTTCGTGGGTGATCTGCATGGTGCACTCCCCGTAGATGTCCAGGTTCGGCGTGGGCATGAGGTACACGTTGAAGCGCTCTGAAATAAACAAAGTAGAAAATCCATGTTTTGAACGCCATGGTTAAAGTTCAATCAGAGAAACCTTTACAACTTTACAACAAATAGAAATTGGTATCAGCCCACTAAACTGTGATCGCAGCATCTCTGGTCTTTTTAGCTATGACTGAACATCTGCCAGCTACTAAATGTAGTTATATGGACTAAAATCTCAGAGAGAAAAACAAGAATGCGCGAATTATTCTAATTCTAATATTTTTAGATATATTTAGTTAACTCCTGCTCTGGATATATTACTTTTTTTAGAGTTTTTTTAGAGTCTTTATACTCCAGTTAACAATTAGTTGATAATTAAATTAGTTGACGATTATTTCAATAAGAAGTTCATCACGATTAATGAGATTAATTGTTTCAGCACTAAATCAGACTAGACATTTCCTGCTTGAGATCACTCAGGATTACCAAAATATTCTCTGTTTCATAAATAGTAAAATAAAGACTTAAAAAAGCAGCAGAAAGATTGTTTTATTACATTTTTCTTAATTCAGAAGTTGACATACACTAAGATTACTACTATGCCTTTAAGCAATTTCCAGATGCCTGAACGTGGCGACACGTTCACCTGTTCACACAATTATACACAAACAAAAACACCATGTTAATGTCCAGATGTGTCCTGTGTCTCAAAGCTGAATGTGTTTTGAATCAACCCCAGAACAAAAAGAAGCAAAAAATAAAAACCTTGTTGAGATGCTGGCTGAAGCTGGCAGAAGAGTGCCATTACCCACAGTGAAAAGAGTCCTGTACCAACAGGGTGTGAAAGGCTATTCAGTGAGAAGGAAGCCATTACTCCAAATATGAAAAGCCAGATTAAATTTTTCAAATCCACTCAGGCATAAAAATGAAGACGTTCATTTTCGGAAAAATGTCCTGTGGTTTGTTGGAACTAAGACTGAAGTGTTTGGCTGTGTCGAACATCATTACATTTGGAGGAAAAAAGAGGAAAGGCTGCCATTTTGAGAATACCATCTGAACTGTAAAGAAAGAAGCATGAGTGTGGGGACCTCATGTTGTGTGGGTATGAACTTTAAAAACAAAAGTAGATCACTGCATGGGTAAATAACACGATTTGGAAATATTGAAGCAACATCTTAAATGATCAACCAGTAAGTTGAAGCGTGGGTAGCAGTGGATCTTCTAAATGGACAATAAGCCCAAGCATACTGCCAGTTGTTTACAAAGACAATGAAGTTGGTGTTTTAGAGTGGATATCACAAAGTCTTGATCTCAATATCAGAGTAAACTTTTGAAAATGTGTGTGGGAGCCCATACTGTTGCACCAGTTCGGGTGAGGAGGAATGGGTCAAACTCCAGCAAACTATTATGAGAAACTGACGGAAGGACACCAAATCATCTGACCCTAGTCACACAGACAGAGCGGCAATTCTACCAAACACTAAAAACTGTTTTTTACAAAATATGTAGATATCCGGTTTCAACTGCAAATTTATCAACTTGCTCTGGCATGTCGCCCAGGTGTTTTTGCTGAAGTGATTTCATTCCCTTCCTATTGCATAATTATATAGTCTGAGCATCGTAACAGTTACTAATGATGGGTTTCAGTTATTAAATTTGCTTGTTTTTCCAATGCAAACCTCTTTAAATACACACTTTCCTATGATGGAGGAGCTTGTAGAAGCTGACCTAAAAACAAAGTTTTGAATTAATTGCCTAAATAAATAATTTTGAGCCACCTTTCAGAGGAGAATCTTTCCTCCAGGTTGTGAGGAAGGGTTAATGTGTGAGGAAGAAATTCCTCAACTGGGTTCGTTGCGTTTCTTCATCGCGAAATTGTAGCTTTGTCACATCATAATGACACAGCAAGAACTGCAAACTGAAAAAAAACACTATCAGAGAGCGAAGGATGAGCAAAGGAAAGACAGATGGAAGAGAGGTAGGTCATAAAGAAAGAATAGAAGAAAAGACAGAAAGGAGCAAAGACACAATGAGGGAAACAAGTGAGGGCTCAAGAAAAGAATAAAGAGAAAGAAAGAGAAAGGGGAAAGAAAAGTAACAAAGGAGACAAGGAAAGACGAGATGGGAATAAAGGAAGGAAAGCAGGAAGGAACAAAGGATCATTTAAACAAGGTGACAGGGAATAGAAACATTTTTTCCATTCCTATTCAGTCCAAGAGAATACTGAAATCAAAATGTAGACTCTTCCAGAATCTAGTTTCAGTTGTCAATTAATTCTCCATCCAGAAAGCAGAAGCATAGTGCCCTACTTATAGACAATATCATGATCTATGTTCCCAAGGCACTTCACTAACCCTAGGGTTTGGAAAAATAAACTCTGCCCCCTGCTGTTCTGGAGGAATTGAAAGTTTAAATGATAAGTTGGAGATTCTGTGTTCACTCAAAGCAGCAGCAGAAATGTGCTGGTTCAGGGTGCTTCAATCTCGCACTGTGTGAACGCTTTATTTGAACAAACCAAAGAGGGGTTGTGTCAAAACCTTGCACTCTGATATCTTACATAAAAGAGGCCAAGTATAGTTGGGGAGCACAATTTCGCTTCATAGCTGCAGGGAAATGAAATCCATCAAAATGAAAGCAAGTTTTTTTCTTCTTTTTTTTCCAATTACTTGCTCTTTTAAAACTCTAAACTGCTCCGTTTGGACTGTTGCCTTTTCAATTTCCTTCACAACTTTACAAATTATACACAGTGAATGAGCTGCTCCGCGATAGCGCCCCCTCTTCTTTTTGTTTTTTTTTATTCCCATTTCCTGAGAGTGGAATATTTGTAGAGGCACATTTATTTCGCACGGCTTTAGGAGCCATAATCTCATCCATTTCTATGACAAGCTTCATTACGAGGGAAGCCAGTAATGCACAGCACTTCTCATTAGGCCTGGAACAGAGCCCCTGCCAGAGCCTGTGACCTGTACTTCCACACACACACGCCCACCCTCGCGTGCATACACACGCCGGTTTCCTTTAACATCCCACATCAAAACAAACCTCTGAAGCCCAAAGCTGGAGGATAGTGAGCTCATATGACAAAACTCTCTAACAGGGGACTTGAAATCAAATATTGACAAAAATGGCCCTTATTAGCAGAGCCTAATTGGACATTGTCCGCTTCACTCCCCTAACCCTCTGAAGTCTTGGCTGCTTTAATGCAAACAGGCCCCATACGCAACAGATAAGTGCTTGGAGGAGGGCTGATTGAGAGGGATTGACCCCGAATAGCTGCGTGTGTTAGCTGGGACTAATTGGGCACTCACCGTTCTGCTCCCGCTGCACTCCTGCTGCTAACAGGTCCGGCTCTCCGAGGCTGATGTCGTTGAGACGGGTACCCAGGCACTCCACGCACAGCAGCTTGCACCATTCCTCGGCGTCCAGCTCTGCACACAGCAGTAAAGAGTCAGTGCAGTTGTATGTCAGACTGTGTATATATACTGTATATTTAAATGCAGTAAGATTATAACAACATGTGGGTCCAACCTCAGGGTGCTTTCATACAAACATGAACCCCTTGAGTGAGTATTCATAATAAAGTGATGCACGGAAAAAAAAACAGCTACAGCCATCATTCGCTGGTGGATAAATGTGAAAATCAGAACTATGTTTATGCAAAATTTGAAGCCAATCATTAAAGAAATGGTTCCAATATTCCAGTCTCAAAGTCTGTGTCTGATATTTCAGTGGCTTTTTTTTCTATTAAGTGAGGAAAAACTGATAATGGTCTTAATTTGTAATAAGTCAAACATCCAAGGAGAAGCCAAGAGGCTCACAGTAACTCTGGAGGAGCTGCAGAGATCCACAGCTCAGGCAGAAGATTCTGATGACAGAACAACTATTAATTATGCAGTTACAGTATGTAATCTTTTAATCTGTGTACAATTAATAAATTCATAAATCATAAATCTAATACAATTGATGATTCATAAATCTAATGCCTTGCATAATTTGGAACATGTGTTGAAATGGCCCAGTCATAGTGCAGGCCTATATCCATTTGAGAATCTGTGGCAATGACGATGTTTTGCAGATGCGCAAAGTTGGGTGTTATACAAAAACTTGTAGTTATAATTAAAGCAAAAAATGCTTCTACAAAATATTCACGAGGTTGAACTACAAACAGTTTCTATGTCACAATTATATGTGCTGCTTTGTGTTGGCCTAACATATGAAATCCTAATAAGGTTTGGATTCAAAAAATTAAAATAATGTGGGAAGGGCTAAGAGGAACTGGAACTGTGGCACTGTACCCGTTACTGACCCGTTTTCATTCCCGTCAATCAATACAGATCAAAAGCTTACAGAATGGGTGTGAGAGGCATTCAATCACTGGAGAGCATTTGGCATAAATGGTGGCGTTATGCAACAGCCTGTTTGTTAGATCAACTGGAAAATGCAGATTGGACAGAAGGGTTAAGGAAAGGTCGGCTGCTATTCGAAGCACTTTATTCACACACAGGAGGAAGCAGAAACACGGCAGCTCCGGCAATTCAGCTCTTTCCTCGTGCTTTCATTAACTCCCCTTGCTTTGCCCTTTAAGTGTTTCTAAACTCCCACACTTTTTTAAGGCCACTGAGTGGAAAATCAGCCAAACAAACACTTCATCAGCACAGCGGCGTCCAGGCCACGCTACGTGTAGCGCATCGGGAGACGCGGCAGAAAGACGTCTTCCGCGTGTGCATGTGTAGGTGCGTGAAGGAGGAAAAACGGCGCCGCTTTTTGTGTTAATGAGTGTTTACAAACGCACGGCAAACCAGAGTCAGGTATGCAGGAATCAAATCAGGAGACGCTTTACATTTTTCGGCAGCAGAGCAGCAGTCATTACACAGACGGATACAATATGTATATCTGCTCGCATTCATATCTGTCAGAGGCAACTCCTCGGTGGAATTTAAGGAGCTGACATTCTCAATGGTAGTCATAACTCAAGGTCACACTCTCATCTTTCTTTATGTGCATATTTGACAGTTGCACCCAGAGCTGTCAAAAATGCGTGATTATTTTATTTTTTCGCTCGCTTCGCTCCGTGCCTCATTGACAGCACGCTGCTTGGGAGGACGCAACAAAGGTTTTGTGTTTTAAAAGTAACATAATAGGGGAGACTTACAACTGCTAAACACTCTCTTTTTTCCCCTAAATAAAACATGCAAAAAACTTTTTTCTTTTTTAAAAAAAAGACATTTTTAAATGATGTCTTTAAATAACAGCACAGTACTTGTTAATATTCATCGTTGCATTAACACACCGTTAGACATCGCAAGGCAGCAGGCCAAATTAGGGCCCTATGAAGTGAGTTCTTATGCAACACAAGTTTACCATTTTAATTCTGTAATATGTAAAAGCTGGGAAAATTCTCAGTTTTGATTTTCAGCTTACCAGTCTGACAAATCTTTTGTGATCAGCGAAGATGACAAAAGATCTCCCCATGGCCTATGGGTCGCAGTAAGAAAAGCGCTCTTTACTGATATTGTTACCGAGGCAAAGAGACCTCAAAGTTAGTCGATTTTAGTTTTAGTTTGAAAATTAAGTCTTTTCGATGGGGACCTGCTTTTGCCAAGACAGACTTGTAGAGCTCTTAATCAAAGATTTTACAATTACTATTGCAAACCACACTAACTGCTAGTTTATAGCAGTTATGTTTTAGATGAATTTGCATTAACCAGTCTCATTCAGTGAGTGATGCAGTGAGACTACAGATCTCGTATCAACAAATACATCTTAAAAAAGAAAGTAGTGCATAATAACCAAAAGAGATTTTTCAAAACTTAAAAAAATGTTAATGTACAAGTTCACAAAAGAGGTGCTAAAGAGTTGGGACTTTAACAAGAGAAACAGACCCACTGTATGCCTATTGTACCTGCAAGTGGGCATATAGTGTTTTCTTTAGTTATTCAACTTTTGTTTCACTCCCGAACCACCTGGAACACAAATAGCTTAAATTCAACACATTGAATTTATCTATTGCTACTTGTCTAACCACCAAATAACACTCCAATGGCAATGTGTGTTCTAGTTTGAGAGCTTGTCAGTACTCAACAGTGTGAAAAATATCTGTATCTATATTTGGTTGGACGTCAGTTCTGTGATTTCACTACTACAGGTCAACTATGGTGTTTAAAGGCTGCAAGGAGCATTCCGCAACATTTGAAAAGTAACATGAGTGCTATTTGAAATATACTGTCATAATAAGAAATCAGGAAGCTAAAAGATATTTTTTGTGAGAAGGCAAAACAAAAATAAACCGTTCCGATTTGGATGGGGAAAGAGATCAAACCACATTCATGAATTAGATCCATATCCTTGTAAAGCCAGGGAACCTAACTCCACAAATCAGCTTAGCGGGAAATAGCACAATAAAATACATAGATTCATTTTCTTTGCCCAGCTTTAGGCTTAAATAAAGCTATTTCAACTTGCTTGGGGAGGTCTGGAGCTTCTTTGGCTTTCCACCCACGCATTGATGCAATCTCCGTTGTTACAGTGCATAACAGGGTTGAAAACACCACAAATTATGCCCAATATTGGTTTTCATATCTGCACAATGAAAATCAATATTTCAGAACCCATCTCCCAACCTCTTAATATGGCGGCAAATAAGCATCACTTGGTTAAACTCAGATCCACCATAGCCTCCATCATTTCTGTTTCTCTTTTTTGTTTTGACCCAACATGCTTCATTCTTCTACCACACTTGTTTTTGTTTTTTGTTCCCAAACCACATTTGTGGTGTATAATAGCATAACACGTCTTCAGGAGGAAAACAAAATACCTTTCTCCCCTTATTTCCTCCTACTGTGGTTGAAAGCAACTAATTAGATTTTTGCACAAAGAAAAGGACACTCACCTGATTCGCAGGCAAACGTCTTGGATGTGTCATCGCAGAAGATGATGGCGACGGCGTGCTTCTTTGTCTCCCGTGGCATCCGCGTGATGTTCTTGATGTTATGGAGCTCAGTGATCTACAGAAGTCAGGGAGAGCAGCAGCAGCAGCAGCACATGAATGAACACTGCAGCAATAACGACGCGGCTTAATTGGTATCCTCCACAGCTTTTGCTGAAAGTGCAGCGGGGACTTAATGATGATGATGTAGAGCTGTAAACTTAAACAGAGGAGGTGATCTTAAAGAACAAATCACACTAAGCAATTTTATGAGGCTTAAAAATCTAATTTGAACAGAAATCACACACGCCAGCTAGCTGCTCTACTCCTGTATGATGTTTAATATGCAGCTGCAGAAGCTTGCTGCATACAAGGCATCCTCATTGTTGCGCGTCTCCTTGAAAATACTCCAGTTAATACAGAGGAAACCAATCATAAGAATCTAAAATCACTTTACCAGGTGGCTCATAGTGAATGAAAAAAGGAGGAGATAACTTTTTTATTGAATATCACCAGCATTCACTGGACATTTCATTCAACAGCCTTCCTGCTGCTCGCCGTCTCCAGCAGATAAGGCCCATTACATTAATGTAGTCTATTGTGTTCTAACTATAGGCCTCTTGCCAAACAGTTACAAATGAATTAGCTGGGCTCATTGCCCATACAGTACAGCTTGACTGCTAAAGGTTAAAGACCCTATTGCACACACACCATATTTGGACCACACATTTCTTTGTTCGATGGGGTGACATGTAATGAATTTCTCTCTACAGTTAGGTACCCAGTGCTCAACGTTCAGGCCCAGCTGAGGGATTTCCACAAGCCTCTGGGTTTTCTTTTTTCAGACTCAAGCTACAATTTTATGTGTTTGTCCTATCCACATGTACTCAGTTTAGTACAATTCCAACTAGAAATACGTTTTTCATCTTTTCGAGATCCATTTGAACTGCTCTTTTTCGGGGTTAACTATTGATACAACAGCTCCAATGAATTTCAAAAGCAAGAATTTGAATTTTCACTAATCCACAAATAAGCTTTGTTCGTTGCAGAAACAGTGTATGTTTGGGCTCAATGTTCTGTTGCCACTCTTGACTGGGTTCAGGTTTCAGTTGTATTGTAGCCAAAAAACACATCATTGTCTCGTCTGAACCGAAATTATTTCTTCAGAAAGCATTTGTCCATATAAGAAGCAGAGAATTTATTTTGACCTTAAAGTTATTCATTTTGGAGCAGTGGCTTCTTTCCTGATTACTTCGGTTGACAATGCAAAACTTGCATTAGGACAGTGACACTCATTTCTAGTTAATGGTAGGATTTGGACTTTAGTGGTTCCTGGGTTATTGCTGAACATCTTAACCAATTTATTTTCATAAAAATAAATAAAGGTGACAGTTTGGCTGAAACATACAGTTGTGTTTTTCGGGGTATCGTTAGGTAAGTAAGGTATTATCGTTAGGTAAGTAAGGTATCACCTTGAGCTCTAAAACTGTTTCAAACCTTTTTGTAACCTACCTCGGTTCATATTGTGATAAGAAAATGTAGTCAAGTGTTTTTGGCATTTGACTTATTTCCTTTATTTAATTATTTAACTTCTTTTTTTTCATTATTTTATTTCCTGTATTCAATTTCTTTTTGTTTTCAAGGGAATCAATCTTGTGCGCAACATTGTTCTTGATATTTAGTGACTATGTAGTTCAGACGTTTTGCATAATGCTCTTCCTGCCACATAGCAAGCCTTGGCAAGAGTAAAACTGCTTGAGTTTTCAAGCAAGTATATGTTTTCATATACAGTAACTTTCAACTCAGAAAATATTTTTTGAAATGCTTTTAACAGATTATTAATGCACGATTCTCAAACTCTGCAGTCATGATTAAAATGACAGCAAGAATGACTCAGTTTGCATGTTGTCTCCATGTCTGCTTGACTTCTCCAGCTTTCCCCTGCAGTCCAATAACTTCGGTGTCAGGTGAATTGGCACTTCGAAACCGACCTTAAGAGTGAGTTTCAGTATGCGTCTCCTGTGACTGTGTTGGCCCTGTGATGGACCAGTGACCTGTCCAGGGTTACTATGTCTCTTGGATAACCTCCAGAATGATTAATGTTGTGCAGCAGTATCCTTCTGGGTGTTTTTGGGCTGTGGGATTTCAATGTCAGATGTGTGGAGAAAAAAAAACAAAACAGGGCTACAACCTGGAATCTCAAAGCACCTGTTTATTTCCAAAAGCTTTGGGGAAAAAAACAAACAAAATAAACCCATATAAAACAACTACTTTTACTGGTCTGTTTTTAAGGTGCATCAAATTCATTCGAAGTTTTCCCTCAGGTTGAGCAATGAACATTTAATTGCTACTGACCGACAAAGGAGAGAACAACTTATACAGTATATTGCAGTGAACCTGGTAACTGAAGAAAGGAGATAAAACGTTTATAAAAAACATTTATACACATTCAACAGCAAAGGAACATTTGTATTTCTTCACAATCAAAAGTCCTGGCAAACACTTTGGCAGGTGTGTGTATGGTTTCAATTGTTTCCATAATTTTCTTACTTAAATCTCATCTATCATGTGGGGTACATCATACCAATGTTATTTGCATTTTATGTGTTCCATTCGTGTAAATTATTAAAAAAAGCACCTGTAAGTTATGGGTAACAGATTAAATATGAAAAGATAAATGATCTCCTTAAAGACGCCTTTTCTGAGTTAAGAATAATTGCAAGTTTAAGACACCTAAAAACAGTGACCTTAAAAAAAACATCATGCATGCCTTCATCTCAACCTACCTGGACTATTGCAGTAGGTTTTATGCTGACATTGGACAGTTACAGATTGATCAGCTTCAATTGGTCCAAAATGCTGCAGTCCAACGTAATTAGCACACACTAAGAAGACCATTACTTCTATGCCAGCTTGTTTTTCAATGTGCAGTTTAGACTTCATTTTAGGTTTTTATTGTTCATTTTATTGTTACTTTTAAATGAGGTAGCTACATCAAGGATCCTTTAACTCTACATACTCCAATTAGACCACTAAAGTCTGTAGAATAATTGGTTGTTGTTTCCATGTCCAGGTTGAAGCATAAAGAAAACTAGTCATTTGTTTCTACAGTATTGAATAAGACAACTTCCCCTGTGCACAAGAACCTCACTTACATTACGCATTTTTAAATTCTGTTTTAAAAAAATCATTTTGTTCAACAACTTATAGAGCTCTGGAAAAAACTAAGAGACTCTGATTGTACTTTTACAGGTATATGTTTGAGTAAAATTAACATTGTTCTTTTGTTCTATGAACTACTGACAACATGTCTCCGAAATTCCACGCAAAAATTTAGCATTTATTTGCAGAAAATAAGAAATGGTCAAAATCACGAAAAAGATGCAGTGCTTTCAGACCTCAAATAATGCAGAGAAAACAAGTGTATGTTCATCTAGAAACAACAATGCTAATGTTTTAACTCAGGAAGAGTTCAGAGATCAATATTTGGTGGAATAACCATGAAGTTTTCAATGGGGTTTAACTTTTTTCCCCAGAGCTGCATGTAGAACCTAAACCTGTCAATATGTTACTAAATCTAATCACGCCTTATTGCATTATTCTTAATAGCACAAATATGCAAACTATCCACTTGTGCTCCAATGCAGCTTGACATTTTCGCAATAGCTGTCTCAAACCAGAGCTCAAGGGGCTTCCAAGACAACTCTACGGGAAGCTAAAAATATACCCAAAAATATGCAGGATCTTTCTTAAAGCATGGGCCAGTGATCTGCAGAGAGAGAATGCTGCAGAAGGAGGGAGAGAGAGAAGGAAAGGAAAGAAAAAAATGTGAATGGGAAAAAAAATTTAAATCCCTTTTGTGTTGATTGTGTAAATCAGCCACCAGTGCAGCCTATTTCCCACCCACAGCACTGCGGCGTTCAATGAAGCCCTAAGACGGGACCTTTTCTAGATCGCGGTGGCAATGCATTACCAGGTTCAGCGGTGCATGCGCGTGCCTATCGCTCACTACAGCGTGGATGTATGCAATGCCTCAGAGTGGGGCAGTTTACAGCCACACGGGTTGCTTCATGTGACAGCATGATGTAGTAAGCAGAGATGTGTCTAATTCACAATACATGACTGATATTGTGGCAGCAAATGGTGCAAACAGATTGGATCAAAACATCAAGATGGTTTGTGGCTACATCAATAGATACAGATAAAAACAAAACTGGAAAGAAAACCTCACCAATTTGCCTCATTATCACGGGAAAGAAGAAAGAACTGAATTGCCTCTCAAACTGCAGCCACAAAGTATACTCCGCAGTCCTCCATTATCTTCCCTTATCTCCTCTCATTAGGATAGAACATTGTTCATGGCGCTGCTCCTTTAAAATCATCTTCACTTACCGGGATAATGAATCATAATTGGTGCATTTCAAGGGGCTTAGGAGGTGTGGAGAGAGATATTATGTTGAGGATTACTACTTTTCAAAGAGAGGGGAAAGGCCTAAAGGGCGAGATAAAAGTCCCAAAATGTCCCTTAATAAACCCTTAACTTCATCATCTGATATCATTGGACAGAATTATAATGCAAAGATAAAAACAGGTTTCCCACTGTATGTTTAAAACAGCTTAGTGCTCCATGAAGCACAGTTGTGCTCACAATAAAAGCAGTACAAAATCAATAACCAGATCAACCTAATTTTTTGGTAGAAAATGTCTTTCCATGTGGCATATAATTTACCAATAGATGTTGTAGAGTAACAGAAAACTATCAGACCAATGAGAGCTTTCATTCCGTAAAAGCAAAAAAAAAAAAAAAAAAAAAAAACAGGTGGTGCCTTATTTAAGGAGGGAGGCAGCCAGTAGTGGTTTAATGATGGTTCATTGCTAACTGACTAAAATGAGATGTTTAAAACACTATGCTAAGGAACGGTGTGATTTAATGAAAAAGTTGATATGAGAAAGGGGAATGTGATACGGCGCTATGCTAAAATGATCCAAAATGCTTGAAAATTCAAGAGACCAACAAATGTTGAAGAAACAGGAGAACTATCATCCAATGTGCCAAAAGATATGTTTGCACGCTTTGAATAATATTGAAAGTTTGAATGCATGTTAATACTTAAAACGGTTTAATTTTGAAGAAGAATTTCTATTTATCGAGTAAATGTTTGAATTTGTAAAGAAAAATTAAGAAACAGCTATATTTTGAAAAACTGATATTTTGTTCCCTCATTTCAGCACATTTGACAGTCTCCAAGATTTGTTGATTTGGAATGGAGTAAGCCGTGTGTATTATAATTTACATGTATAGAGATAAACACTATTACAAAGAACATATAAACAAATATAAAACTAAGAATAAGTTTTTCTTGCTTGTGTTTTTCAAAGATAAATCTTAAGCTTAAATGTTTTTCTCTTGTTGGCAAGGAGGTCTCAGCTGATGTTATCACTCGACGCTAATTAATTTGAGCAGTTTGCCAAATTGCAAAATGAAACTCTTGGCTGTTGCCTGGTAATTATGCTCTGCATGTCTGTGTCAGAGGCATTTAGACTTTTTTTTTTTTTTTTGCCAGAGGCAGCTGCCTGAGGAGCTTTATGTAGTTGAGAAGACTGGGTGGACAGACAGGCATTGACATCCGACGTCCTGTTAGCACCACCTGTACCCACAGCGTGCTGCAGGGACGCAGACACTGGTAACATTAACAAAGACTCAAATAGAGACGGTTATCTAATGATGGCAACGAGCAAAAGGTCAAAGCATTTCAGAATCAATATAGATCATACTTTGTAGAATATCAATACTTAATTTCATGGCTGTGTAATTGCTACATGATGCAGCTTCCCGAATATTGAATGGATCAGCATCATCAGCATAATAGACTACACCACTCCAAACAAAACTGTAGATTTGACTGTCTGAGCTCAATAAAGTCTGGTTTGCACATTCAAAAATTATCAATAAGAAAACATATAATCTAGACAGCATGATTTACTTAGTTTTTCTTTTCTTAGAAATCACTATCTAAGGTGTACTTTATAGTATAGTTGCTTATATTGAAGTGTTGCTGTAAACAATGATTTACTTTAACCATACTATATTTTTGGTCTCTTTTTCTCTTTGATCTGTTTTTTTATTTATTTTTCTTTGGTATGTTTGGTCCAAAATATACATACTAATATGAAATAAGAAAATCATAATAATACCACTTTCATGTCCTCATGCAAAACTAAACCCATATTTTTGTAAGTAAAAAAAAGTCAATTACTTCAATTACTTGGTATTGTCACCTAGACTGCACCAGTCTAGGTGCATTGCATATTAAACATATTTGTCAATATAAGGTGACATTTTTCATGAATTTATTTCTGTTCATTTGATTATCAGCATAAAACTAATAAAATCTCAAACTTTTGTTCCTTAGGAGGGTTGCATATTGCATAAGTCCAACTTAAAATTACTGTATCCTGTAATACAGGAATGCTAAGCTTTGGCATATAAAATCACAGGAAAATCTTTGCTAAAGAAGCTGCTTTTCAAGCATAGGACGGGCAGTTAAGTGAACTGGGAAAGTGTGGCTTAACAGATATCCAAATTGATAACAGAAACTTAAAAAAAAAAAAAGAGAAAATGAAGCGATGCCCATTTAAGAGTTTAGGACAGGCTAATTAACTCGGACAGAGACATTTAACTCAGAATTTGGCAAAAATGGTTATGCTAGGTTCTTACGTTATTAAAGCTGCACAGCTTCATGCTCCAACAAAATACAAAGACGGATAACAGAACGGCGTGACAGGGATATTAGAAAAACAATAAGACAAAAAAGGGGCTATCAAGAATGAATTAAACAAATAAAACTTTCAAGACTTTGATGAGGATCTTACCTTGTGGAAACTTCTAAAGTAGGCTGCCTTTTCATCGGGATACTTTTCTAGCCTCCTGGGTCCTTTACTAGAAGCCTTTTTAAACACCAGCCAACACCTCCGGAAGATCTGACAACAAAGAGTAACACTGGCACAGTTACACAAGCAATGCACAATGATTACTGAAAAACACTAGAAAACAACAAAAAACTGGAGGCAAAACATCCACAAAACATCCACAGAGGTTGACTGTGACGACCCAACCACCAGGGAGTCTCCTTTTGTTTGTTTGTCAGGTTGGTCCTGCCATTAGAAGTAAGAGACGCACCTGGGGCCGGTGCGCCCCTCTGCTCAGTGGAGAGTTCACGCTGACCACCTCTTAGGTTTAGTTTTTGATTTGAGTTTTGCTTCGTATACATTTCTACTCCAGGAAGAAATTCTACTAGTTTCTATTTGAATTTATCTATGAATTACAGCGTTTTTTAAAAATACGTTTATGAACAAAAAGTTATACATTGACCAAATGACTCAATCATAGTTATTAAATAGTTAAGCTCAGATATAACTGTTCATACTCATCTTTAAACTGTTTATAGATGATGCCATAAAAAATGTTGTTGCGCCCAAAAAATGGCACCATTATCTGGAACCGATACCATTTCCTGATTTTGCAACAAACAGAACGCTCTCTCTGTAACATGCTCAAGCTAGCAGCAACCCACAAAAAGACACGCCACCATAGGGGAATCATTTTTGGCACCATTTTGCCTATGATAGGCCATCTTTTCTCCTGATATTCTGGGGTTTAAATATTTTTGACTAAAAATACAATAACTGATGTTAACCGCTTAGCATATTAGCTAAATATTTAAGGTCCACATTTTAATGAGAGGACATAATACTAGTGGTCACCCCCCCTTCATCAGGGTTTCCCCAAGTATATTATAAGCCTGGTGGGCCACTAGGCTTTACTTGTGTTGCCACCAGGCTAAGCATTGCTTATTTATTTAAGTTTTTCTTTTTTCAATGTTTGCATTTTTAAGACTTTATAGTTGGTGTTCAGCTATTAATCTTCCAAAAACACATAATTATCAAATGAAAATTGCAAGTTTCCTGTCAACTTTAAACATTTTTCAACTCAAAAACACAACAGGCTGCTGGATAAATAGCGACCTGAGAGCCCCAACCACCGGGCTTAGCAAGTTTTCTGGGGGAAACGTTGCTTCACAGTACTTATTAAGGCGACTCAGTGCATTGCATAAAACCTGCTGCCTGTGGCTCAATGTTACTGGTTTTCTTCTGCAAATATTATCCAGTTAACATGAGCTGAATGTAGCATTTTCATTACAGTGGTGTGAAATGGTGTGAACACACAAACAGGATCCAAAATGTCCTCGTGGGAGTGGGTTTAACAAGTAAATGTTTGTGGGGGGGTTTTTCCACTATGAACATAAATTTAGAAGAAGCTTAAATAAAAGAGCCATGCATAATTCCATCCACTGCTGAACACCCCTTCATTATGCAACTCGTGTTTAAGGGTTGGCATTTGTGGGGCTGTGATAAATGATATAATTAGACTGAACAGTAGTACAACTAAATCTTATTTTAAATTCTCTAGCCCTGCTTCAGAGGAGCGGTCCTGATCAAATTTAATTGAAGCTGACTGGAAACGAAAGACAACAAACCCCCAGCTGTCACAAGATTCAGGACTAACATGTTGCTCGAGCCTGACTGGTGCACAGACATGACATAACCTTTTCCCTGCGGAGCACCCACCTCTTCAAAACAAGGATGAAATAACCAAAACAGCTCTAACCTGACACACAGAGAAGGTGATTCAGAAAAGGTGTTTTCAAGCCTTTTCTGTGCCGCTCTGGGGCTTTTCGCTGCTACACAGAGGCAAATTCTGACAAGCAGTTGTAGACTGGAAGAGAACTGTCTAAATACCTTTGAATGCAATAAAAAGAGAACACTTTCCTTCATGTTTTTTCTTTGTCATCTTTGAACGAAAAGTTACATTTAAATATTTAGATTGTCATAAATTAATATGCTATACTTAATCTTTACTCGGATCTGTATTTACCTTTTTTTCAGCACATTGAAAATCAGGGAAATATGTCTTGAAAACTCAATAAAATCTGCTTTCTTCACTGAAGGAGGAAAAACAGATACTTTTAAAGGCAAAAATATGTGTTTAAGTGTTCAAAGTGCTTCAAAATAGGCAATTTAAACCTGAAAGCTTTGTAGAAAATACACTTTGTACAAGCATAACAACTTTATAACTTAGTTTGAACCTTAGGAAATGGGTTTCCATTTTTAGGTGCTCAGCTGCACACGCTGTTCCCGCCTGTTATGATGTAATGTGTAGCCATGCACAGAAATGCACACACACCTCAACAGCAAGTCACACATTTGACCTTTTTGACCCTGAAGATTACTGTACTTTAGTAATTACTAGACCGGTCTGGCCCATATTCTCAATGTGGCTGACACCGGTGCAGCTTGGAGTACCTGCTTCAAGATCAAACCATAAATAGGACACTCGACTGGAAATGGGTCGGCCTCAGATTTTTAGGTACACCACAGTTTTAGCCAGTCGCAGTTTCAAAAGGGCAACGTTTTTGCATCATGCAATTCTAAGAGTGTACCGTATTTTAAATGAGATGCTGCAGTCAGTGATGTTAGAGGAAAGTAAAGCTTCCTCCACCACACCAGCTGCCAGTCAATGGTGTATGACCAAAGTAGAGGAAACCACCCTTTACGTTTTTTGGTTGTTTTTTTTTTTTTTTTTTTGTTATTTTAAAAGTTATCCTGTAAGGACAAGTTCAATAATGCTTGTTTTAAGGTAACAAAAATGAAAAGAAAAACAAACAGTTGTATAGTCATGTTATGTTAGGGTACAGAAGAATCTGCTGTCTTACTGACAGACATTGTGCATTATTTACGGTTACTTCAGACAATAAAATATTAGAAAACACATTAGAATATTATAGTAATTCTATTTGGTCTTTCCTCAGTAAAACATACGTGAATTGCCAACAGCTAATCAAAATGCAGCTGCAATGCTTCTGGCAAGATTCTCCAAGCACTCCCATGTGACACCTGTATTGATCACGTTGCACTGGCTCCATGTTCTATATAGAATGAGCTTAAGCTTCTGGTTTGGATGCATAGTGACACATCTTCATAAAGTTGCAAACTAAATAGAGTATTTCACCAGCAGGTCTCAGGAACAAGGCTGCACAAAATATCACTAGTTTGTCTTTGCAGCAATATCACTGCACACAATGCATGTCGCAAAGAAATGCCTTATAACTGTCTATAACTTAACAAATCATTATCATGCATTCAGACTGTATGGGTGTCACATATTTGGTGAGACTTGTTGTTTAATGAAGCATACAATTTGGTGTAAAGTCATTAACAACTTACATTTATGTTGCAAATGCCAAAGCAGCAAACGTCGGCCAGAAGCAACTTTGTAAATAAAATCTTGTTGTTCAGATTGAAATATTAAATATCACTTATTTTCCAGTAGAAGAATATTCTACTTTCTGTCTGGGATCAATGTTTGGCAACAACCCAAAGACTTTTGAATTATTTACTTGTCACAAGTCTTACATCAACATTTACCAGTTTTGTTGTTTATCACAAGTTTATTTCTTTACTGTCTATTTGTATATTTCAAGAAAAAGCTACTTATTTTGTTTGACTAAAAATAAATATATATTTACTCATTTACTTCTTAAAATTTCTATTAGTAAACTCATCTACCTACTGAAGGGTAGGTACCTAAGCAGAGAACAAAGCTAAATATATGAACTTGAGGCTCTCAATTTACCTTTACATAGATGCAATAGCAGTAATCTTAGCTGTATTTCTGTCTTTTTAAGCAAGCACCTATTTCCTGTATGTATAACTAAGGTTACCAAAATCTGTTTTATATTGTCCCATGCCTACAAAAACGTGAATGTCGAAACCTATTATTTTGATATTGGTTTCGATCCATGTGCAGAACTCTTCAGACAGTCATATGTTTGGCTACTTTATTATTCTCACGGCTAACTGAAGCAGAACAGTACAGTTGAGAGGCAGAATAAGTATGAATGGCGCAAACCAGCGGGTCCTCGGCGGTTCTCTGTCTTTAATAGTAGAAAGCTTTCTATTTCCAGGTGGAGACAGTTGCTATCACTCTGTCTGATGTATGATTGCCCTGGGCTGCATGGTTGTGCTGGGAAACCATGGCTGGACGATTAATTTGTTTACCCAGCTGGTGTACTCTATAAAAGGCCCACTGAGTTGAACTTGGCACTTTGCAGTAAATGACTAAAGTGGATCCCTAGATTCTTATTGGTCTGCTTAATGGGTCTCAATTCTAGTTAGGTGTTGCACAGGCCCATAATAAGCAGCACATAATAAAAATGCCTTGTAGTATACCATCTACTTTGTTGTAATGTACTGCCAATAACTCTTCTCTCCATAATTATAACGCCCCAAGGAATTAAAGAAACAAGTTGAGGTGACCTCCATTTATCTTTACTCTAGTTTCTATAAACAGACACCAAAACTGCTTACTTAATAAAAGCACACATATGTGACTCTCTAATGGACAAAACTACATTCGAAACTTTAAAACAACCAAATTAAAAGTAGCCACAATTCCCTTTTGGAGGCTTGAGTCAAACCAAGGCTCGATGCCTACAAAGTAATTAAGCTAAATAGCGTTTGGATTAAGTAACAATACAGTGGCACAAAAGCTGAGATAGCTTCTGCATAATAAGAACAAGGGAGTATGAATAGAAAGGACTTAATTTTCCTTGTTCCATAGTTGCAAGTGCTTTGTCAATGCAGCCCTATTCTCCAGCTGCGGGTTGGGTCCTATTCAGTGACACTTCTACACTGATTGTAATTACACACGGGGAAAAGGAGTCTCTTTATTGGGTTGGTGTGACTCATGATGCCACAAGGGTGAAAAACATACTGTTTGGCTATGCAAGTCAATTTACTAGTACAAGAAAGAAACTATGGGATGATGAAGAAAGGGACAGAGAAAATAAGCCTCCAAGATTAAACCTTTCCTCGAGTTTATATGTGGTGATATTCAATTGTATATCCGTCTCTATGAACTGTCGCATGCCTGCAAATAAGCACACAGTGTATATTACTTCCATGAGGTTGTCAGAGAAGATGCATCAATAAAAAGAATAGCAGCCTTTGAATTTGCTCAATTTGAATTGAACAAATTCAAATTGAGCAAATTGAATTTGTTCAATTCAAATTGAGCCTTTACATGGATCTCATATGCACAGTCTCTGAATTCAAGTAATTTCAACAACTCTGAAAAAGCCATCTGCCCTATCTTACCCAAGCAAATATGGGTAAGAACTGAGTGGTAATACAACACGAAGGTATACAGAGGTTATTAAAAATGGAATGATATTTCTCTTATGGTCATTAAACACGGCTATATTCAATGTCAGTCAAGCAATGATTTGTTTAAATTCATTACATTTGTTCTTTCTTGTGTCTTGAAACTGTATTTCCTCTCAACTTTTTTCTCACACCACTTCTTTTGGTATCATTTGCTCTAACCTCTTGTTAGAGCAAGTGATACCACAGCAGCGAGTCTGATTCACAAGTGTATGCGATCGGCAAAAGTTCAATATGTGAAAAGTTCAATATGTGGCAACGTTCTGTAATTATGTTTATGTTCAGTTGAATAAAAGTTCTAGACTGTTTTAATTTTAATACCCAATCAAGACAAGAACAAGTTGCTGCATTCATGAGGTTACATTGCAGAGGTTATAGGAGAACAAGAAAACAACGCAAGCTAAAATAAAAAAAATAAAACTCTGCATTAGGTAGCCATGAAAACATTAATGCATGTGAGGCAGAGGAACAAACAAAGGTAAAAAAAAAATCAGTGTGGAGTGAAAATTTGAGAGAGACTGTAACACATGGAGAAGAAAATGGTAGGGGTGTTTGCAAATGTGTAGCCATCTTAAAGAAGGTGTTTCGCTTGAAATATGCAGCCGGGTGAAGAGACGAAGAACAGCTTACATGCACTTTAAAGGATGAAGCCACATCCCTGAATAGCAATTTGAAAGAAACATCAATTAAGAAGCTTTATAACTTGTTATTTTGTAAGATCTTGTGATACAGGACCCCGCTACTCTGCTACTGCTACGCCACTTTTAGAAGACAGGAAAGCTTTACTTTGGTCCACAACTATGAGTACCATTTTGCTAAATTATAGACCAAACATTTCAATAGGTGGGACATCTATCTTTGCAAGACAACCAGTTGGAGAAAAACAGTTTGTCTGACTGGACCTGCTGAGTAACGAGAAGTCACAACAGAAAAGCTTGCAGACTTGACCTGGCAAGTGACTCAACACAGTAGCACACACCCAGATAGGAGGAGAAGGTATTTAGTTTAACTCACACTGAAAACCAGCAGCCAATCCAAGCTGTTTCTTTATCTGATGTTCTCCCATAGGACAGTTAAACAAAAGCTATTGATCCAAGTATACATACTGTTGTCTTAACTTTGTCTATTTTTTTTAATCTAAGCTTTGGATCAAAGTTTAAGGCAGGTTGGTGCTTAAAATTTAAGTATTTTTTTTCCAATCAACTTTAATTCATTTAAGAATGCTAGTACATTCCCAGTATTAGCAGTGAGAAATCATCATTCTTAAATTTATTGTCTGTCAATTAGAAGGTAATAAAATAATCAGAGGTAAGTATGTGTACATTTTTGTAATTTACCTGAAGGAAATAGCTGAAAATAAAAGTAAAGTTCTTGCTTCTTCTTTGTGCTTAAAATGGACACAGTTGCATTCTCACACCTACTGATCCTAACAAATATACTTGTACAATTCCACGACAAAAATTTATGAAGCCAGGCCTTATTGCAAGATTCTCAGTGCTTTTGAAAGAAAAAGCCTCCACAAAATTTCGCGGATCCCCCACCAAACTTATTCTTAGTTTGCCTCAAACCCCTAAAAACTCATTGCATGTTTGATATCAAAAAAGTTGAATATCAGTTTTATCTGACCAAAGTTTAAAAAGTGCATTTATTATATTTATTTAAAATAAATTGTCAATTAGACTTTACTAAGAGTAATTTTTCTTTTCTTGTGATGTTTGTCCTGCAAAAGACATTTTCTCAAATTTAATGTTGGATATTTTTAAGATTTTCTGCATGAAATTATGCCACAGCAGTAAAGGAGTTTGTTTAAAGGAGTTTTTCACATTTGCCAAGGTTGGCAATAAATGTGGCTGCCACTGAGTGTACTTAAGAACAGAAAATCTGAGGTCCCTTTTAAACTAGAGAGCCCTTGCGTAAACACCTGTTATAAAGAAATCTAAGACCTATCAACATTCAATGTGACAAGAAGCCTGAAAGGACTGCTGCAAATTTAGAAATGCATACACCTCATGGGGCAAAATAATGAGTCATCTTTAGAGTAATTGCCATTTTCTGTAAATGGCCTAAAACACAAAGTCCATACACACCAGGGAACATTATGAAACTTCTGGCATTATTGAGGAACTGTCTTGCCTCTCAATAAAATATGGGTCCCATTCCCCCTACAGGCAAAAAAAAATCGCTCATCATTTGGATGAACTGAGGAACTGTCTAAAGACATGAAAATGATTTCCAATGACAGCTCGTCTCAGCTTAATGACTAATCACGCAGCGGAATAAAAATAGCTGTCTGCTAGAATGGGAGAATCAGTGAATAATGAAACACAAATCATAATACTTAAGAGGTGCAAATACATTTACGATTCCTTTAAAAAATGGAGAGGTTTGAGGATTAGTACTCTCTTGCAGATTTGTGTCCAGCAAATGATGGTTTAAAGATGATTGCTGCTGCACTTAAATGCAATACAAAACATGAGAACACTTCAATCAAGGTAGCCCCTACTCACTACAGCACAATGGTAGCAGGCTGGATTTGGAAGGTGCTAAGGCTGGTTAATATCTTGATTTTTAACAGTATTCAGGGAGAATAACTTGACCTTGAAGTGATACAAATCATTATAAAGCATGGTTCTGTCTGTGGTCTTGTCTTCTGGCAATTTGCAAGCGGGAGAGCGAGGGCTTCATCCTCATTCAGGTCTGCATACGGTTTAGGGCTCCCCTGGTGATAATGACATCTGATGGACTATGACAGACCAGACCCCGCAATATCAGCTCCTGGTGCTAGCAATCAATTTCAGACAACGGCGGGGTCTGCGCTGGGGTGTCCATCTTTATAATTTGATTTGTTATCCCGTCGGACAGTTGTTACAGCAATCATTGTGGCGATCGCTCCTCAAGCCGTGACCCCCAAGCTTACGGCTCCCCCCACTGCAAATTTCCTCATGGCTGCTTCGCCACTCCGACAATTCTCAGGCAAATGCAGCAACCGAATCAGAGCAGGTTTCTCCTAATTGCGCCGCTGTTTCCTCCGTCGCCGGCTGTCACCTTTGACTTCATGCATGACTCTCATCTGACAAACTGCCTCCCACCTGCTATATCAAAATACATTTCCTGCTGCATCTAAAATGTTTGGACATCCCATAATTTTGAAATCCCCTCTGACTACAGCTGTTGGCAGGGTTGCACGCCAGCTTTGCCCCAGTTAATCATAGATTACTTTATCTGGGCCATTTGAAATCCTCATCTGTAACGCAGTGCTACCTCAGCCAGCAGCAACTAATCACACCGCTGTAGACACACGCATACAACAACCTCATTCTCACTTTCTATTCTCTTCTGATTTGCCTTTTTGCCCTTCCCTTTAGACTAAAAGTGACTAGATTAAGGAAAATAAATAAATAAAAGACTGCAAGATAATTGTTACACAAGTTTAAAAAAATCATATGATTATGTAAATTTCAGTTTTGTACAGTGAAAAATAAATACCTGAAACACATGAAATGCATGAAGAATGCATATGACTAATTTAAGCTTTCTTGACTCAGTAACAGGATTCACTAATGAACAGTGTTGTTGTCAAGACGAACTTGCAGGGCAAGGGCCTGCAACTCCAGTCCTCCAGTGTTTCCGTCTAGCAACTTCTGGCTACAATTCTGCTCCAACACACCAAAATCAAATAAATAATTGATGAGCAGGCCTTTTTTCCTGCCATACCAAGGAGGTGATTCAGCCTTTTGATTCAGGTGTGTTGGAGCAGGAGTGCATCCAAAAGTTGCAAGTCAGTGGCACTCAAGGGCCCCTGTTGTAAAGCTTAGTTTGGTGCATTCACCGGCCGGGAAACAAATATTTGTGCTGTTTGCTTTAATATTGCATGTGCCATAGTAGATCAATTAAAAGCTTTACAAGTAGCAGTTTTTTGGCTTAATTTTCAGTTTAATACTTTTCCAGTTCAATTTATAAATGCAGTTTTTTATCAATTGGTAAAAAAAAAAATATTCTGCTTTAGACCTCAACACAATTGTCCTTGGTTCAATTCCTGGTCTTGGGCCTGCAGGATCTTGTCTCTCAACTCTTTATTTTGTCAGATAATAAAAGGCCACTAATGCAAAAAAAATCCTTGAAAAAGGTGTGTGCAAATTGCTCAGCTGTACGGTGGCCGACAGGTGCAAATGCGCAGCAAAAGAGAAAACATGCAAACAAAAAAGAAGACACCCCCGAATGAAATGCAGCAAACAAAAAGAGAGACGCAAACACCCCCGAATGAAATGCAGCAAACAAAAAGAGAGACGCAAACACCCCCGAATGAAATGGAGCAAACAAAAAGAGAGACGCAAACACCCCCGAATGAAATGCAGCAAACAAAAAGAGAGACGCAAACACCCCCGAATGAAATGCAGCAAACAAAAAGTGTTGAAAACGGAAGTGCTCCAGACCACTAGGGGGAGTCAAAGAAAATAGTATTCATTTCTATGGGACCAGATGCAAGATTCTTCTTCTTCTTCTTCTTGGTATTTATTGGCGGTTGGCAACAAACTTACAGTAGCATTACCGCCACTTATCAGTATGGAGTGTGGTTCGAGATGGTCTATAAACTTTCACTTTCTACCTTTTCCCTCCATTAACTCCTGATTAAACATACCCCCACACATACACACCTGCTTATATTATCCAACTTGCTTATAACTTTATATACCCCTCTTTGATATTCTTTACACACTCACACCCAACTTGCTCTACTCATATCCTATGAAATAGCTTTGTTTTTTAAGATACCGAATAATTATTTGAATATGTCTACTCCCGAAATCTCTCCTCAAAAATTCTATTAAATTAAACCTTTCTTTAATACCTACACACTCTCTCAGCATGCATCTTCTCTCTTCTTCATACTTACAACACTCTAAAATAACATGCTCTATTGTTTCAGACTTCTCACAATAATCACACTTTCCAGATGCAAGATTCAGAGAGATACCTTTACTTTCTTTCAAATTTCTTTCTCTGAATCTTGCATCTGGTCCCATAGAAATGAATACTATTTTCTTTGACTCCCCCTAGTGGTCTGGAGCACTTCCGTTTTCAACACTTTTTGTTTGCTGCATTTCATTCGGGGGTGTTTGCGTCTCTCTTTTTGTTTGCTGCATTTCATTCGGGGGTGTTTGCGTCTCTCTTTTTGTTTGCTGCATTTCATTCGGGGGTGTCTTCTTTTTTGTTTGCATGTTTTCTCTTTTGCTGCGCATTTGCACCTGTCGGCCACCGTACAGCTGTCCAGTAACATCAAACATATTCAAAACACAGATTGCTGCAGTTTGAAGTGATGCTGAGAGACAGTGTGTTGCAAAAGTTGTACTATAATCACATTACACCCACAAAATATGACATATTTATATATATATATATATATATTTTTATGTAGCCAACCAACATAAATTATATCATCATTCTGAAGTGAATGGAATTTTTTTTTTATCTCATTTTGAAAAAATATTTACAACCTCAGAAATCTAGAAAATGTGGAGTGTTAGCAAGAAAATGAATGAGGCTAAAAATAAATTGATCCTGTTAGGCTGAAGTGAAGGTTCACCTTCCAGAAGAATAAACATACAGCCAAAAGAAGAATAGAATGGCTTAGATCAAAACTATTAATATCCTAGAATGGCCTAAGAAGAGTCCAGACTTAGTCCATTACAAAACTACATATGGCAAGGCTTAAAAGCTGCTGTTCGCATATTCTCACCAACATTTCTAACTGAACTTGAGCCATTTACAAACAATAGGAAAAAAAATCAAGTCTTTAGATGTGATGTATCATTTCCTTTCTGCTTCACAATTATGCACTGCCCTGTATACGTCTGTCACACAAATCCTGGTAGAAAGCATTCAAGTCTGTGTTTGCAACTTGAAAATTGTGTAAAAGGTCAAGTGGTATAGATACTTGCCAGGCACTGTGAAAACTGATTTGAGAAGAAAACGATCTCCCTGTGCTGTGATTCTGTGATTTGGAGGAAGTGAGGATCACAGTTTACTAAAATCAGAGCTCAGTGTGGCATAAAAATATGAGTCTAACGTGAAAAGACCCAGAACAGCCTCTACCACCAGCCCCGGTTCAGCATTGGAACTCCTTTACAGGAAAACCATTAGAGGCAGCGAGGTTTATGTTTTGATTCAGATCTAAATCCTGTAATAACAACCTTAAGCTGTATAGTTCAAAGGAATCACTTTTCCAGCATAACAATGTAAAAGTACAGATCACTAGTTTTCAAAGTATCTTTTTAGGGAAAATCTTTTAAAGGTTATTTAAAGAACAATGTTAAGATCCAGGGAAGTGCATCAACTGCTTCCCTTTTCTGAGGGGAGACAAGGGAGCTTTTTTGACATAAGCCAGGCTGTGCAGCCTTGAGCAGGAAAACATTTTTTTTTCAATGTCACATGCTCTGTGTGTATCCAGCCATCATGCATGTGGCAAAGCAGTTTTTTAAGCACTGAACAAAAATAGCAACCAAATTATTCTGAGGGAGATGTGGGTCAGAACTGAAGTTTTTCTCTCAGGTAAGAGGCAGTAAAGTGGAGTAGGGGGGATTTTTTTTTTCTGTTATTCTATAAACAAGTGATACATTTGCTTGCGTTGGCTTAAGCTCAATCAGCTTTTACTCTGGGATGCTGGACGTCTAGACAAGGACGGTAAACACTCATTTTACAGGAAGAGAGAGGACAAAGGATTATACTGTAATCATAATCCCATAATCTCCAAACACAGCTTCATAACAGTGCTTCCTTCGCTGTGATGTAGTTATTGTATTGTAAATTTTAGCCACTATTGATCCGGCTGACACCCAGGTTGGCAGGCACAGTCGGTTACCGTGTTCCGGGCTGAGACGAACTCACATGGGAAACATCTTAATGACGGGACTGTTCTGGTTTAAGTCATCATTATGACAATTGCCCGCTCTTTAAACCATCCCTCTTTCAAAGCTCTTTATGTATTGCTGCTTTACTCAGCAATCCACTGCACGTACACACACACAGACACACACACTGCAATTTTCGTTTAATCCATGTACAAGCTGAAGCTTTCACAGTCAATAACACACAGACAAAGAGGAATTTGACTATGGCACAGTGCCCTCGCCGACAAGCATACTTAGACGACCGCAGGAAAAAGTGCACCAAAGCAGTGCAGTGTTGTTTTCTTTACACCTATGTCCACTTTGTATTCCTCATCCAAATTGAATATTGATCCAAATTAAATCCAAAAAGCAAACAGAAAATTGTCTGATTTTGTCATTTTTCTGTTTTAATGGATGCAGTCTATAATTTAAGTTCTTCTAATTCTCCCTAAAACATTGGGCTATCATTCTAAAGGAAATTTTTACATCATAGGCTTACAAAAAACACAATCGTGTATGATATTATTAAAAAGGAAAAACCTCAATGAAAATTTTCTTTCTACGTTTTGACCCATATCGAAACTACATTGCATGACCCAAATATTTTGTATTTAGTTAATTTTATATATACATACATATATTTTATGTATATACAGTATATATATATATATATATATATATATATATATATATATATATATATATATATATATATACAGTATATATATACTGTACAGTATATAACATGGCTCATAGTTAACAAGGTCGTTTTTCTCCATCACTGCAAGAACATCTCATTAAATCCCCATTTATTTTGGTGTTCTTCAAGGGCATGATTCTGGTCCTATCGTGATTTTACTATAAATGCTGAGTTTAGGATCAATATCCATAAAGTACATTTACTTGCATTGGTGTGCTGAGGATACAATATTGGATTATGACAGAATAGAACTTGATTAGAATCAGCCAAAGCAGAGATGTGATATTGTCTAATCAGATTTTATCTATCGCTGTCCCATGCTCTTGCAGAAAAATCCTTTTTTTTTTCCTTTCCATTTTTCCATTTTATTTTAGCTTCATAAGCTACTTTTCTGTAGCAAGACTGCTCATTGCTGAGAGTTGTTTTTTACCTTTAACAAAAACTAAAAATATATATCGAGTGTAAATGAGTGATCTTCAAATTTTATCAAATTTATTTGATGTGTGTCTTACTATACTTACTGGTCAATATTAATAAACTGATGAAAAACTATTCAGAATTTAATTTGGACTAATTGCTATAAAGTTCCAGTCTTCACTATACTAATAATTTAAAGTCCAGAATAATTTTTCTTGCAATGATGTACAGTACTTTGCTATTGTCCTACATATTTATCCATATTTAGTAAAACCATGTATCCATATTTAGTGATACTTTTGTCCCCTTTGTTTTTCTGTGCTCTCACAGTTAGAAATCTTGAAGTATTTTTAGATCTTTTAAATAAGAAAAGCAAGTAAGCACAAAACAACATCAAAAGACTGTCAATGCTAAGGCTCATCTTTCTTGAAAATTTATATTATTCCTTTTGCCCCCCATAAATAGAGACAAGTGCAATTCTCTATATCATAGTATCGAATAATTATTTGTTCATGGTTCATGGTAAATACTGCAGTACTTCTTCTGAAAGAATAATTTTACCAAGCCCAGTTTTGGGAAACCTAAACTGGCTGTCTGTTTCTGCATTCATTTTAGCATTTCTTAAAAGTTTAAAGTTTCCTTGTAAATTTTATTGTATTTTGTTTTATTTTATTATTATATGCATTCAAAAATAAAAAAAGAGATGAAGATAAGCTGCAAATCAATGAAGAAAACTCATTTAAATTCTGGTTTAGCGTGGCAAAATCTTTTTTTCCATTTTTGCATTTTGGTCCTCGCGTCGCCTGCAGCTTGCTGACCAGAAAATTAGCATTTAGTCCAACAGGTGAGGAGGTGGGTACATGAAAACCAAATGCTGTTCTTTAGAAGTGACCGACTTGCTGGAGCAGGATACATGCGAGGAGCTTTTGCCCAACAACCATCAGGTTTCTCCTCCTCATTTCCATTAGCTGACTACTTGATTATCACATCAATAAAGATTGTAAAATCAAATGAGGCACAGACCGCTGTTCAGTGTTCCAGCAAATATTTGCATGTTGAGCAGGATGTTACAAAACAAGCGTTTTATGGGACACTTTGTTATTTGAAATTCATTAAACCCCTAAAAGCAGTATGCATTGGTGCAGTGATCAGCCGCCCTCCACCCTCTCCTCCCTGCGGATTAATTCTAAAGAGGTGCCCGCTCACTGATGTTCTGGGCAGCTTCTCTGATACGGTTAGCGGGGAAAACGCCGGGCGCCGTGTCTGCTATAACTATCCCCTCACAAGCAGAAAGCAGAGATTTGTGCTTGCTGGAACTAACTTGACTCAGCCACATTTGCTCTGCAAATCAAAGGCGAAGCTTCTTGAGAGGGGGGGAGGGAATAAATTGTGCATGTGTGTGCAAGGCCAGGCAAATGCAGACTTTTATGTCAAAGAACAGGCTCCAATGGAGTTTGTCATATTGTTTTTGTCTCAATTCCCCCCAAAGAACACACACTCCCTTGGAATAAGTGGGCAGCGATTCGGTGTCATTCTGTGTCTCAGCATGAAATCATGGAGGAATGCAATTATCACTTTGCCCAACAGACATTTCTCTGAAATGAGAGTGAACAATTGGGAGCATGAGAGGGGAAAGTGGAAGGAGGGGTAAAGGGTGTATGAGCAGGGAGGGGGAGGCGGCATCAGCTTAACCGACCACAGTCCCAGCTCTGCTTCAAACTTCATTCTGTTAACTCTGCTAAATGTGAAAGTGCAGGCAACTTTATATCACATGAGGAGTGAAAAGTTTCCAGAGGGACTTTACATCCTTCTGTTTAGTATTTTCTCTCCTCAAAATTGGGTCCAAAAACTCGACGTGGATTGGTTAGAATATATATTAAGACAGGGTTACTATCATAATTCTTTTGACATTCAGAACTCACGTAACATGTAGAACTTGATCTAAAAATACCAAAATGCTGCCAATGTTCCCAAATCCTGCCACTTCCATCACAAACACAGGCTGAAAAAAAGTACTTTTACCATATTTCATTCAGCCTTGTTGTTACCTACTGAAAGTGTTGCTCTCTTTCTAGCAGCATGAATAACCCACAGATAGCATAGGTTATGTTGTTGAAAATATGAATTCCTATCCAGTTGTCATGAGAACAGTGCTATACTAATGGACCCATTGGTAAACATGTAAGTGTTTTGGGGGTAATTTTTAAAGGGTTGATAGCTTCTTGCAATATTTTGGTTTCTGAAACTGCATTTTTAAGCAATGTAATGATTCTGATCTTCTTCAACCAATTACTGCAACCACATCAAAGACTGTTGCTGTCAGGGCAACCTGGTGTCACTGGGTATGGTGTGTTCACTGATTCAGACAAAAAAATAATTTCAGTCAGTCACTGGTCAGAGTCAACTGATGTAAAAACCACCACTTCTGGTCATCAGTTGATCTCAATGCATGTTTATCCAAATTATTTTGTTTTTATACATGTTAAATAAGAATCTGTCTCAATTCTGACATTAAATTGCACCTGCTTCACCATATGGGCTGCTGAAGATGCTTTGATGATGATGCAAGAATTCAAAAACTCAACACATCATCAAGCTTGTTTTCAATACATTTTAGACTTCCCCCAATTACTGATCATATTTTTTTATGTTCACAGACAGGATCTCAAGGCGTAATTGAGAAATGGCCAATGTCTGGTGTGGGAACTTTAGGGTCTCAGCTATCAGTTTTGCAGATAATGTGGTTTGGTTGGTATTTATAAGTACTGACAATCAGTGTGCACCGGAACAGTTCTTAGCAGAATGTGAAGCACTTGAGATGACAATTAACTTGTCAAAATTTGAGGTTCTCAGTGAAAAAGGGGCTGACGGCTGACTGCTCCCACTGCGTGACTTTCCATTGCAGGAAGGTCACTGCCTATGCAATGTCGTTTGATTCTTGTCCTGCCCTTCTGTGTTCAATCTGGGATCTGGTTGAACTTCAACCAAGCCAATCAGCAAACAGAAGGAGTTGTGAACGATTGATGTTGACTGCATTTTAGAATAGCAGTCTGCCATGGTTGTAGATTGGCAATGGTTTGGCCCGGGTAGACTCAGAACTTGCTGGAAGAACTATATCTCTTCTGTTGTCAATCTCTGTGAACCTAGCTTACAGCAGCTGGATGAATTGATTTAACAAAAGTCTTACTATTACAGCTACTTTTGTGCTTTCCATTTTCTCCTGGGAGAATGTATCCCAAATTCATTGCCAGTGCAGTATTTCATTGGCTAAAAGCTGTTAAACGGCAAGAAGCTCAAATTGCCTTGGCTTACACTTGAGACTATTTTGGTTTATTAGGAAGGAGGGCATATTTAAAGAGCACGTATCTTTTGAGGCCAATGTGAGCCAGTCTGTTATGAGTGTTTCAAGCTGGGTGGGCCAAGTACCAAACTGTCACCCCCCAGAGCTAAGCGAGAAGTAAACTGTCACCTCCTTACTATTAAAAGAAGCCCCCTAAGAAAGAAGAAGGTAGGGAGGCAGAGCAAAGTGTCCAAACAAATAGAAACAGAGTGTTTCTGTTGCTTGTTGTTGTACCAAACAACAATAACTCTGAGGTCAAGTTTTTTTTAAAGCCAAAGAAAGACCTCACAATTATTAGCCTTGAATAGGTGGCAGCATAAACAAGGTCTTCAACAAGGCTACTCCTGTATTTAATGCAGAGCAGGTGTGATGTGTTATTTATTTAGCAAGGCCATAATAGTGTTTACCTATGCACTACAGAGAGTAAATTAAGAACACAGACACAAAGACAGGCCCCTTAACATACACAGACACAGCTGAAGCTATCTTTGGCCTCACACTGTACTGAATGTGCTTGGCAAGCAGACTGATGAAAGGTAACTGCAGCAGACAAACTCATTATAGACACTGATTCAAACATAAAAGCTAGGTGAGACTTTTCTCCAAGAATAACTTAATCTGACTCCCCCAAAACCTCTACATGCACACATGATTTTTTTTTAATTTTAGTATTTTTTTTAACACTTTTCAAAATAAGGTGTTTTTGAAGATCAAATGACTAAATAGGTTTTTGAAGTCAGATAACTGGCTGATGAAGGACTTATCAAGAAAACTCTGACAGTTCTGTTGTGCATTGTCAATAGACTGAATTCTTAATTTGGGTAGAGACCCTGAATTCACTTATATAAAAAATAAAATTATTTCCATGTTGATTATTAACATACACATGCATAGACTCCTCCGCACATGCAATCGCATGCAAATCCAGTTGAACACAATGCCCTCGTATTGTACCCCCACGCATGAAGACGCACACTGAAAAGAGAGCTTAGCTGCAAAGTAGAGCCCCGGGGGCTGGTCTGCTGATTAATGAGGGGAAGAATCCAAGGAGAGGAGGATGAAACTGAAGTGTTAATGGACCTATGATAGATTCCTCCAGACCCGTTGTTTGGTAGGCGAATCCCCAGAGTATCTGAACATTGTAGCATCACTGTAAAACTCTGCAAAACCAAAGCCCAGACTGGAGGTAAAATATGTTGATCAGCCAGAATACCTTTACTCTCCAGAATTATATCATACATTTCATATCACTGTGAGAGGAAATTAGTTCACTGCCAGAGAACAATATTACTGTAGATTCGCCTAAATGTTTCTTTTCTTTTTTCCATCCACACGATAAAGATTTAGCTCCAAAACAAATCTACTAAAACAAGATTAACTCTGTAACACACTACTGAGAGACCTACACTTGGAAAGCCAACTTTCTGATAACACAGTGAAGGCAGCTGGAGAGATTCTGCATGAACAGCCAATTTGTTCATGACTGCAGGCAGGAGAGGGAAAAGCTCAATGAGGTGGGATGACAGTATTATGATGGTCTTAAATATAAATAGTCTCTTCCTAAAAGTACTTACTACCTTGAAAAAAAATGCGGTAAAACTCAGGCGCTGAACGGGGATTTGTTCTGTTGAGAAGTTCTGTGGTTTCTGGATTGCAGTGGGGTCTGCTCAACTGTGACAAGGACAGGAAGAAACTTGCATACCTCGACAAACTGTCAAAATAACAAAGTGATAAGTTGCCATCCTAGACAGTTATTTTTTATGCATTTTATACAAGTGGGATAATTATTGGCTAAAGTCAAATGATTAGGAGGAGTGTGTGTACAGGACATATTTTTACGTTTTGCTTAGCTGACACTGATCAATGTAAAAGAGAAAAAGAAAATTCACTTTTGAATTATGTAGGTACACGTACTGTCATATATTATACTGATATATGACATATTATAATCCCTAATCAAACCAAACTGTCTATGAGTGAACTTCTGCTGATAGATTACGCAGTTTGGAGACACAGAACCAAATGTTCTTATAGTCGCTATTACTACATTATGGAAAATCCTTTTAATTAAAAGGTTATCAATGAGAAACGTCTTCAAGGTGAGTACAAAAGGAAAGAAAAGGCTAAATTAAATGTACAAAATTGTAAGAGTTGAATTTATCTTCACCACTGAATATTTGTTTGCTTATTTTTCAACAGGATGATCAATGGATTAACCACTGATGTTACCAAAGTTGCGGAATTGACTGAATCTCCATTATTCAACTCTTAATAATTCCTGTCTCAAATTAGTAAAACACGATAAAAAACAGACATCCTTTTCAATTTAGAGATGTTCCCCTCTCAGCCATTCACACATTCAACTCAGTGCCACATTGGTGTGTGTTGATATAAAGCAGGGGTGTCAAACTCCAGTCCTCAAGGGCCGCTGTCCTGCGGTTTATAGATGTGTCACAGGTACGAAATGCTGGAAGGAAATGGCTTAATTACCTCCTCCTTGTGTAGATCAGTTCTCCACAGCCTTGCTAATGACCTAATTATTCTATTCAGGTGTGGTGCAGCAGAGGCACATCTAAAAGTTGCAGGACAGCGGCCCTTGAGGACTGGAGTTTGACACATGTGATATAAAGGAAGGTATCATGATGTGTGAGAAGAGTGACAGCATTGTTTGCTTTAGTGCTGCGTATTCTGCAACATCCCTCACTTCGCACATACAAGCCAACTCGTCTCTTTGATTCTCTCCACTTGTTGGCTAAACTAAAACCTTTAATTTAATTTAAATACTTCTCTTGACACCAAGGCTTAACAACATGAACTGAAAAATATATATAATAACAATGAAGAGGCATTGCATCACTTTACATCTTCTAAAAAAAAAAAGCATCAATAGATCCTTAGTAGGTGATTACGAAATTATAAATCTGCACCTAAGCATTACCTAATATACACATTTAAAACGAGCTATTCAAAGTTCATAAATGAGGTCACTAGAAGTTTTGAGGACACAACTGAGAAGTGACATCATATAATAACTCACAAATGTCAAGGAAACGGAAAGCCTTAGGCTGAATATTTCCATGAATCCCCAGAGATACAACTACAACATTTGAAGAAGATTGAATGAGCAGTTGAGGGGAAAAAAGCTCAGAGCAGGGTTGTGACTGCAGCCATTTAAGGTCAGTGGATTGTCAGTCTGCAGGTTTCTGTGTTAACTATATCCAGGTACTAGGGCTGTGAAGGATGGGTCCGCTAAAAGCTCAATGTATAATGACTCCTAGATGATGATTCACTAAGAGCTTAAATATTCAAGAAATCTTATTTAATTTGGTGACAACATTCAAAAGACAGACTGCCAATAACGGAGACAGAAACAACACAAATTCCAAGAAAATTTGCTGTTATGACTTTCCAGTGTTTCATTATTGTGGATAACTATCAGTTAGCTTTTAGACATTGTGAACCACCACTCCCATTTATCCATGTTTTCTATTTTCTATAATTAGCAACAGCATGAATCACTGACAGAAAATATTTAAGCGCGGTCTAAGCACAGATTTATTCATGAAAGCGACCAAATAATAGAGGCACATTTTTCACCATGAATAATGACTGTTGGGCTGTTGTTCCCATATCCTGCTAGAGATGCATTTCATCAGAGCCAATAAGTCTCGGTGATTTGTCTTGAGGTCTTTGTCTGATGGAAGAAACTGATGAAAACCAAAGAAAATGACCACGCAATTTATAGCCCTGCATATGTGTGAATTAATGCCCCGAAACCCAAGAACATCCATCAAAAGAAGGAGGAGCTTAAAGTGCACCCACAAGGCACAAGTGAGGTAATAAACAGATGATGGCACATTAAAATTGTTTTACCTGCTTCAAGTTGAGCATCTGTTTACTAGCTACAAAGAAAGGGAAGAAACAAATTTAGGACGCGAGTGATGTTTTTTAATTGATTCAATTCGTTTTCATCCTGTTTATCAGCTGTTTGGAAGTCTCATTTGCAGAAACTCTTGACACTTTGTATTTTTGTCAGCTTTAAACTGAATGTTCAGTCCTTGAAATGGGATGAATGAAAATCTGCTGACAATCACTTCTCGACAGTCTGTCATTGTTAACAGTGAGTGCATGGAAGTGGTAAGATAATATCTTAAATGCCTGTGCCACCTCTAACAATAGAAACGCTGTTTTCTAACTCTCCATTTGCTTTGTCCTGTGCTTGTCAGCCGACAAGGTAGAAAATAGCCACATAATACTACAGAGCTTACACTCCATTTAAAGACCACTGGTTGCAAAACTGAAAATGCAAGTAACAAGAACTTGGAATCCAAAATGACATGAAATAGTTGAAAGGTACAAGTGGATATAGTTTTTAAGACACAAATGACTGTAGAGAGCAGAATAGAAACCAGAAATGTGGTAAATTTCCATCTTTTTAGTAGCTTCACCACAAACACCTGCTTTTTGTCTTCACTGTAATGGGTTGTAAGCTACAATATAAGGTTTAGACAGGTCTTTGTCAGTTGCCAGTATGCCAAGATTACATGTCTGCTAAACTGTCTGTCAAACCATAGCTGTGAAAAAGTCCTTTTAACAACCAGAGTGTCTTGAGTTCACCCAAAATCTGTTGAGAACTCCCAGTCAGCTGGCTGAAAATAGTCCCTTTCCTACACTCAAAAGAATTATAAGTTTTTCTACTAGTACGTATTTCAAAGACTATTATGACAATCTTTTATCAGCACACTTGGCAAGTTAAGAATAATATTTCTGTTGTACTGTTGAATCCAGGCTGGCTACAGGAGCAGATCACTTAACTAAATAAGGTCATTGATATAATTTTGGCATATATCAAAATATGTATGCTTTTTATATATCTATTGTGATCTATAAAAAGCAGAAGAGAAAAAGAAAAAATCCAGTGAACATTTAGCCAGATATGAACTTTTACAACTGCTACTGAATATAGCAGGTGTTTAATCTCCTTCAAAAGACTTTATATCTGAGAGGTGCTAGATATTTCGCACCTTTTTGTAACTTTGCAATATTTGGTTGATTAGAATCTGACTTTTTGGGGTACCAAAGGAGCCACCTGCTGTCAGATGTTTAACACTGGCAACGTCTTAGTTCTTAGCAGCACAGGGGGTATATTTTATACCTACTAAAATAGCAAACAATGTATTGCAGTTTTCTACATTCCTCTTACTTTCTGCAATAAATAAAGTTGGTTACATGATTTAGCTAAATATCTACCAGCAAAAAGTCACTTACGGTTATTTTGGTCTGATCAAGAATCCTAATCTGTCAAATTTCATAAAAATCAACTACCCAAAATAGGAATCAAAACCAAAATGAAGTAAATTGGGTGTAAAACCGTTGTTGTTGCGCAACACCCCCCCCCTCCTTTCTGTCTCTACTCTCTCACTCTCGTACTTCCTCTTCTGAGAGGGGAGATGTGCTACCAGCTCTCCATCTAACGGGTTAATTGAGTTTCCTAAATCTGCCGGGATTTACCCTGTCCAGAACTGAAGTAAACTCTGTTTAAGCTGGTTTCGAGAAACGATTCACCTGATTTTTAACGGCCTACATCCAGGTGTCTCACCCTTCTTCCCTCTGTGAATTAGCCAGACTGAGCAGCCTACAGCCAACTAGTTTCACAGAGCACACCTGTTAACGGTCGCTCGTTCTCTATTTTACAACTTGCATTTGTTATTGAACCAGGTAGGTTTTAGTGACTCGGGCGAGTCCCAAGGATGTTGTTTTAAATTTGGGCTACCAGCAACCTATAAAACATTTTCCCCCTCTTCCTCTCCAGAATCAAACATCACAGCTATTTTACAACCATCAAAGAACTTTAAGGTGACTCATTAACTGAATGTCCACAACATCTTTTAGATTTTCTTTATGCTAAATATTTTATTAGTAAGGCATTTTTGCAAGGGTCAGTACAGCTTAATTCAGTAGCAGAAATAATCAAATAAGTAAAATCAATCATCTAGTCTATCTTTCCCTACTGCTGACACTGAAAACTAAAAAAGGAACCTTTGAGAGAGACGGACGGAGCCTGGCGCCTCGAACCCCAGACCTGGCACGACGACGAAGAAGGTGCTGCAGCAGGAGGAAGACGCCGATCGATGAAGGCCAGGATCTCCGCAGGTCTGATGATGAAGAAGGTGTTGCAGCAGGAGGAAGACGCCGATCGATGAAGGCCAGGATCTCCGCAGGTCTGATGATGAAGAAGGTGTTGCAGCAGGAGGAAGATGTTGATCAGCGAAGGCAGGAATCTCTGTAGGTCTGATGAGCCTCCTCTCCGCATGGATGGTGAGGTCACACAGGACTTGGTGCTGGCAGGAAGGAAGGCACCAGTTCTTCTTCTTTGTCTTTGCCTTTGTCTTCATCTTTGTCTTTGGGGTCTGAACCCAGCCGATGAGAGAAGTGCGATTCGAAGCCACAGGTTGTGGGCCAGACGGGTTGGTCCCCATGCATGAGCAGGACAGTCTTCGGCTCCGTGGCCCCGGCTCTTCTTCAGCTGCAGAGTTCTTTGTCCATCTCGATCTTGGCTCGAAGCTGCCCGGAGGATCCAACGAACGGTTCCTCTTTTGCACTCACCTTTTATAGGGTTTCTTTGGCTAGCACTGTTGCTGGGCTTGTTTCATTGGCTGACTGCTCAGATGATTTCATATCCATCACTGTCTTACAGACATTATGTCCTGATGTCTGTACTAATGTCTCAGAGTTGCTCAACCTCCTGTCCATTGCCTGCACAACCTTTCACCTACTCTCTAAATAAGGCGTTGATCATCTCTGCTCTCCTGTTAGTTCCTTGCCTTTCACCTTTCACCTACTCTCTACCTCCAACATATCAGTGATGTTTAATTGCAGTTACACCTTTTACACCATTTCAAGTTCAATGTCAAAATCACATTTATATCACATTTATTTTCTTTAGCTTCTTTGATTTAGCATTCATTTATAATTTTATAACCATAACTTATATCACATTTATTTTCTTCAGCTTCTCTGATTTATCATTCATTTATGATTTTATAACCATAACTTATTAATTATACTTATTATAATCCTAATGTGAGTTATTACAGATGTTTTTCTGAAAAGAAACCAAGAATAATACATGATTCTAATTATTTGATGCCAAAGTTACAGTTACTTGTTTTTCTTGTAACTGTTCCCACAAATGTTCGTGTAAATATTATTACAAGTAAACCAATATTAATATAAGTATTTTACTTTGAATCTTATCAAATTACCAAAATGTTTAGATTTCATTCTTTAAACTTTCATGATTTAAAATAAGGAATAGTCTCAGCTATTTTTTATAAATCTGCAGGCTGGAACTTACTTCCTCTTTTTCCAGGAAACCTGCTTTTCCTGTTTAATGACTCTTTCTGACTGACTATGATTTCTTATGATTAGATAGAAAAAAGTAGAATTAAAGCAAAGTTTGCATGAGACAAAAACAACACACACAACCAGATTTATTTTATTGACACTTAAGTCTACTGTTGGGCCTAGATATCACTTGAGTGATTCATTTTAAAGATAACTTTATTTATTATTACTGTTAAACTAACTTTATTGACACTTAAGTCTACTGTTGGGCCTAGATATCACTTGAGTGATTCATTTTAAAGATAACTTTATTTATTATTACTGTTAAACTAACTTTATTGACACTTAAGTCTACTGTTGGGCCTTGATGTCACTTGAGTGATTCATTTTAAAGATAACTTTATTTATTATTACTGTTAAACTAAAATCTCCAGCATGGGGAAGTGGGATGAGCTCGGATTTTCTTGACACCGTTCATAGTATAAAATTAATAAAATGTAAGATTTGAGCCGGTTATGTTCAAAACAGATGCAAATACCTAATTGCAAATAATAATAACTGGGATAAAAAAGTGGATTGCTAATATGTTTCGAGAAAAAAAAAAAAAAATTGGTAGTACTCTTTTCATAACCTTCAAATAAGGTATTTGACTATTCAAAAGTAAAGGATATATACTTTGTTTCCAATTTTAGAAGTGCAAAATACTTCCGTGAGAAGCTAAAAAGTAATTATATGAGAAAGATGTTAAGTCAGTTCTTTGCTTAACGATTGCATAATAATTTTTTAACTTTAAATTGAACTGTAGCTCATCTGTACATTTACAACCTTCATTTCCTCCCTGACAGAGTGAACATGGAAATACTCATTGATTAATCAATTCCCATCCTCCGTCTTATGGGTAAACATTTATGATTAAGTGTGCAGCCATAATGCGAGAACAGCACATACAGGTATCAACATAATTGGATGCAGTTATTGCTCACAGTATTCTGGACCATATTTGCATGAAACGCTTCTTATCTTGTGTTTTCTCAGTTCCTGAAATCCTCTCTCCTATTTTGTCATAATATAACAAACACTGTTTAAAATCTAATATTCTGCAGTTGTTTTTTTTTTTATATAACAAAGAGCTATTTGGAACAAACCGTACTGCTTGCATGCACATTATTGTGAAAGGGCTTCCTCATAAAAGAGTAATTTTTAAAACCTTAAATCTCTCTAAAGTCTACAGACAGAACTGCGAGGTGTGAGAAGATGAACAACTTCAATTAGTCTGGATCCCTGCTTATTGGTTTGCTGATTATTAATTTGCAAACACATGCTTATATTTTCACTCCTCCAATACCAGTTCTGATGTTTTCTTAATGTGTTTGTAGCTTCAGCATTTTATGGCTCTATTTGGCCAATAAGCTCTCAAAAACGTATTCTTGCTATTGTGACTTATTTTAATATCTTACTATGCACACTACAGTATATGCTAATGTTTTTTTTTTAAATACACAAGTAATGTTAATGCTTTTTTTGCCAGCTAAGTGAAGTGAGACCAAGAAGCAGCACATGATTGTCTATTTGAATATACCAGTAGAAAATCAGAATTTATTACATCAGGTTGCAATATATTTTCAGTAAAATTATTAAAACATATTGTCAGACTTAAAATAAAAAAGGAAAGCAATGGTGTTGAAACTCAAGAATAGTCATACTTGTAAAATTACTATGTAAATAATTGGATCTCAATAAATTAGAATATCATTAAAAGTTTATTTTAAATGAAAAAACTGAAACTCATTTGATTCCTTACAGAATACAGGGACATAATTCAAGTGTTTATTTCTGTTAGTTTAGATGTTTATCGTTAAGGGTAGATCAGCATAAAATTTGAATATTACGTAAGATCGAAAGGAAAACGATGTAATACAGAAATGTGACATGATGGCCATTGTTTTGGCCTACACATTCATGGGCAGGATTCACATTTTCTAATAGATGGCTATGTTGATTTTAGTCTTGACTGTGAAAACTTCACACTAGAGCTGATGCAACTTGGATATTGTGCCTCTCCACTCTCCAGACTGCGTGACCTACATTTTCAAGTGAAATGCAAAAATTTACTTTAATCCGAAAAGAGGACTTTGGATCAGTGAACTTCAGTCCTTTTTCTCCTCAGTCCAGGTAAGACACGTCAGATCTCGTTCAACAATGACTTAACAGTAACAAACCAAGTCAGACAGTGAGTGGGATCTATGCCTTCTGAGTCTCTATAAAAAAACTTTAATAAGATTTGGTCATCCCTTTTGGTTGGGGAACTTTTTGTACCATGCTATTTCCTTCTACTCTGTGACTTAAAAGGTCATTCTTTAGCATTGACCTTTTGCTGCTTACATCCTTCTGAAAGTTTCAATGACCATCTTCAAGACAACGGTCAAGCTTTTCCAATTAAAGAGGTTGGTTATTAGCTGTAAACCGTAAACATAAAAAATAAACACTTTGAAAAAAATAACAGTGTGTAATGAATCCATATTAGTAAAGCCTTTTGCTTACTGAATTACTAAAATAGATTAACTTTTAAATTACTTTCAAATTTATTGATATGCAGTAGTACATATGAGCTCTTTACCTCTATATTTAATAACATGAAAAATTACCTACAATTAGGGAAAACTGCTGAGCTATTGGATCTTAGGGTAAAATATCTAAATAAATATTTTTTTTCTTGGCTTCCACCATTTGTTCTGAACTGTTTGTGGATGGCAAAACGGACAATCAAATTATGTATCCACAGGACATCTAATGCTCAGTGGCACTCTTACTTATAGTCAAACTCTTACATAGTCCTTTATGTCCAGGTATCAAAGTCTCTGTAAGAGTGCAGAATTGCACTTAAACTGTCAAGTTAGTTAATATGATTTTCCTGTCTGGCCTCAGTATCGAACCACCCTACCCAACCCCATCACAGGTCAAACCCCTTGCTGTTCTCATTTTTTCCTACAGCTCTTAAAGAGAAATCGGAAATAGATAAAATCAGTACCAGCTCATAGCTTCTCACAAGCTAAAATTCTGAACTCTATCTCTGTTGCACAAATTTGGCAACTCTGACACCACATAGCCCCACTATTAAAAAGAATCCAAATTTACCTCTAAAAGAGGTTTCTTTAAATATGCCTGCTGCTGCTGAATTTAACGTCTGCATTTGAACTACCGGTGTAGTTTCAGTTGCTAAAAATTAACCATCCTCACAGCTGACTACATTGTATTTGTTTCTGAGGTCTATGTGTTCAGATTTATTGTGTTCTTTAAACTATCACTCACCTTCCTTTGAGTCAGTATCTAATCTCCAGAGCAATTAACGAGACAAAACACCACTAAGAATTAAGGAACTAACAGCAAACTAGCAGTGGCCAAAAATGACCGTTTTTGGTAAAGCTGCAAGAAAAGCTGGGCAGACGATCAGAAAATATTCAACAGCTGACCTTTTCCGTTTACTGCAGTGATCCTAAGCCTGAGAAACATGTACCTGCTCAGAGACTGAAACACACACTCAAAGGTCACATTATTCAGACTTTCAGGAGGCGCCCCATACCACTGATAAGCATCCGTTTTTTTTCTTTTTTGCACTGATAGAAAAGGAGCTTGCACTGACCACAGCAACATCACATCTACTGCTGTTTCCGAGGCATTTTCTGTTTTCTTTTCTTTTTGCTCTGCTGAGAGACACTTCTGTTTTTGGCTCTTGCGAGCATTCAGTCTGTCTTTGTGCAGAAAGAAAAATTTTACCGTATGTTGGAACGCAACAGGGTTAAAATTAATTGAAAATCCACAGTGTTTTTTGGCAGCAGATTGTTTACTTGTTTGTTGTGTGTATGTGTGATGTGTGTGCCAGTCCTTCAGTGTTGAACCGAGCCAATTTGTGTGTGGGTGTGTGTGTGTGTGTGTGCGTGTCAGGGGAAATAGCCTGTTGGGGTTATAGAGGGTGCAGCGTGGGGTGATGAATAGGATGCTTTTGTGCTCGCTCCCGCAGCTGTCTACAAACCATGGGAGGGGAGAAAGGTGAGAAAGAAAGAGGGGTAAGGTTAGGTAGATAGCCAGGTAAAATAGAAAAGGAAGAAAGATAAAAAGAGAAGAGAGATGAGAGTGACACTGTTAGGTGTGTGAGACAGGGGGGAGGAGAGAGGTGACAGTGAAGGTTTAGTCGAGAAGGAAGGAGGGGAGAGTGTGAGAACGAAAAGAAAGCACTTGTGAATTCTAGAACACAGCAGCTTCTTCAGTCACACAAAGAAAGAGACAAACAATCTAGCTATTATAGGAAATCATTGACTTTCAAGTCACTGGAAAAAATAAAACAAATATCCCAGAACAAAGAGAATCAGAAAAAGAAAGTGCCCCAGTTGGCAATTGTGATAACTGTCCCGAACACAGAACTGATCCCATGACCTAAACCTTCACACATGATGGGGTTTGGGAATGAGCCAGTCATGGTGAACGACGCAATAGGTTCAGGCCAAAACTGTTTGCGTTGCTATGGCCACTTTAATGCATACTGCATAAGGAGAAACTAGTCAACTGTACTATATTTCAATAAAAATAATGTATAATTCATTTTTAAATGGCACAGCGTTACATTAGAAACCTGAAGTGGGAGGAGCTGAAGGTCAAGCAAGATCCAAAGTCCTGATTTGAGAGACTTTTAAAGACCTCATCAGGTCATATGCTCATAATCTTCAGTAAATGCATGCATTTATATTTATATAAATGAAAAAAACACTTGAAATGGTCACTCTACATTACAGGCGAAGAGCAATTATAAGAATTTTTTAAATAAAGAAAGCATATTTGAGTTTTGTAAGGTTTCTGCTAAAGTATGAAATAAATAAACACTGATCTAGCAATAGGCGTTCGGTTTGTTTCTTTGCTGTTTCACAAAGGTTGAAGACATTGTTTAATTACTGCTTTATCTATGGATTTTGGCAAGTGCTGCATGATGTACACTTTGCAATGACAGTACAATCTGCAGATATTGCAATGATGATATCTTCTGAAATAAATAATCATACTCCTCCCTCTTTCATCTGTGATTCCAAGACTCCCTACGACCTTTAGCATCTTGGTTCAGTCAGTTGTAAGCATTAACTGCAGTGGGACGGCACCCAACAGGCTGGATAATATATCAGCATGCAATATGGAAACTCACAACATTTGGAATATATTAGTCATAAAATGGTCCTTTGAAATATTAATACTGTGGGCAATAACATTACAACAATGATAAATTCACAATATGTTGTGCAGTCCTCTAAGGCATGTCGCCATTTTCTCTGTGTCCTTCATGACTTGAGAGAATAAGAACAAGAATTCAATATAGGAAGACCAAATACTGAATATCCAGATATTTTCCAGCCTCCACCCAGGAGCAGTCATTACGTAATTGTATTACTGAGCAGAGACAATGTCACACTGTATGTGTGAAAGAGATGATCTCATAAAGCAGAATTTACTACTATTTTAAACAAAGATTACATGGTTGCAGAGTTGATATTTTGAACTGGCTTAACATCTCATATTAAACAATTAGCATGATTAACACCGTTAGAATCACTAATTGAACACATCAGCTTGTGTTGTTTCTCAATGTGTATTCAACTGAAAATATAACACTAGGATGATACAGTTTTCGAGTCCTTCCCATATCGGCTCAGCAGGGCCAATAGGCCGGAGTCCACCCTGACGACTCTGATGGCTCAAATTAGCATCCCTTCTTCAATTGTAAATGTGGTCGTTGACCGTCAGGCCAGAAGGTAGGAATGTGAATAGTCCATGTTGGGGGTGGGTATCTATGATACCTGCAGGAGATCAGGTCTCCTGTAGGTAGTGCTCTTCAGTTTAGTTTTGAAGCATACATGAAGTGTTTTTGGAGAGATGTGACCTTTTGCAGCTGATCCATGATGTTGTGCTGCATTATCCAGGTCATTTTGCCAAATGTACATAGAGTTTGCAAAACATAGAATCTGTTTCAAAAAATATGCAAAGGTTTTTCTAAAAGAAATTAGTAATGTTTCTCTTTGAAATAAAGCTAAGAGGGTATAACATGACAGTTTAGAAATAAACTAACCAAATTAATTGTGTTGATCCACCTCAAAAAAATCATGCAAAAAGTGTAAGCAAAAGAAATCTGGGAGACTTTGCACATGCAAATTTGCATGCAGCCTTTTGTGCTGTGGAGGATAAATAGGTGACTGCTTCACCTATTTAGTTCACAAGAACTAATGGCATTTATTTCAGTCATAATCTTGCGGGGGGTGACCAAGGTTCCATCACTATGTGACAGCTGGTCAGCAAACCTGGCAAACATGATTGACATGGCAGCACTGAATGCACATGTGCTTTATCAGGCATGCATTGGGGTGCAGGAGAGACGGGTGGACTTCCTGGTTGAGCTTGCAAAAGAGTTCGGTAACTCTCATGTGAGTGAGAAGAAGGCACACAAGGAGAAACTGCTTCGGCAACAACCTTCCACACCCAGCTCAGGCAAAAGGGCGAAGTGTCAGGTCAACCATCGATGCAGGATGCGTGTCCTGAGGCCGAAACATCATCAGTGACCCCTCACACCCCCACCATGGACTGTTCTCCCTGCTGCCCTCTGGAAAGAGGTTCTGCAGCATCCGGTGCAGGCCCACCTGGTTCCGAAACAGCTTTTTCCTACTTGCCATCAGACTTTTATTTTACTCACAACATTGGAACTTCAAACATTATCCTGAGCCGTATGCAACAAAATTTCGTTCTTTATACACCCTGTGCATTGAAAATGACAACAAAGTCAGTCTAAGTCGAAGTCGAAGTCTAAGTCTATTGTGCAACTGTGAGATGCGTTGAGGCCATTACCAGGGTACTGATAAGGTAATGGCCCTATTTACTGAACAAAAGCACCTGCTAGATAAAATCCTTCAGGCCAGTTGGACTATCGAAGCCGATATAGGTATACGTCAAAGTGGACTAACTCTAGCCATTCTAGTGATAAACCCTTACAGAAGCCTTTTAAACTCTTACTATTCAGGGATTTCATATTAACATAATTCAATCTAGGTAGGCTTTTGATGACATCTTTCTTACCTGATTATTCAAACCATAAAAAGTGAGGCAGGAAATGAGGAAAACTGGGAAAGTAATAAATGGAGAACAAGTAAAATGACAGGCAGATACCAAAATCCCACTCTGTTGTAGCGGACATAATGAATAAAATCAGCAGGCTTTGGTAATGAAGGGAAAAAGTTTCCTTTTAAATAGCTTCCTACACCTTTCCTGCTTCTTTTAAAATACTTTGCTAGCACTAAAAATGGAAACTTTAACTTTTCTTCTCATTGCAACAATTTCCTTCACATATTGTCGCCCAGTGGATAATCAGATATAATCTGCCAACACTACCAGAACATAATAGTTCTCACTGTTTTATGAAAATTCTCCAAGACACATCACACCCAGGACACGCCCTGCTTGATTCAGCTGTATAAAGACCAGAACCAACAGACTGAGAAACAGTTTTCACCCATCAGCCATCACCAGGCTCGATGTTGCTAGGTGGTCAATTTGACTATCTGTTTAAGTTTAAAGATAACTTTTTTATCAAGGAATTAGTACAACGTAAGTAATTATTTGTAGACTTTTTTTAAGTGAGACATTGTTTTTATCTAGAGAGTTGCACGCAAATTTTATTGTACAATATTTCATTTTTACAATGAAGATAATGTTGCGGTTAGCGTCACCTCATAGCTCCTCAGTATAATCCATTCAGTGATTTTTGAAATCCTGTCAGTCAGGATGGAAACTGCTTGATTCTAATCACCAGCTGATTTCTTGGTAAATCTCTGACAAAATTTACCCTTACTTGAATGCTTTCTTGACTTATTTATTTTGAACAGGGTATGTATCCATGTCGCAACATACTTGTTACCATAGAAACCAGAAGTCAGATTTTTAACAAAATGCTCCTTGGCACTTCAATCAATCTAAAAAAAATTAAAGCTCATACTATAAGTTATTTTATTTTATTGGGCACCATTTTGTATTTCTCCACATAGGATTGTTTTGGGCTTTTTTCACTACTTAATTTTTTTGTGTGTGTTTAAAAATGACAAAAAGAAAAAGGGAAGTGATGATGACAAATTTTAATAACGCCCCCGCACCTCATTTGTTAGGTGTCAAGCTAAATTTTGGAGCCAAAAATGAGTGTCTGTGCAAAGAGTAGCGCTTTACTAAAACTCAGTTATGTTTCAAAAGACTTCATAATAATTTTTACTTTATTCATCCCAGCAGGGAAATTATTTCACAGCACACGACAGGAGCTGTGTCTGCAGGCAGCCAGCAGAGCCAGCGCCATTTTTTGAAGGAGGACATGTGGCAGAGGTCGTCGGGACCGGGAGTCGAACCCGCGACGTCCGTAGGTCTAAGGCCTCCAAACGTGGGGCATGCTAACCCGCTGCGCCACCACAGCACTCATAAAACTCAACAGAATAGTTTAAATGAGCATTTGCAAACTCTCCTGCATTTCTTTCATGAGTAAATGTCTTTTTTAATACAACACTTTTTTTTAGTAATGCCATCTGCAGATTTTTCTGGGAAGACATCAAGTTGATCTCCGCTGTTCCTGTTAACAGCCACTAAAATACATCATGAACAGAAGATCAACGGGCTAAAAACACTTTGCTTTCTTCCTAAGCAGCTCTCTTGCATCGTGGACATGAATTTTTATTATCCGAGGACTCCGAAGCTGCTTCGAGTTGCCCATGGCCTCTGATTGTCAGGACATGGTGTGAGTCACAGCATTCATAAAGCTTTGATATTTACATCGCATGGCCTTTATCTGCTGCTGAATAAGGCAGTCAAAACAAGCTGACAGATTTCTTGGTGAAAGTTATCTGACAGCGCAAATCTGTTAGGATGTCAAGGCTTTTTATTGATATTTCTTTTTTTTGTGAAAATAAAAAAGTGTAATTAAAGATTATGCTTGCATTTATATATAATGTTCTTCATATATGTACATGATGAACATTATGAGGTTCTTCATATACAGGCTCCACTTTCAAAAAAAATATTGACAGTCTCAAGAAAAACAGCAAAGCAGTCGTCACATCTCCGTGTGTGTTGCTATATTTGAAAGTATAAATTAAACCTTCTGGTCTGAATCTCTGTATATAGCACATGAGGAACAGGATGACTCACTTCACACCCTTGAACATCACTGAGCTGTGAAATTAACAAAAAAAAACCCTGCATAATTAAGAAAAATATGATGAATTTAAAGCAATGCTTAGATTTACATTGAAAATAAACTCCAAAACAAGTCTTTCTGTTTTTTTCCTTTAAGCCTGTTGTGAATCATCTCCCACACCACATTTTATTCTAGTACGGTAATCCTACATCTATAAGTGCCACACATAAAGATTGTCATATATCCAATTTAACACCTTAATTTTATATATTTTCCCCCTACGGAGAGAAAAGGCTCCATACCAATTTCAGCGCACAGACGCCTAAAGCAACCCAGTTATCACTTGATTTTGTCTGAATCAGAATGTTAATCATGCTGGAATAACTAACCTTACCATGTAAAGATAAATCCTTTCAGCCTGCCCACACTGGGGTCTTCCGAGGCTATCGCAGCATGACTTTTTTTTATGATGAAACAGCGGCAAGCGGTGGAGGGGCTGAAGGGAGTGGGCGATCAGGACACAAACAGTTTTTTCTTCAGCAAACAGCAGGGATGAGATGCAGAGCTGGCAGCGATATGGCATCCACACCTCAAGCACAGCCAACACGGCTCCTCGCTTGCCTTGGAAAGTCATAGGCCATCGACGGTTAAAATAGCTTATGCAAAAAAGCAAATAAACTGACTCGAGTGGATCCAAGCTGGTTCGCATGTTGACAACTAAACTCTTTGGGTATTTGTGGGCTGCTATGAGAGCATTTAGGGAAAAAAATCTGCAAAATTACAGTATTAATTTGCATATGTTTCTATTTGAAACAGAAAAATATCCCCTCTACTTCTAATATTCTGGTTCTAATTGTTACCATGAGGTTTTTCAAATAGTATTAGGAAAATATAGAAGCAAACACTAAATTCATGGGGTGTTATTCAAATACTCGTTGCACAAAAAATAACACATCTTCTAAATAGAGTGATACAAGTACACAAAGCAATTGTTAACTGGATAGTCAGGCTATCTGCACAAGTTGTCACTTGCACCTTCATTCCTATAATTTTACAGGTTTGTCATCATAAGTGAGGGGTGCCGCACATTTTGTTATTGAGCTATGGACTGTCTTTGCTTTTCAAATCAAAACAAATTAGTCTATTTTGTATGAGAAGAACAAAGTTTAGAGGGATGTTTGTCAGTCAGATGAGCTACAGTGCACAGCAGGCTTGAGAAGTTGCTATTATTATTAATGGGACAAAAATGGTGGTATCTCTGGCACTTCCTCATTAAAAAGACTTAAAAGAATGGTTTCAGAATCAGAATTTCTCCCAAATGTTTAGCAACTCTGAGACAATAGCTGGAAATAAAATTGTGAAAAAGTCCAAATGCACCCTTTTTACACCCAGCAGACTTGTGTAAAAAGGGTGCACATGTCCTCCACATGTTTCCTCCCAGAAACATGTGGAGGAATGGCACCACTAGATTACTCTGTGTTCCTTACAGACTGAAGTGACTCCTGGCAATCAAACATAAACCCTGTCTCTTGTTAAAGGGACACTGTTCAAATGGTGTCATGAAATTAGCCTCAGCAGTACAGAGGGACTAATTGTTCAAAACTTTCGTATACAGTGAATTTAAAAAGTATGTACACCCCAGTTAAACCCAGATTTTGTAGCATTAAAAAATGAAAGCATTACAAATTCTTTCAAAAACTTTTTCACGCTTACGTCAACGCAATCTTTAATGAGTTGAGAAACAAACAGACCTCAGAGAGGGCAATATAGGAAAAACAAAAAGCAGCAACAAGTTGGTTGCAAAAGTGTGTACACCATTCAAATTGTACTTTGTTGAACCACCTTTAAGCTCAATTTCTGCATTCAGTCTTCTTTGGTAGGAGTCTGTCAGGACCCCTCATTTGGACTTCGAAATATTAACCTGCTCTGCCTTGAAAATATTTTCCAATTCTATCATATTGTGAAGACATGTTTTGTCCACAGTCTCTGTCAATGACCCTAAAGATCTTCTGGCTTGACCCGTCCAACACTTTGTACATGAGACCTAAAGCTTTTTGGTCAAAACGGACTTTTATTTAGGATAGTTCATAATCTAATTTGACTTGATTAAAAATCTAGCTCCAGATCAGAAAAAGTGTTCCCAGAGCTTGATGATGCCACCTCAGTATTTCATCATGGGCATGACATTTTTCAGCTGTTGCACAGCTTTGTTTTATCAAACATAGTTTTTTTTTATCATTTCTACCGTCTCTTTTGCATGTCGCCAAAACCTGGCTTTGTTTTTTTTTTTTTCAGGGGTGTGTAAATCTACTGCCTTCATGTAATTTCTTCAACATAGATCAGAGGGTTCTCTTTGTTAACAATGATTACTCTAAGTTAGCCTCGGACGCTGCTACACGAGTGAAAATATTGTTGATGAAGCCAGGTGATGGTGTGAGAGCAAAGACATCATTAGCCCCCGTCATCACACTTCATCAGAGGAGAGGAAGTGTGACCGTTCTGCAGGCATAATGAGCTGGAAGTATGAACAAAAGCAGATGGCTTTATGAGTCAGACAATGGGGTGCTTGTGATTGAACGTATATCATTCATTTCAATTTAGGCATTTAGGGCATTTTTTCTCTCTCTCCTCCTTGCTGGATGTCAGTGCAAGTCCATTACCAATGAGCTGATGAGCTGCTATCACTCTGAATCAGAGTCTCTCAATGCTGAGAATAATTCTTTGATGCAGAAAGTGTACAGTTAAACTGTGAAAATTGACACATTTCCAAAGGTCTACTGTGAAGTGTAGTTTTTGGACGAAATAAGTAAACTTTGAGCTTCTCCAACAAAATAAAAGCTGTAAACAAATTTATTTTTACAACCACATGACAGCAGCTGTCAGTCATTTCCACAGGTTTCACTGTATGTCTTTGTTGACTAAGCAGCACCCAAAGAAACTTATCTGCTCCGTTGGAAGAGCCCACAACAGGACGGCTGCTATGGAGCAATTAAGAGCTGTTTCTTAATCCAGCTGCCCTCGAGTGCCAACAAATGGGGCTGCTCTCCCTCCAACTCCTTCTCCGCCCGCGGCAGACAGCAAGTGCAACAGTGGCTACTCACCCCCAGTTTCTTACTCCGTATCCTCACGTACCCCTGCTTCACTATGTCGTTGAAGTTGGAAGCCATGGTGAGGGGAAGCGGGTCGCTTCCTATCCGAAAGATGCGGTGAAAAATAAATAGCGTCGTGTATGTTTTTTTTGTTGTTTTTTTTTTTTTCAGTGGCGAAAGCTTTAACTTGAAGCTACGTCCGTCTGACATCCAACAGGAGGAGAGCAAGTGGTGCGAGCAACCTGCTCCAGTGTCAGCTAGCGCTCAGGCTGGCCGGGCTCAGCGGAGCGATCCATCCGGGAGAGGAGGGAGATACCATTCGTCAGCTGATTCACTGAAGCCGGGGAGAGGTGGGAGGCAGAGGCGCTTCCTGGACCACACCATCCCGGGAGAACGAAGGGGATGGAGGAGGAGGGGGGGGGATCGCTGTCGAGGACAACCTGGATCTCCTATTCTGTTTTGGTTTGAGAAAGACAGACAGATAGAAAAATGTTTTTATTATTAGCCCTTCGTTTAAAAAAAAAATCAACAAAGTAAGAAAAAGACAAGTCAACTTAAAACTTCAAAGCACAGGAGTAGACAGGGGTGCAGCCTGGGGAGCATTTACAGTCTTCATGGGGATCTTATGTTGCCAACTAGTACAAACAGTAAGACAGATTTCCAAGGTACTTGTCTTTAACAAATCGTCTTTTTTTTTCCAATTTCATTTAAATACAGTCGCCACTACAAAGGGACAGAATATCTTTAAAATTTTAATCCAAAATTTTTAGATTTTCAGTCTGCCTTACAGAGCCTTTACTTATGCATCTCACAGAGGCATATTATAGACAACAGCCATGATAAAGAAGTCTGAAATATATATACTTTACACAAAAAGAAGAGTTGACTGACAAAGACAAACATTGAATGTGTTTAACTTACAAAGATGCTGGGGACATTTCTTCAATGCATGACATTACTGACTCTTTAAAATACCTTTTTTTGTATCATTTAAATGCAGAGTGAACTTTTAAAGTAAACTGAAAAGGTTCTGTCTTGTGGTTTTGAACAGGATTAAGTTCAATACAATCTGACAAAATTTTTTATTTTTTTTTTAACATTCTTTATTTAAGAATGTTATTAATCCGACATATATGCATATGTATATTTATACATGCACTTACATTAAAAAAAAGATTAAAAAAAAAAACACACTAGGGGGCTCAGCAAACATTTAAGTCCATTTCGGCAATTGACATTTCTTAGAAAGGTCCTGATGTTCTCACCTGAAAGGGAGGTTTACATATCCAGTGACTTCCATTAAAAGAGAGAGACATACAGAGGAGGCTTTTTATAACCCATAGCATCTTTATCAGTGTGGCCATCCACAATCTGACAAAATTAGCACAGACATAGATAAACATAATATCAAACTTCTTGCAAGGCCATCTCATTTCTAACACGTAAATCTTGAAGAGAATCTGTGGAGTTTCCTGGTGACAGTAGCACATACGACGGGGCCCTAGACTCTGATATCGAATGCTCAAAAGGAAATGTCAAAGGTCTGTCTCTCTGTACAAAATGTCAAAGTAGAACGCTAGAGTATCAGTCTTAGTTATGTATGTATGTTTTCTGCTCAACTGCCAGTGATTGCAGCATAAAGGATATTATTGAGGCTATATTGGTTCATCATAAGTGTGCAAAGATAGTTTCTCAAAAAGTGTAATCGCAGGATATCAACTGTGCCCAGTTTGATTTAAATAATAATTCAAGTCTTTTTAGAAATAGGTCTTTTTGCTGCCTTCAGCTTCTTTGATGTGAGAATTTTTCTGCTTTTCATCATCCTGCATGCTAATGATAATATTATATGGACTCTTAAGTGAATAGATAAGTAAGTAAAAGATGACCTCATTCTTGGAAGGCATAAGTTGTGGATGTGTCATACATTTTTCAAATAATATTACTTTTTCATTTTCATCTTTTAAACAGAAAGGGCTCATGCTTTGGGCAATATGCATGGTTAGTATGAGTACCAGCATCTTTAATAGATATTGTAGCCTATAAATAATTTCTGCTGCCAAGTTTTTACTTTCACAAGTTTTGTTCTTTTTGGGGGCATTCTAAGGCATGCACAGTTGAGTTAAATGTATGGGATTTAAAACCTTAACATTATTAATTATAAGGTGTGCTTGACATTATTTTTCTTTAATGAGAGCCATTCTCTTTCAACCTTTGACATTTTTGGTCAGACTACCGACTGAAACATAATATGTAGGTGAAACGGCATTGTCATCTCCAAGTTTGCCTTGTGGTTTAAATTCATCTGGATTGCGGTTACTTTGTATATCCTCATTTCTGTGTAAAGACAGAAATGCTTCTATTTTCTCAATGTGTGCAAGAAGATTGAATCATGCACACAAAATACTAAATCTGTGTTGCAACTGACAACTGACTACACCACTGGACAGGACACATAAGACAAGCTGGCTAATGTGCAATATGGAGGTGTGTGCCGTTGTCTCCAGCAATGGGGACCGAATTCACAGGGTAAACCTAGGTGGATCTCTCAGTGTGAGAGGGTTATACTCTGTCCAGAGACTGTGGATTGCTCATTTTATCTGCTTGATGAAATCATTTTGGTTTCAGCTAACACAGTGACCAGTGACCCAATGTGTGTAAATGTTACAATAAGATGCTTGGATGGTGGTGTAGTTTTAGCATTTTTGCTTTGCAGCAGTAAAGCCTTGGGTTTTCCAGGTTCTTCCTAAATGGAATTTGCATGAATTTCCCCTTATGCTTGGGGTTTTATTACACTTTCTTCTTCCCTCTGTATTCTGTGTGTCTCTGTATTGCCACAAAAACACAAACATAAAACCTTTTGAGGTCGACGCCCGCCCTGTGGCGGGCATGACGTCATGTTTCTGTGTGTGTTTTTTGCTCCAATGTGATAATAAATTTTGTCAAAATGAAACAAACACTGTAAAATCACAAAGTTTAGGATGTTCTGAAAATAATGATACCAAACAAGGTAAGGTAAATAGTTTTTATGGTGAAAATATAAGGGTAAATTCAAAATTAGACCAAAACGGCCATTTAGACCCAAGACTCCAAAGGGTTAAATGGTGACTCAGTGACAGCTGGAGATATTCACTGGAAAATGCATTGAACATGGTTGAATGGATGCCTAATGTCTGCTTCTACCAGGGTGTTTCCTTCATCCAGAACCAAAAGATTCTGCCACCACAATAATGAATTACCACAATCTCATTTTGTGAATGTTCAAAACAGTTTATGTCATGGCACTGCCTCAGTTCACTGAAAAAAAAGTTTTTCTTAGAATTATCCAAGAATTCTTTGCCTGCCAACATATTTGATCAAGTGCCTCGTCTTCATTATTTATACCACGCCGTAACTCCCCTAGAAGGATGTCACAGCCAGCGGATAAAAGTATGTAACTTATTTGTCACTTGCACCTGAACAAATATTGCTTATTGTGCATTTGGAGTCACTGTGGAGTCGGCACACTTCTTACTTCAGAGAATAGGGAAGCTTTCTGTTAGACTGCACTGTGTTTATCCCCAAATCTTTGATGATTTCCTAAATTTTGATCGGTTAGCAGGTGGCAGACAAAGGAGTTCAACCAGGCTAGCATTAATGCAAGAACCGCCACTGACAACACTAAGGGTTTGAATCAGGCACAACTTCTGTGAATTTTCATCATTTAACTTAAGGAACCATTCCATCTTCGTCAACAATAGGTTTGACGTAAATACTTTAAACAGCCTAGTGGTTGGAACATTTCATTCCTTGCTTTGTTCTTTGTCATTTGGTTGCTACCTGCCTGAGCACGGATATTATCTCCACATTTTTTTTTGACAGATAGCATACAACTAAGTGAATGCAATTTTAGCCCACCACTGTACTTTGGCTTTTTTTTCATCATTTTTCAGGCAGTTCTGAATTGATGTTGGCCAACACTTTGAACAATGAAACTAATTGTGTGACGTAAGGATTGGCAAAGGAAATGTGAGTCAACCGTATTATACAAAGCATCCAACGACAGCTTTTATACAAAGATGGTGTGGCAGATAAAGTGGTAGTGAAAGCACAAAGCTATAATTCTGACTTGGTTGTGATAAGAGATGTTGAAGTTAATGTTAGGTGGCAGAAGGCACAGGTGTATCAATTGGAAAGGCTACTGGTGTAATGTGAAATGCAACATAGAAGTGGATTATGTAATAGAGTTATGTATTCTGCACAAAGTTCATAAGTACAGTTTATGATTAAGGGCTTTTCTAATACAGATATTTTACAATATTAAAAATGTCTCTTTGATTTCATCTTCTGTCCACACTCAAGTAAAAGTTAGAAAGGAAAAATTATTTCTAAATCTAGTTTCTAAAGTGGAGATTGTTGTTGTGATGCTTCCACTAACATTTTGAAAATTCATCTTTGTTGATGAGCTTTAAGCCTTTAAGGTTGGGATCTTGGCATCATCCTAATGATTATGTCCCTCTGGCTGAGCCCAAAAGGGTGATATTACTTGGGTTTAGAGGAAACTAGTTGTTAACTATTAAAGATTACTACCTTAAACCTAAAACTTCCAGGGGTATGAATAACGATTCAATGTTACGGTTGAAACCAGATATTTACATGCACCAAATAAAAAGACCTTTGTACATTTTTTCCTCACTGTCTGAAGTTAAATCTTACCAAAGCTGTCTTGTTTTAGGCCAGGTAGAATTACCCAGGAACAATTTTTTGATATTTTTTGAAACTTTCCTTGAATTCAGAAGTTTGTATACATTTGGTCAGTATCAGGGATAACTGTCTTTTACGCTTTATGACTTGAGTCAAAACCTTTGGGCTTCCTTCCACAAGTTTCTCAGTTGCTGGAGTTCTGGCTCATTTCTCCTGACCACTTTTGGCCAGATTTAACTTCAGACAGCAAGAAAAAAAGTGTGTCTTTTTACTCTGTGAATGTAAGCATCTGGTTTCAACCGCATATATCTGAACCTCTAAAAATCTAGAATAACATGTTTTAGTGATATTGGAGACAAAAATCATAGCTAGAGTTGCTAGCTATGATTTGTTGCTAGCTTTCTCAAAAACATATCACTTTTTTGAGAAAGAGACGGTGGAGGGACTCGAAAACTCGTTAAATATAATGACTAAGTTAGAAACATTGTTTTTGATTAGAAATCCTAGACAGATTTAAAAAGATAAAGTATCTGGAGTACAGTAGCTAAGGTCTGAGTGATAACTGAGGTTTTTCAAGTCCAGGACATCAAACTGACTGTTTGACACTTTTCTCTGAACGAAAAATGAAAACTCACTTTCATCTCACCCTGTCTTTTTTTAATCAATTAAGTGAGTGCAGCTTCTTAGTAATTGTAATTTCTTGAACAGAAGGCAGTCTGACTTTTGAGGACCAAGAGAGGAAGTTTAATTGCCGTCTGTTTCAGCAAGTAGAGCAATCTATCCACAATTACTGTTTCCCTCACACTAAGTCATGTACTTTTTTTTCGTTTTACCAAAACACAATCACTCCTGCTGAGAGGAGGCTTTATCCAGTCTGCGCCTGACAGGTGCCACTTTGAGAAGCGTTATCCTGCCAAGTGCCAGCTTTTGAGACTGCAGGTGAATCTCACTTTCTCTCTCTCTCTTTATGTTTTTGTGTTGCCGTTCATAATGTCACCATAGTGTCGAGAATAAACCTCTTTGAAACGAATGGTTTGACTTTGATCTTTTTCTCATCTCCCTGGACGTGTCCTCAAATATCAGACTTGTCAGTGTTGTTTTGTCTCCATAATCCTCTTTGTTCAACATGACCCTGTTGTATTCCTACTGCCTTGACATCCTCTCAGGAAGAAAACAAAGCTGACAGGAACATGAAAATCAACCTTTTTTGTTCATCCATTTTTGCCAAATACCCAGTTCTGGCTACTGCCATTTGTCATCCCAGTTTTTAAGAAAAGTAATTGCCTTCCACAAAACAACACTAGCAACCAGTTTGGGCTCCTGTTGGACTCAGATAAATTGGCAGAACTCTCCAAGTAGACTGACTACTCTGCTTCTCCAGAGTCAGAACCAAACATGGAGAAGCAGCAATCAATTTGTATGCACCAGAAATCTGGAACAAGCTTCCGGAAAACTGCAAAACACCGAAAACACTAACTTTATTTTAAATCTAAAAATCCACGTTTAGAGTTGCCTTTGATTGATAATTGGAAGTGTATATTTGATTATGATTATTCTTTGTGATTTTGATGAAGGCATTTGTCTGTTGCAAGTTTCATAACTAGCCGTATGTGTTTACCATGTAAAGCACTTTGAAACGCCTTCTCCTGAAATGTGCTATACAAATTGACTAGACTAGACTTGACTTGACTTGACTTGACTTGACACATAAACCAACATATGGCCCTGACATACATGAGTGCTTGCCAGTGGGGTCAGATGTGTTGAGACTCACTCAAGAGCAAGTAGACCTTCACCAAGGACACATGCAAAGCAGCCAATTTCTGCTGAGCTGTGGAAACCAATCCACGTCCAATATGGCAACTTATCAGCCTGGAATCTCATAATCATTGCCATTTTTCACTCTCGTCTCACATCATGTATCAGTCCCTTCCTGTCTATGATGATTGATAGTGAGAAGCTGTACCATCCATTAAAGAAGCAAGCATTCCTTTAAAAAAACCCCAACTTGATCTGTTTATTCAGTCGCTACAGGGGTGAAGATGATTTTAATTGCCTGGTAAAATATTAAAACCACTTTTGCATTAAATGCTTAGTTTGCCTGAGCACTCCTTGGCTCATGAACACAAACAGCTAAATAATTAACACTTTCTAAAAAGATAAGCAAGGAAGAAAAAAAAGAGAGAGCAGAAGTGAGAGAGAAATGCAACTCTGTGGTGAGCTGTGTGCCAGGTAGGCATTTTTACATGTAGGCGACGAAAAGAAAATAGAGATCACACATTATGTTAATGTTCTGCTTTGGGTGCCTGTACTCAAGCTTTTTACAGCAACTCGTATCAGCCTGATATGTTAATAGTCACAATGGGATTTGGGGTTGATTAAATGTCAATGCCTGGAGGAGGAAAACTTGAGTGCAGAAAGGGAAAAATTTCTTCAAATAGCAGAAATAGTTAGATTTGTGCAGTGCAGGTCCTTAGTCATGCAAGAATGATGCAGGTTACATGCGTAGTATGTAGTCTCAGGGGAATCAGGCTATGATATGTTTGCCATTCACCCCATTACATGCTGAAGTGGTTGGAGGGCTTCACTGTCCTTCTGCAGAAGGTGAACCATGAGAGTGGGTGAACCAAGAGGGTCCTTTACTTCAGTCAATGAATGAACAGAGTGTATAAGCCTTTACAAGCACTCCTCACATTACCAGATTAACACTCAGAAAAAGAACTAAGGGTCTGATTAAATTTGCAGCAGCATGTCATGTCTGCCTCTATGAATTAATTTGCAAGATGTTTTAGTAGATAGAGCTTCAATTTTTAATTTTGTCCCATCAGGGTTGAAATAAAGAACGCATTTACATTCAAAAATGATTTTTACCATTTTTCTGTCAATTTAGTCAATTATTGAGCTTCTGGACCTGAACGCTTTTCACATTTTTCTTTTCTTGCGGAGGGCATATTTTTAATACGTTGCAAATAAAGCCAGAGGTAATCACTCATCTAGTTAAAGAGACCGAGCTTGGTTTTGAATGCTTTAACATTAATACATGTAAAATATACATACACATGATTTCTAGTCAGTGTAAATGGTTGTGTTATATTTAGGATTTTTTAATTTTTTTACATGTCAAAGATGTCTGTAGTGATGGAATTCTGTTTGTTAGAGTTTCAAATGGTACAGCAAAGGCAGATACAAAAGGTTTGACAAGTGCATGACGTTGAAAATACTTTTTTCAATATACCTCTTTTAATTTGTGCCACCTTTTAATTGTTTTGTTTTCATTGTCTGCACTAAAACAAACATTGGTCGCACAATTTTTTTTTATGGTGGATATGGGTGTTTAAGTACTGACTGACTTCATGCAGCTGCACCCAGCATTAGCAAGCAAGTTCTAGAGGTACATGCTGCATGGCCAATTTTTCTTTAAAGTCACATGACAGTCATTCTTGAAAGTTGCTGAGGACCCAAATATACTGCTTAGATTTTAAAGAAACTCAGTCCACTCTATGTGTCTAAATTATCCTGTTAAGGATTGCAGGATTATAGGAATTAACTTTTGTCCTAAAATGAAAATGTCTAAATCAATTTAAGCATATATTGTGGAAGATTAATATGTTTTAAGTTTTTATTGGATGATTTTGTAATCACAACATTGTGTGATTATCATCTAACTGAAGCTACAGTGTCAGACAAAAAGTAAGATAAAAGGTATCAAATTGGCATCTTCTCCAACCCTCCACCATGTTACTGCAACCTTTTGTAACAGCTGAAAAATGACTTTCACTTGTTAAGTAATGACCACATTGCTCCAGTATTTAAACTTTCACTGTCACATAAACACAGCCGTAAATGTAGAATTATATGGTTGATTTGATGCAAAATGGTGAAGTCCCTCTCTTTAAATAAGCTTAAATAAGCTGACAAAAAGCTAAACTCAGTGAGCACAGCCAGACACATAGCAAGACAATGAAGACAAAAAAAAGGATAAACACAAAACAGAATGAAGTGTAGTGGAAAATAGAAAAAATAGGAACCAGAGAGGCAAGATCACGTATAGAAACACAAAAGAGAAGTTGATCACTCTCAGGAAAGGAAAGGCTACACCTCCCGTTTGCTTGACCCAGCCTTTGTCTCCTAAATTGGGGTCCATTCTGCGTCACAACAAGGCTAAACCCAAGGCGAGATCTGTGGAGTCTTTTGTGGCGCTTGCTGGACTCTACTAAGATTTTAACTGCGTGATTTTTGTCAGATGAGGTTAAGATTGAACTTTCTGGTAAAAAAAAAACAAAAAAACATAAGAACACAGGGGTTTTCAACATGAAACAAATGGTGATTAGGTGTAAATGCCAGATATAAAGGTATAGAAGAGGGTCTGAGAGGGTGTCGGTTTGTTTCTTGTTTCTGAGAACCTTGTTGGATTGCATTGCGTCATCAATAATTTGAAATAACAGGAAAATGTAAATAAACATCTGATCGACTCAAAACAATAAGCTGAACAAATGGCTGAATTAATCCATTTAATCCCAATTTTTTCTCAGACATGAAAATATTAAAATCATATATCATTGATAGGCCTTTGAACTAACCAAGGGTAAATAATTAAAAAAATGTGGAAAAATATATGGAAAAGTGTGTTTTATGATCAGTCACAATTGTGACCGGTGGGATAATGTATGGTGCTGTCATTAACGTGAGCTAAAAGTGTGGTTTTCCAAGTAGAGAAAATCATAATATGGGAACATTGTTTCTTTATTTGAACATACGTTGCCACAACATTACTTTAGTCCAGCAAGGGAAGCGTGACTAATATCTATGCCCTGCAGAGGGCAACATTGTCTGCAGTGCGAGGAGAACCAAGTGAAGCTGAAATGAGGTCCTCTCATCTTTTCTTTTTATATAAAAACAGAACAAGTTAAGTCAAATTCATTTCTAACCTTCTTAAAAATAGAAACATGCAAAGATTTTATTAATGTATTTTCTTTGTAATCTCTCTTAATCTAGATATTGGAAAGCTAGATTCAAATGGTTCTGCACTGGATAAAAATGGTTCTCGCTCAATTCTTTTCAAATAGATAAAACTATATTCAGTGTTGCAGTGTTGGCATCTTAAGATCTTGCAGGTTATTGAGTTCTGTGTTTGTTCTGACAGATTTTATATAAAACAGGTGGTTTGTGTGCTTCTCTCAGTCCCTGTGGCTTTTGAGTCCTACTTTAGAACTGGCACAGGAACATGAGTCCAGAGCTCACCAGCCAAGTCGGGATAAAGCTACTCCTTTTACCACTGGGGTGGTGTCACAACGTCCCGTGTGTAAGAGCATGAAAAAACTAGTGGAAATCAAACCTCTTCCATAAATATATGAAAGGTCAGCAATTTTATCCCAGCCCTGGCCCAGGATTCTGCAGATCATCTCAAGTTTGTTGTAGCTCTTTATGTTCCAAGAAACAGGACAATGACCCAATTTTTTAAAACTAGTATTGCTATAAATTGTGGCTGTTTTAATTCACCAATTATACAATTGTGGTTTCCTTTATGTTGTGCTTTTGTCACATTACTATCACTGACCAACAGAATTTGACATCAGCCTGTCACAATTTTTTTGCTTCATCATATGTGAAGGCAAAGAGCAGAATGTTCCCATTTGCCACATATGTCCTGATTTTTAGCTATATTCTTAAACTTGGCTGTATTTAGCTTTTCAGATTCTGTTTTAGTTTGTACAGATAAATATTTCTAGATAAGTATGCCAAACCTTAGACAAGCTGCATTTATTGACACAAAGTCAAATTTCTATGTTGCTGAAGATTTATTGCCCAATCCTCAAGTATGTAATAAATCCCAGATCACACCACAATGATTTCCTATGGAAAATGCTATTTGTTGGCTTTAAAGCACAATTCTGACCATTGTTAAATACAACATAAAGACATAAAAGAAAAGTTGTCAGAGACGGGTGATGTTGGGTCAGTGACACACACCCAGAAACAAACACCATTGCAGTGAGAAAGATACTTTTTGTTTCTATCTCCATGCACTATATGGTTCCAAATCCTCTCACAGAGAGGAACATGTTATAATTTCTTTTAATGCCTAGATCTGATGCAGACCTCACTTTATTTATTTGCAGTAGCAGAACTAACAGCAGTGCCGTCTGGGAGGCAGCCAGCCCCTCCTGGAGAGGTCCAGTAAGCAAAACTTTCCCCTTTTGCTTGTTTTAGGAAGACTTCGACATGTGGCAAACATCTGTATTCACAGCGTAAAAGCAGTCTGACTGACACCTTTTTATACAGGGACAAATGTCAGCAGTGGTGGTACACGTGCGCAATCTGTTGACAATAAATCATCTCATGTGTGATTTCTCCCCCTCTCCTAGTTTTGCTATTGAAATATTCAAAAATAAAGTTGTAGCCTTGCCAGTAGTTAAGTGAGATGAATGTAGGTTAATCACTGTTAGAGCACTGCGAGAGAGGTGAAACTCACATGAGACCAATTTTGTAAATATACCTTGATAAATCATATGGTGTTTTGTATATTTTCTGACAAATTGTTGCTAACTGCTGCAACATTAGTCAACATTGTATAATTTTCATTAAAGAGAGGAAGCTTTTCTTCTGAATGGTGATTTGTGTTGGAACAGCACAAATATTTGATCAAAGAGCCCCCGGCAATTAGCTAACACATGTACCGACTCTGATTTGCTTATATTACAGCTATTGAGACTTCAGCTCCTTCCAATTGTATACCAATTGCACTTAAAGTGCACATATATTTTAGAAACAGAAAACCTAAAAACCTCTAAAGGCTAATACATAAATGAAACCAGAATCAGCCCCTCTGTCGCTTTTCATAACAACCAAGTAATTTTATCATGTATGCAGGAAGTGTGTATAAGTTCCTCAATCACAAAATACTGCCTCTGCAGTGGAGACACCACAACCAAAACCCAAGAAAAGGTTTGTAGTACAAGAAGTTCAACACAGGACCACCATGAAGACAGAGGGTATTGTTTGTGAGCAGAAAGTTTATTGGATAACAAAATGCATTTTAGTGAATTTGTAGATCACTATTTAATTTCCTTTCCATCCACCACAAGGTTGAAGTGACTTGAGGCCAAATGTGAATAAAACTGACTGCGGACTGACTTGTAGATTTAAAGTGGAGTTTTGACAGCTGGGTTACTGTTGTATAACAAAATTTTAGTCATGCGGTCATGGAAGTGTAATCAGACTTTCATAGCCGCAGTATGCACACTAATATGAAGTGAACTATTCCAATGAGCTTGTGGGAAGAACACACTGTACACACAATGATGGTCAGAGCAGGGGGAGAAATTACGGTTATCTGAGAATGCTTCCAAAATGTTAATGTTATTCATTTTTGTCACAAGCTATCACTGCTTAATACTCGTCACGCGTAATCACATTCCTCCAAGGGGGGTGATTTTAAAACGCAATCCAAAATGCCGGACAGTGCAACTAGCCCAGACCGGCCTAGACCTTGAGTTTGCACGGCACGGTGCTGTGACGTCGTTTTCGTGTCTACAAGAGGATGTGAGGGTCCGTTAATTACAGGTGTCCACAATTAACGTTCCAAACAAAAATATCCCTTTTGGACAACTTTTTGCTAACTTGTGCTAGCTTTCTTCAATGCTTCTTTACATAGAGTATTTGTTTTGATCAAGTAAATAAATAGCTCATGACAAATGTAGTTAAACAACCGGTGTCATAATGTCCCATGTTGTTCTAATAATGGCGCCTGCCAATTTACTTAAAAAAGTCACCCAAATTAACTTGTTTTTCACCATCAATTTCAAGTGGATTGCAGTAGCAATTTTAGTACACACTACATGTTTCTAAATTGAGTGTGTTATAATAACTGGTTATTATAAATCAAATGTCCAAGATTTTACAGAGGCTTAAAATAGCTCAATAATTTCATGAGTCACCTTGCCAGTCTTGCTTACTCTTTCCTCACCAAAGTACTCTCACCATCATTGCAACAAAAAAAATCCTCCTTCACAGTGTGCCTGTTCACATGCAATATTTTTGGATCACGAGGGCTGCGCAAACCCACTCCCTGTCAAGTGTTATGTTTTGTTCATCTGCCAAAGTAAAGGTTTGACAAGGAGGAACATAGTCATTAGCACTGGCAACCATAACTTCTCACTTCACTTCTGACTGTATCACCTCCATCTGATTCCCATCCAACTGTACTCCGGCCCCAGACAGCACCAAGAACATAAACAGGTAAGTAAATGTAAAAAATATTAATAATAATAATAATAATTTGAAAGTAAACATGTATCACATCCATATTGACTTCACAAATTCACAAGCACATCCAGACACATCGACTTGCTCCCTCTCTCTGTTTTCCTCAGGTATAGATGGTCTCTTTGACACAGCCTGCCAGTCTGCTGCCATGCAGCGCCACATTTAGCTCTGCAACAAGCGCCAAACTGCAGCGGAGCACAGCACAGTGAGGAGGTTATTAATGGCCTTCTTTATTTCCAACGACAGTCTAAAAACACTGGTGGCACCATGCAGACCCTGCTTGCTACAAGCTTGTCTTTCATCCCATCTGTCTTCACTCCCTTCACTCTCCTTGGTCCTAATGGCCCCATGGCTTTCACTCTGTCACTTTTGCTGCTAATACATGCTTTTCTGTCTGGTAAGCACCAATAGAGGGTCTTATTGACTTTGTGAAAAAGCGTCTAACAATCTTTTAATACCACAGATGTGTTGCACTGTTTCTTTAATTATTTTTTCTATAAACTGAAGAATCTTGAACCGTTTCTCCCATATAATTAAGCAAAGAGGAGAACTTCTGAGCACACAAAGCCAAGAGATCATCAAAACTTTGTAGTTTTTCCCCTAACCTTCAAGTTATCTCTGCTGACCTTCTTGCCTTTCATTTCTCAGAGCCTCATAACACCTATCCCTTCACCCTGCTGTGAATTTTGACACCTGTTTGATGTATCCCTCTCTTTACTTTTGGGTGTGCAGAAATGGCCCATCCATCTCCCAATGCCCTGCAGAGCGCAGCCAATCATGAGCCAAGTGATTCCGTTTGATAAAAACCGGATATGCTTATGTGCTAACATTATTGTAAAAAGGTTTTTTACATACATACTTGCATTCTACATTCATTTCCAAGAATGTAGAAAGCATGCAGACTAATTTGTGCATATGTTTTTAAATTTAGAGAAAACCTCTGGTTTCCAACCAAGTTTGCATGTCAAAAAGTAAATAAGAAATGTCTGTAAAGGTAAAGAGCATTAGCTCCATGTATTAAGTATTATGAGGTCTAAATCTCCAACATTCAGATTATTAACTCAGCAGGACAGTTTTCATATTTCTCTCATACTGCTGCAGCCATGTTAGTACACCCTAAGCCTACATGGTCGAATTTAACAGCACTTCTCTGTGGAATAACAAAGAATGACAACTAGAGTCTAAGCTAATTTCTGTCTTACAGACATCATAACACTCATGGACATGTAAATGTTGGAACCCATTATGCACTGGTAGCTTTTTTTGCACTGCTACTCAGAAACAAATAAGTTTTGATGACCTGTCTATGAGTACAAGCCATCACCTGTGACTGGGAATAATATGGGAGAACTGCTAACCTAACAAGACATGACCATATACCTAAACTGAGAGGCCAGCCAAGCAGAGCCTTAACCAGAAATGCAGCCAAAGGCTCCATGGTACCTTTGGAGAAGATGCAGAGATCCACAGCTCAGAGTGAGCAATCTGTCAACGGTACAACTAGTAGCTATAAATTCCACAAAGCTTTTTATATGGAAAAATGACAGAAGAGCATTGTTCAGATGAAGCAGTAAAGTTTCCAAATGTAAAGTAGGATACAGAGCAAATTTGTGGAGGAGGCTAACTTCACTCTGAATACACTATTCACCTGTGAATGCTTTACTTTAACTGTGGAGATGCTTTACTTTAACTGAAAAAGAAAAACCCTTAAACCTGGTTGAATTTCTAGCAGAGTACAGTAACACGCCAAAACATGCAACCAGTGCTACAAAGTAATAATTTAGCAGACAACATATCCATGTATTAGAATGGCTTAGTCAAAGTTCAAACCTAAATCCAGCTGAGAGTATGTTGACAACATATTGACAACAAATGTTTGCTAAACATTTTGAAAATGAGGAATCATTTTCCTTTCCCTTTTCAATTTTGCCCTGCTGTTGTGCTGGGCGCGAGAATGTAGAAAGGTTTAAGGGTTGTGAATACTTTTAATGCAAACATATGATTGAGATTTAACATCATTCTATATTTTTATTGGAAATAAAACTTCATTGTTCTTCCAGAGGAAATAAATGTGTACATTTTGATGCATGTATGACATGATCGATAACAGTACAGTTAACTGCTATAATTATTACAGCTCAAACTGCAAAAACTGTTACATTGCTTTATTTCTGATTTTATTAAGAGTCCTGTCAAAGGAAATGCAAAATATAGAAACAAATATTTTGATGACCATAAGACCACTCTGTGGGTTGGGTGGACTTCCTGACCGGCAGGAAATTTTAGCTTAAGTTCCTTATTCTGGAAAATAAAAACAAAAGCAGCCAGGTGGGTGAATACAATACACAACACACTCAGCAGCATCCAATACAAGTTATATTGATACATAGCACAAATATGTACAAAAGAATGCATATCAATTTTCCCTTTATTAAAAAACTACCAAGAGAACTGCCCCAAAGCACCAATAAAAATATGCTGTACATAATATAATAAAATGGGATTTCTCTTGTATGTGCCATTATGATTTAGCATTTTTGAAATCCATATTTAGACAAAGATACTGTACTTGGTAAACAGATAAGTCAATGATGCAATGGAAATAAGAAGAAAAAAAAAACTATGTACAAATATGTACAGCAAAAATTTCAGCTATATTTACAGTTTACCATAAAAGAAAAACAACATTTTAAAGAGGTGGGATCTTTTTGAGTTTTTTCTCCTGGGTTTGCATTGTCAATGGTAACAACCTCTCACCCTTGAAACAAAGCAGAGCCTGAATGATTTCAGTGATTGTGTTCAATAACGAGGTTTGAGGTTTGTCTTGTCAAAAGCTTCAAGTGCCTCGAATGATTTGGTTAAACCGCCTCCTTCACTGCTCAGATCACAGAGAAGACCCGGAATGCCTTCCCTCTAGGAGGGTTTTGAAGGCTGCAGGGGGAGAGAGGGACAAGAAGAGTAATCAGTCTTGGTGCTGTACTGTGTTTCTCTTCAAACATCCACCTAGACATAATTGATAGGACCATCCAAACACAGTTGAATACTTATAGAAACTTACAGAAAACTATGGTTACAAGGTTGACAAAAAAAAAAGTTACCTCAACACGCAAACGGATGGATCGCTATTTATACAAAAAAAATCCAGGGGAGAGTTTCATGGAGAAAACCACTGCTGACTAAAAACAGCACACAGGCCTGACACTTGCCTTAAAAACATTAAAGACCCCCAAGACCTTTGGTGGAAATGTTATGGGGACTGTTATGGGGACTGAAAAGAGAAAATTGGAGCTTGCTGAAATATTTCATTTGCTGAGTCTGCAGAAGAGCTGATTCTTTGCAACTCATACATTTGAATTATGTGAGCACTAGCTTGGCTTGGGGTTCTAAGCTTTCCAACAACCATCTTACAAGCCAATTAGTTCATTTTCTTTCAAATGGGTGTGAGTACATCCCAAAAATGAGAGGTTAACTCTCAATTGTTCTCCTTGGATAATGCGTAAAAAACTCTGCACTGATACGATCAAATGATTTAGATACCGAAGACTGTATTGAAGTGCATTACAGCTCCTTCAACACCCTTAGTAAAGATAATAAAAAATCTAATTATGTTGTAGCATAATCTGTTACATATATTTTTGAAAAATCCAATATTTAATTTGAATACTTTTACTTAATTTTTTTTTCTTACTAAATCACCAACGGCCCTCTAATTGTCACCTTGGCAATAGCTACATAATAAATGCAACTGCAGAATTTTTATATTATTATTTACATTTTTAGTTAATCAGAGTAACTTCTAATGAGTAATTCATTAAAACCCTAGGGTAGAAATGCCACATGACAGAGCCTTACTTACTTGAGTCACTCATCAAAGTATGCAAGACAAGAGAGCATGCTGTTGAAGTAAGGCAAAAGGATGCCTTACTTCATCCATCTGCTAACTGGTTGGGCAGAAAACGCTTTTTCGTTCCCACCACCACAAACCAAAAAATGTGTGAAGTTTGCTTAATGAAACTTGAACTGGCGTTATGACCAGCATGTTTAGAGGTCAGATTAAACTAAGTTGGAGCTTTTTGACAACATACATTCCAGGTAGGTCTGGGAATGAACGAAGTGTGAAGCTGCAAAACCAAAAACTTGATGAGTTGATTAATGAGTCACCTCAGAATCTACATTTTAAGCAGCTCAGCTGTAATTTTTCCAACACTTTATGTCTGCTGTAACCGCATTATACCGTCTGTTCCTGAGTACTGTGTGAGAAAAAATACGACACTCGAGCAAAATAAGAGATATCTCCACAGGACTGAAAAACAATCTGGAGACAATTATTATCACTTTACGCTTGGTAAAGACTGAACGAAATGCTTTAGATTTTATTTTTTCAACAATATCTCACATTTTGGGTGACATCAAGTCCCAAGATGGAGGAAATGGCTTGTTGTTAAACAGCATCTTGCAATGAGGGTTTTCTATGGGATAAGTGGTGACATGAGGAAGGATGTCCCAGACAATTTAGCAAATGTGCTCAAAACTTCAAAAGCTTTGTCATTACACAGTGAGGAACTGATATTTTCAGGTTGTGGGATGATTACTTAAATGATGTTATCTTGCTCAGGTAATGCTGACTGTTTTCTCAAGGTTAACAAAAAACAACCAAGATAACTCGTACTCAGAGACACATGAAAATGCTACACTCATCTTCTCAACAATAACTGCCCAGCTTTTAATTATGTTCAATTCAAATCATTCTAATTGCCCTCTGAGGCACCCTATATCAGAGTTTTAATAAAGTGTCTGTATCATGAAAAGATTAGGGCCTCAAAGAGGAAAGAGTGTTTGAATTTCTCTCAACCTGGGAACCATTCACTCAATTCAACACAGAGACCTCATCAACTGTAATTCTTTACATTGGGTTTTTCTTTCCTGTTAACTACTACTTTGTTGTTGCTACAGTAAGGCTCCACTTGTTAAATTAGGTGGCTGTTTGAAGAGCAAACTCCAGAAAGTATACAAATCCTGAAAATAGAAATGTCACCCTTCTATTGGTTTTCAAAATATTTGGAATGAGCATAACATGGGCTAAAAGTCAGAAGCAAATAAAATTATATGTTGTGAAAGAATAAAATATGCAGTGTAACTTCATGAGGACAAAATCTCCAACTGAAAATGCACATACTTACACACCTTTGTCTACACAATACATATTTACAGATCATTCCTGCCGTACCTCTCAGAGAAAATCCCATTTTGGTATGAGGAAATATAGTGATTCCGCTTGTCCACTGGCATCACATCTATGTATCCACCCACACCGTTCCTGATGACTCCAGCATGGACAGCTGCCCGACATACGCTGGACTTCTACAAGGACCAGTTAGAAGAAAAAGGATGATGAACTAAAACTTTGTGGAAGGTTGGCTTCTACACATTTTCCAAAAACAGGAACTTACATCAGAGTATATTTTGGTACCAATGACTCTGGACAGGCGAGGGTTCTCCTCTAAACAGTTCCTTGGGCAATATAATCTAAAAATACAATCATTTCAGGATTTGACAAAACCAGAGAACAATACTGGATACCAAAGACTAGAAATATATTTGGTGGTCAAACAGTAAGTACATTAAAGTTCAAACCTTGGACAGTGTCTTGAAGGCTTTTCATATGGACACAATTGTTCAGCTGTGGTTTCACATGTAATGGCTTTAACTATATATAAAAAAGCACACCGAAAATGTCTACAACTATTGAAGCAGCAGCACACCTTATAATGAGCAATTCTATATGTGTATAATACGTAACGTGTGTCACACTCTTAGACTTACCTGCCACTCTGGAAACAGTGAAGGAGTTAGCACTGTGATATTTTCTGTCCAAAGGAAAGGCATAACACACCATTAGATTTCGTCTTTTCCTTTCAGCTTAGATTGGATTGTAATGAAGTCACTACCGAGTATCTCAAGTGTACTACATATAAATACCAATTTTGTTTCTAAAATCACTGCCTCACCCGAGAGACTGGACTCCATTCTTGTTGGATTTGATGAAATAGTTCTTTCTGCCTTGTCTTGTCACGTCCAACCAGCCCCCATCGTTATCTATGACACCAGCATGTAGACCAGCTCTGCACACACTCGATTGCTGCACAAACCAGAGATATTTTTGTGTACATTTTGCTGACACATCAGTTAGAACTTACAAAAGTTTTCAAACAGTGGTAGAAAAAATTTAATTAGTACGAAAACGCAGGAAGTTTGTGTTTGGCTAATTATTTCTTTGCGGCAACAATTATTCTTGTAAATAAATATTATACGGTCTGTTTATTGTGCTGTTTTTTCTTAAACAGTGGCATCTTCTTAACAAGTAGATAAAGTTCTCTTCAATCTACTTTTGACCTTTTTCAAAGTTGACTGACCAAGCTAAAATTGGTACCTAATGACTGAAAGACTAACTATATGTTTTTTGTTGTTGTTTTATATATTTGTTTTTGTCAACTGGTAACCTAGCACTTCATACAATAGATGACACTTAGACATTATAAGCCAGTAGAGTATCATTGAGCCATGATGTGTTGACTCTAGTGGAAAAGGGCCAGTAGGCTTATTTCATAACAAAATTATATATTATCGCAAGGTTTATATTGCCAACAAAATATCTTCATGAAGACTTGATTGGTATCCAATCAAAAATATTGCAAACTTTGATCTTAGCATGGTTCAGACTTTAAAATTGCATATCAACCTGTTTACCCACCATTTCATAGTGCACTGTTCCAACCACTTTTTCTGTTGCATCCAGGCATCCAGCTGGACACTCGTACCTGTACGTCAATATAGAAAAAGCCATAGTTTAAAACTCTGTCCATTTCTCTTTATGTGTCACTGTTTGATCTCCGTTTTACCTATTACATGTTGTTCCTTTGCACTGATCTCGCAGTTTGGTATCACAGGTGACGAGCTGAGCTGAAACACAAACATTATGACTTCTCAGAAAATGCTCCTACGCAAAACTGCCTCCATAAGTCAGCTGTTTTACATTGAGTATAACTAGTTTTGAAAATCCCAGGTTGAAAGAAACCCCAGGGAAAGGAATTGGTGCATTGCTTCCAGAACAAAACACACACAAAAAAACCTCACAACATATTTCAGGGTGGTCAGCAATACTAGAGGAAGTGTCTCATCTTACACTCTTAGGGCCCTTGCACTGCAGGGAGGAAGCCGTTCAAAAACCACAGCGAGCCCCTTTCACTCCCGCTCAGCAAGCCAAAAACAAACACGTCCTCAGGGGATCGCGCTAAAATAAAGACCCCCTCCTCCAAAGAGTAACTTGCAGTATCGGGCCGGGTTTACAGACTGTCAGAGTTGATCAAGTGGATAACAAGTAAAGGCTACAAAGCATCAAAGAAATCTTACATAAACTGTAAGTACGGTAAAACATTGTTCAGTTATGATCTGTTTTCTTTCTATAATCCAATACTGCTGCTTCCACACACAAAATTTCTGATTCTCTGGTTCTAATCCAGCTTCCAGACGTTTTTCCTTATAGTACATACCGTACTGTACTTCCCAGATCTGCTGGTCCCACCCCTTAAACCAAGCCCCAAAGCCCACAAATTTAAGTTGAAACTAGATCCAGAACAAACAGTTAAATGGCAACTTACACATCTGCTGAATGTTGACCACTTCATTCTTCTGCAGGTCCTCTGTGGGGGGCTCGGTGGGGCCCGGGGCTGGGGCAGGGAGGCTGGGAGGTGCAGGTTTGGAGGCCCGAGACCAGGGTTTCGTTCCTCGAGGGCCCTCTGGCTCAATAAAGTTGCTCTCCTCTGTTTCCTCCAGTGGTGGGTTAGATCTGTCATCTTCAACTAGAGATACAGAAACAGGGAATGATGAGTCGTTTCATTGCACTTTTGTCTGGGTTCTTTGGCTTTTCCAGTGTGACTCATGGATACCTTTGTAGCAAAGATTATCCTTGCATCCTCCTCCGTAGCTTGGAGGACAAGAAGAGCATGGAGTCCCATGTTTGTAGGGGGAATGTCCCCACCAATTTCCTCTGTTATAATCGATATTCAGTAAAACTGTTCAAACATTGTAAATGAAACATGTTTTTTATTTTATTTTAATTTCCTAATATGACTTTATTCTGCTGTACTTACTTTGGTGAATAGTTGCAGACCAGATATACAGCTTTCTCCCAAATTTGTCCCCACACATTCATGTTGTAGCAGAGGTTGATGGCACAGCCAATTCGGCTGCTCGTGGCCCATACCAGCTACAAAATGATGATGTAGTTCATTATACAACAAAAACAGCTGACACAAACAAGTAAAGTCAGGTAGGTTACCTGTGTGTAATGTGTGCAAACAGGTCCGGAGCATTTGAACGGGCAGTAGGGATTGCACTCTTGAGGATAAGGGAAGGAGTAATCTTTCACTTCATCGTACCAGGCCTGCACATGGGACGTAGGGGGCCGATACCTAATAACAGCAGTGACTACTATAATTCACACGAAGCTAAAAATACAGTGATCTCTGTCTCATAGTGAGTCCAAAGACTCTTTGAAGCAAGATGCAAAAGAGTTCCATAAAGTACACATACTCATTCAAAGTTGTAATAATTAATTAAATGACCTACAAGCTTAGCAAGGAAAAACATTGCTCTAAGTAATACACCTCCACCATGTGTAATTGCCAACCACTGATAAACACACCAATTTAGGCACTCCTGTTATGACGGCTCTAATTGGTAAGCACTGTCACGTTACCAAGGCCACAGGCCTGGAACCAGGTGCTGAAGGATAATTTGATTAAAATGAAGCATCTTGACGGTGAGGTGAACTGATTAGATGCAAAATCAAGATTTTCTTATGCGAGACACTGAAGTTTCGAGAGTTTTTTTGAAAGGGGCGTGAGTGAGCAAATGGAAAAACAGAACCAGTGAGAGTCTGTGCTGTGTAAATCTATTGGGCTGCAGCGTGGGATCATAGGATCTCAGGTATACGTCCACAATAGGTAAATACTGTCAGCAGTTGTTTTGTACTGTATATGCCCCTTTGTGTTATTGGTTGGGACAGGGAAGGTTTTCTAAATAATAAGAAGTCAGTATTTAGACTCTCACATGGATTCATTTGTGTCAGGAGATGAAAAGAGTCAATTCACATTCATTTAGACTGGTCAAACCTAAAGTGAGTAGTTCTAGTATGACAGACTTTACACTGAAAACTTGTTAAAATGAAAAAAAGACTTACTTAATTTTTGTGAACCCAGTAATTTGAGTTGTACATTGGACAAAGAAGGAGCTGCTCTCCCTGGTCAAAATTAATGTTAGATTCTCCAGTGTTTGGACTTGAAATAAGGTGGTTAGTTTTATTTCAAAGTCCCACATTATTAAATCTTGTGTTTTAGAAGAAAATGGGACAAATAAATCCAAATGCTGAAGTAAGACAGCTCTCTGTCATATACTGTCTATACTGTGAAACAAGAAATGTCAATGTTCTCGGAGTAATCGAGAAAGCCCATTATATTTGTAATGCCTCCTCTGGAGAAATGACAAGGAAAGGAAAAAAGAAAAAGTTGCTAACTTGTTAAGAATATTCTAACTTTTTATTGAGAGATAATTTACCTTCCCCAATGCACACCCAGGTTCTGCCCGATCTGTGGGAGTAAGCCCGCAGGACCATGCTCCCACAGGCAGGTCTCTGCCCACTCCTCAGCAGTACGTTCCAGCTCTGTGTCCCACACCTGATCAGAAGAATAAGATAGACAATAGCAAATAGCATCAGTTTGCAGAATAGTTTGAATAAAAGCTGGAAATTTGACAAAACGTTATCCAAAGCCAATTAGATAGAGAACTGATGATAGAACATGAGGTTTATCAATGTCAAGTTAGCGAGCTGGTAATGAGCAAAGACATTTACAGCCATATGTGCTTTTTCTGTGGGCAGTGATGTGCTAAACCCATAAGATGAAGTGCTAAGTAGCTTCATCATCTTCACGTTAGCTGTATCTTAAAACTGATGTCAATGTGGAGACTTATTCACTGTATTTCTGCTAACCAGCAATTTCACCCTCAACAGGCCTTCTCTGAATTGTTTGTAAATTAATTAAACATGAAAAAAATAAATAAATGAAAGAATGCTGTACCATATCTTTCGCTTTACTGCTTTGCGTTTTACACTGTGTCAAGTTCTGGGAATGCGAAGAGAAACCCATGTATTTTAATAAAAAAGAAAAATATAGCCAAATTTCTCTGAAGAACAGTATGTTCCTATAATCAGAGTCAGAATCAAAATATACTTTAGGGTAAATTGCTATGGTTAAAAAACAAGTCTAAATTTATAAGTAATTTAATTACACACCTTTTTATTCACATTCAGGGTGACTTGTGTTTGTAAAATCGATAAGAGTGTGTGCATGTGTATGTAATGTTAAAAAACTAGTCAAAGGTGTCAAAAATGTGTTTTTAAGCCTGCTCTAAAATTAGTAGCTGACACAGCTGACGTAAATACCAAGCCTGTAAAATGCAGAGCTACTAAATGCTAACTGATTGCCTGTACCCCTTCAGGAAGCAGATCACAGCTGATGCCATTTAAAGTTGCCTATAAGGTCGAGTTGTTCCATGCTTTATAATGACTTACAGAGTGTTGGTTAAAGCAATAAGGAGAATTTGTTCAACTCAAAACCGCACTGCCCTGACATGACCTCTATTTGCGGTGCGCTGACTGAAATGTCAGCATTATCATCTGCTTTGACATCTGTTTTGGCATTTTAAAGCTGCTGTCAAGCTATTTCTCAACTGGACACATTTTTCCGGTATCTAAAAACACATTTTGTTTATCTAAACATGAAAAAATTAGAAATATTTTGTGAAACATGAAGTGCTGCCTATGAATTCAACTATAATGTGCCCTCTAGTGCCTGTGTATTGGAATGAAGAGAGATGTACAGTGTGCCACTCATAACCGAGTAAATAACTTTTGTTGCTTCATTATTTTCATTGATCTCCAGATTGTCTTGGGGTTAGTGCTCTGTGCTCCATGAATAGCCTGTGAGTATTCGCTAGTTATAAAGCAGAATTGTCAACCATTCAAAATGCATGAATCTTCTTTAGTGCAGACAGTGTATCTGCATGGTTTAGGATGAGATTACATAATCTTATCATTTAGTCATTGCTGTGAAATGTTTTAAGACCAGTTTACTTTTAAAAATGGGTGAATACATAGTAAATATTAGTGCTTAAATACATGAAATTAAAGCTACGTGGCTTACGTCCAACTCTACTCCCACTAGCAAGTTGGTGTTAAAAGTAACAAATTTGGTTTGAACTTTTGAGTTGCACAAATTCTCCCTCTGTGGCACCAACGTGTGACATATAGATCCAGAAATGTGATGTTGGAGCATTATTTACTCAAAGAGGGTCATCTTCAGATGCCATTGATGGTAGTTTGCAATGGGGTGTCAGGGAATAATATTGAATGCTAATGGAAAAAAAAAAAAAAAAAACACTTCTCCGCATGTCCCTGAATAGATTCCTGGCATTAGGTTGACAGATTGTCACAATGTTCTGCTCAAATTGCTGTTGGCTTTGTCCAAATACTCTTAAAAAGCAGACCAGTTGATGCTTTCCAATTTCTTGCAGTTAAGAAGCCAACAGCTTTCTAAAAATGAAATTGGTCGAAAGCAAATGTTTTCTGTTACTTGGCAAGGAGTAGTGCATGGTCATCATGAGGGGAAAACAGCTAGAAGAAACCACTCAGATTTGCCATTCAAATTATTTTCACATTTCCTTTTAGTTGTTGCATCTGTACAGTGTACAGCCAGGCTGTCAAGATGCTGTTGTTTGAACAGTTACCCCAGGAGGAGGAGGAACCCTGTAACCACAAACCCGATCTTGTCCGCCTCCCCCTCTGACAACAGAACCATGAAGAAAAGCGCCCCCACCCTTGCGAACATTTTTCAGCGTAGCTCACATGGCATTGTTTGTTTCGTTTAACACTTCATTTGCGGTCTGGATTTCTTATATTTTCTTTTTCACTTTGTGTTTGTCTGGCTGCCCTCACAAGATACTTCCTTTGCAAGTATGAGTTTCCTGTATATAATCAATGGACCATACAGAGACTACTGAGAGGCGAAAGAAAGATATGGGAACTGGGAAAATAAAGTAAAAAGAAAAGTTAGAGAAAATGCAAAGATAGAAATGGTTGACTTTCTGTCATGAATTCTAAAAGAAAGAAGTAAAACAGACTGAATCAAAAAAAATATTGTGAAGTAATTTACATGTGTGAATTTCCATTCAAGTTTTTCAAGCACAACTTTCTAGCAAATTCCACTAAATGGTTTGAAAATGGCAAATGAAAAGATTGTACAACCAATCAAACTTTAAAACGTTTCACATGGAAATCAGATTCCATGTGAAGCAACTATTGACAACTACAACTGCAAACATTCTATTTGATATGAGTAAATACAAAACTTGCTTATCAGGAGTTAAGGAAATGACAAATCATCTCAGAAAAAAAAGTGGTAGGCTGTAAGAAGAATGTATTCTGAGTAGTTTTGTAATATGGAAAAGGTTGATTAGAAATACAAAGAACAACTGCAATGCTTAAAACAACAGTAGATTGTGTTCCTAATTTATGCTTAAAATCGTACTTCCTGAAACCCTGGCATTTTTACTCACATCCTAAAGTGTTCTATAAAGAAAGACCAGAATGAATGTTTGCCAGCAATTATGTCAACTAAGATGTTTTTTACAACAGGATTTCATAGCCAACAAATGCTACGTCAAATGGATTATGAGCTGTCCATACTGATCTGTATTTTTTGTGCCCTGCATCTCTTCAAGGATTTGTGACAGTGATGATCCCTGGACACACTGACGACAAGAACTGTGGCCAGGGATTTAGAGCGAAAGCAAAATTTGGAAAATAAAGGTTTTGTATTCATACAAGCTGTTACATAAAGAGGATGCAGCAAGTCAAAGGGGACAAAGATCCAGACCTTCAGGTTTCAGTGGAGCCTAAGATGTGATGTGGAGTCCAGGTGGTGCACAGTAGGTAATCTGGATCAATTCTTTAAAATCAAAGTTTCCATCTGATGTAATACTGGTGTGGAGTCAGTGGATAAACTAGGAACACCTGTTCTGAAAGCACTCTGGCACCCCCCTGTGGAGATCTTCTTAGTATATCTAATCAATCCAGATTTCTAAAATAGTGGAAATACTGGATCTCTTAGCTGACTTTTAGGGTCCAGAAATAGTCCATGCCACAGCTAATCAGTAGTTGTCAGATCACTTTATAAGCCCTGGGCTTAGATATTGTTTGACTGTTTTCTACATTGACTAAAAAAAAAATCAATAGAGCTTTGTCATAATTCACTAACAGCACCACCACCACAGACCCGAGTGTGGTGCAGCAAGGCCAAGCTAAACATCAGGAAACGTGGGGCCCTTTCCCCCCACCAAGATGCCGTCTGTTTGTCTTCTACTGCTTCAAACACTGACACCTTTCTTTTTATACCTGTGGGTCAACATCTGAGTGAGAGGCAGAATCGCTGTCCCCATGTTGAAGCCATTGTAAAGCGTGAATGCTTATTCAGGGAATTTTTGGGGCCTCTGTGGTGCATAATGACAGAATGGGAACAGAGCCACAGGGATAAGGAAGGGAGAAGCAGGGAGAAAGAAAGAGAAAGGGAGGGAGGGAAGGTAAAACAAAAAATAATTTAAAAAAACAGGCAGATGAAGGGGGAGATAAAGCAGTGGATCTAAACTGATGTTATCTTCAATGATTGCCTCAGAGGGTCACTGGGGTTGTGGTCTAATACAATGGAGGACAATAGGAGAGCTGATGGGCAAACGTTTCTCTCTGTGCACATGGTTTCGTGCATCTCTGCATGCATGAGTGTGTAACTGGAGCACAGCCAAGCATATCTACGAAGTCTTCCAGCAGAGTGAAGCTTTGAGCCTTCTGGAAAGTGACAGCAGTTGGGGAAGAAAAGGCATTTTGAAATAAAGTGGAAATCAGTCGCAAAAAGATATGACCTGTAAAGCTGACCAGTACCTCAAATATTGACAACTACAACTGCAAATATTATTTCCATAGTCACAGAATATTGTCTTTTCTCTGTCTGCCTATCTCAAATACATATAGGACGATTATCAATATTAAGGTATATCAAGGTTTTTTTAAAATAGTGGCTTCAAAACAGTTTATATTGTATTACATTTTCTAAATGAGGTACCAAAGAAAGAGCGCATACAGATACTATGTAGTTGCTTCTCATATAGTTACTAATGTATATTAAACACTTAACAGCCAAGTAAATTTTCTTGCCACCCTCCATTAGAGAATGGAGGCTGCAAAGTTTTATTAAGTTTATGGACAGGCATGGGGTGTTGTATTCACACTTAGATTTAAAACCCACAAAAAACCCTCATAAATCAGAAAGTTAGAACTGCTAGTGACACTTTAATTTCTTGAAAACGTCTTTTTGCATTTTTTTTCAAAATGACATCGGTTAAGTTTGGTAGATATGGAGAATGCCTAAACAATTGTCAGACTGAGTATTTACACTGAAAAGCAATGTCAATGTCATCCTTTTAAAGTTCACTTAAATTATATACTTGGTGAAGTGACTCAAGACTCAAAGTTCAAAGTTAAGTGGTTGGGAACTGACTTGAGATTTGACTTGGAAAGAAAGATGTCAGACTTACAGCCTGCACATACTCTGCAAAAACCAATAAATGTGTTAGTTCTCCTTTAGTCACTTTCTTGTGCCCAAGCTGTAGCATGCTGACTGATGTCCTTCAGTATTTTCTATTGATGTTCTATCTCACTGATGCCATCTATTTTGTAAAGTACACCGGTCAACTCTGCAGCAATACATCCACACATCATCCAACACAGCTTCACATTCAGGATTGATTTCTCGAAACATTTTCCTCCTGATGTAACAATGATAATCATTTTGACCAAACACTTCACTTTTAGTTTCACCAGATCAAGGGACAGCTTCTTCTTTGCTGAGTGCTCTTTCAGCCAATGTTAGTACATAGCTTATTTTACTGCGGATAACGATACTCTATCACCAGCTCTAGCCAACATCTAAATAGGTACTTTCTCCTTTGATCTGGGGTTCCCACTAATCAAACTATTTTTTTTCTCCAAGTTATCATATTGTGAGAGTCTCCTTTCTCTTTTGCCTCCTTTTCCTTTTTAATTCCCGCCATTTAATGTTTACCTTTCATTCCCAGTTATCCTTCATTCTGTCTCACGCCTCACATCCTCTTGTTGCATACCTCTACGTGTTTAACCCGACTGTGCCCTCAGACCCCCAAAAAACTGCCTACTGTAACTGGAGATGGTGAAAAGAGCTACACTCTGCCTAACTCAGCAGTTTTTCACACCCGTGTGCCTCTGTACAGACGTACGAATGGTCCCCGAGCATAACCTCTCAATTACACAATTACACAGTCCAGCAAATGCCCTCAGCAGGAACTGTTTATTTTATTTTACTGGAGAATAATGCAAGCTTTTGTTCTGTTTCTCTTTAAGTGACGAAGAAAAGGTGATAGAACCTCATTACTGTCTCCACATTGTCTTGATTTAGTTTTTTCTTCCACCTGAGATGGCCGTGCACTCCGGAGGCCAAACTGTGCCTACATGTAGTATGTGATCTGGAAAAAATCCAGATCTGCGCCCAAGGTGTGGTGTATGCCTGCGTGTTTAGCCAGGGTAGTTAGACAGCTGGTAAAACAAGGCCCTCTGTGCTGCACTCTTGATTCTAATTGCACTGTGAAAAGCGATCTGGCGCTACACACTCAAGTGATGGCCAAAGGATAAAGTCAAACAAATCTCTAGGCATGAGTGTTGGGGTTGAAAGGAGGGGCAGAAACGCAACAGAAATGTGATTATTGGCAAGTTGGCAAAAGTCTTCTGTTTTTGCAAAGCAGCTGCAAAGTCATGGGGGGTAAAAAGTTATGGGTTCATGTGCAGAGGTGCTTTGGAGGCTGGCACTTTGCACGTTTGAGCAAAGTTAGACTGCATGGTGCCAAATGGTTTGGTGACTTGTTCAGCTCACCAAATTACAAAACTTTTCAACAATCAGAAACTGAATTTTCTCTAAACTCTCTGCTGATTCTGACCACAATGCTGCAAGTAACAAAAATATTTACAAGATTATTTATATTTATGCATCAAAGCATATATTTCGCACCTTGTTTTTAGAATTACATGCTTTCACTGAATACAAAAATAAAAAAAATTTTCACAGTTTGACCCGCTGATCTATATATAGTCATTTACTAAATAAAATATATATATAAGACTGGCTAATTCCAGCCTCTGTCATAGTTATTGGCATATCTCCAATCTGTAAACTTCTTTACAATGTCAAACATAGAAATGTCACATCTGAGTAGGTATGGGTCAATTACTAGTTAGCCTGAGCATTCATGATAGTACAGAACTAGCCTGTACTAATGACAGCAGATAAACTGTTTTTCTGTAACGGTTAGTTGTTTTTCTGCTACTAGCTCATTTAGCAGCAAGAACATGAGGCTGACTGATAGTTATAAGACACTCCTCCTGAGTTTGGCTTTGGTGCTAAGGTAGAGACAATAGTGATCTTGTATTTCAATCATATATTCATACATCTTTCTAGAAATCTTCTTATTCCATTAGACTCTAACATCAGCCCATGCGCCTTCATGCACCTACCATGTACTCCATGTTGGAGGCAGGGGGGTAGACCTGGCCTCGGAGCTTGTTGTGCAGGTCCAAGATGAGCTGAGAGTCACTGCTGGTGATGGCCCTCTTCCCCCTCTGCTTGGCTTGCCACCAGTCTCCGTCCTCATCCAGATACTTGTCCAGCATCCGCTCCCATCCTGTGGAGTTTGGAAGCATCACCATGGACATGGAGGCTTGGGCCAGCAGGAGCACCGACACGCCTCTCAGACACCTCATTCTTGGAGATGATGGTGATAAGGAAAGGTGGTGGGCTTCTCAAACTCCACCAGGAGGAATTGGAGGGGGACAATAAGCACAAATCTTTCTTTACCTGCACAGAGGTGAGGGTGCAGATTCATTGGAAGAATTAGTGCTCACCACAAGAGTTGCTGAATAACTTATGTCAATATTGAACTTGGTAGGGACAGTGCATTAGCTTGCAGACACACGATCTGGGGAAGTGCTGTGGAAAAAGCTAATGGGAGTTCAGTGAGGGTAAACTGGCAGACTGAGAATAACTGCAATAAAGTAATTTAAACTGTCCTTGAAAAGTTTTACAACTGACTTTTAAATCCCAAACAACCTAAGTGATCTTAAACGGTTCGGAAGGAATGCTGGTTGCAAGAGGCATGTAGTAATTTAACAAAGTCCAGAAAACTGAAGCTCATTTACTTCTAAAGCCATTATTAACTTAAGCCTTTTAGTATGCAGAAAACATGACGATATAAAGAGCCAATAGAAGTGAACACGTATTGGAACAGAAAGTGATTGGAATACATTTATGGAGACAGTGGAGGTAATTTACCTTGAATGAACTGGAAAGGAGCCCAGTTTCAGAAATTTTGGGGATGAATTTGACAGCGATGAATTCTTCAGCTGCAAGAAGAAAACAAAAAGTCAAAGTTGCACAGCTCAGGTGCAACTTGGATCGACGTTTTGCCCTTTTTCCTCTTTTTTTTGCATGAATTAAAAGTATGCAGTAGGGTCTCCTCTCTCGTTTTCTGCAGCTTAAAAAAATATATAAACAAATAACCGGCCTTTCTTCTTGCGGGTGCTGTGCTCCAAAGCCGGTAAAGCATCACTTGTCCACATTTTATCCTCAGTTTTGCTGTTCCACGAGAGCCGCCCCTGACCCCGCCTCCTGTCAAGGCTCATGTGCGCTGATGTCGTTCGTGCATGAAGTGGTTTTTTGTAGGAGATTCTCTTCATTTTCTCTTCCCAGAAACTCAAAGCTGAACTTTTATGGCACAGGGAGACAGAACCAGTTCAGATCCCCGCAATAAAATCCTGAAGTTGTGAGTTAAAGTCGCTTTTTTCTTTTAAATGTTGCGCATTGACATCTTTTTTTGTGATAGAGAAACTATCCCGTTTTTTGAAGATTCCATTGGCTTAACTCACGGTTCTCAAACTGTGGGGCGACTGCCACTTGTAGTACTTGTCAACTGTTCAGTACTGAACTGTCATAAAGTGGTGTGGTGAAGGGTGGTGAGGCAGACGCAGCAGACCCAGGATGAGATGATTATGGTGATTTAATGGTGAAAATAGGCTTAAATAAATTCCAAAGTCCACAAAACCTGGCAGCACAGTTGAGCGGAAGGCTGGGGCTCAACACTGGTAGCAACAGGCTACACTCATGGACAAGACACATTGACAAGGAGACGCTGAGACACAGGTGACATTAAATACACGGGAGGGTAATCACAGAAACGAGACACACCTGGGAAACAATCAAGGGGAAGACAGGACAACACGAAGACTCAGGGACACAGAAAACTCTAAATAAATACACAGAAAAACACAGAACATGACATGAACAGTCATAAGTCATTTACTAAATAAATTCAATACACCTAATAGACAATAGCAGTCAAAAAGATGAGTTCTAAACTTGGATTTGGCATAAATGGAAAAACAAACAAACAAATAAAAAACGTAAACGCATTCATCCAAATTTTTACTGGGTATTGTAGCTTTGACAATTAAATGGCCGGGCAAACTATAATTAGCAATACAAGCTAACATCCAAAATGATTCCTGAGCAATGCAGCAAGTGGAGAATCTGCTCCACTACTTTTCAAAGCTTGGTCCAAATTTTTGTTTCTGTTTCCATAATTTTTGATCCATAAAACAGATAATGCTTTTATACATCAGACTGGTTTGTTCCATAGATGTTTTCATTTGTGTTTTTGTTTTGGATAACTTTTTTGTTGATTTATTACTGGATTTTGCAATATGACATTTACATCAGCTATGTTTCATATTACAAGGCAACAATGTCAGATTGTGAGGTCAGAGTTGATGAGAACTTTCTTGATCTCTTGAAAGTCCACTGGACCTTTCTGTTATTTATTTTTCAACTGAGAACGTGACACTAAAACCCACAAACATTCCTATCCAGTGGGACAATTGTAGTTTTAATATGTATATTATTATCACACCACTCATAGTAGAACTTGGAAAACCAAGTATTTTCAGAGTAGAAACATTATAAAGAGTTTACACTGTGAACCATTAGTCCAAAGTGTTCATAGGATAACCTTTGAAGTTCTGGGAAGAATTAAAATTCAATCCAAGTCTTTCTGTCACCTGATTCTGTCGTCACTATTTCCTCACTCTTTGCTGTATTGTGATCCCAACTCTGTTATGGAAACAAGCAGGTTGTTTTGTCATTTTTACTGGTTGCTATGGCACATGTAGAAACAGGTGAGGGGCACCAGAATGTATTTCCCACCTCCCATAAGGGGGAAAACCCAGCGTACTGTTGTTTCACCTAAGCTACGTCATAAGTCAAACATGGACCAAGGTGACGATGAGTGTTTTGGTCAATTTTTATGTTATTTACATAAGTCCTCATCAGCTCATATGCAAGACTTATCCTACAGGTCAGCCAAGGGTCTATTTTACAATATGTGGCACAAAAGTCCTGAGTTATATCAAAGTTTTCATGGTAGCCAATTGTTGTTCTATCCAGTGGTTGGCAATAGTCTCTTATACTTTTATTAGCTTTATGATGTAACTCAGAAATCCATTTCAGTGTCAATAGATAGACCCATCACTTTGTCTGGGTAGGAGTATGTTAGCTTTTAGCACAGCTAGCGTGTCCAGTCAAAATAAGAAACATTCCTTGCGCAGCTGTTCAAAAAACAAATCACAGCAGTTTGTGTGTTTACTAGCAGCTATAAACATTTTGTCTTTTTTTTTCTAAGGGATGCAGATTAGTACAAAAATGCAGTGGTGTATTTTGCTGCTAGTCTGCTCGAAGAGGAGAGATTGAGACTTGGAAGCAGACACATTAACTTTGTCTCTATTCCCTTGATAAATAAATACGAAAGACAAGTTTTGGCAAATATTGAGTCATAAATGCTGCTGGATATTAAGTCTTATTTGAGCATGAACAAACACAGGGACGAGACTGGATAAATGACAAAGTGATTTAATAAAAATAAAAAAGATGAATTCACAAGACAAAACTGGAGGTTGCACTATAGGAAAAAAAAAGAGCAAAGTTAAACAAACCGATAAGGCACATGGATAGTACTAGTCGAACATAGGCATGATAATGGTTAGGAAAGAGGAAATGACTCTTGGAATATAACAAAAAGAACTGAGGCAACAGAGATTTGTTTGCTGGGTAGATGATTCCTAAAAAAAGAATAGGGTAGGACTGATTAACTGCATGGTAAATCAGTGTAGAACCTCATATAACAAGATGAACCTGAGAAACGATGAGATAAATTACTGAACACAGGGAAACACCTCAATAACGGGAAGCAACACATAAACAGGTTTTACAACCTGTAGTCAAGAAATACTAGACCAGAGCTGACAGAACAACACAGGAAAAGGTATTCAATGGAAAATAGGAAAGAAACAGTGCACACAAGAAAACAGTTTATCAAAAATAAAGCAGGAACTACAGCTACACATTATAAAGTAATAAAGAAATACAAAACCAAAGTAAAACTAAACTCAGATGCAAACATACTGCATGCATGTGTTCAGCTAGCATCACTGAAAACATGCATGCAGTATGATGAAGATGATCGGTTTTTACATCAGCAAAGTGCTAGAAAGTGACTAAAGTCGAAATGGGTTTCAACTTCACTGATAGTTTTAAGCCTTTACTTTGTGTAATACTTTGAATGTTTTAAAACTAACATTTTTTTGAAAAGTGTAAAATAATAAACAAAAACAAATGTATCTTTAAACTTCATTAAATCCTGAATCTGTCGCTGAATCAGATTCTTGTGTAGGAAGACAACAAAAATAAAGATATATGCTGCCTTCCAGTCATTGATCCGTCTAACCTACTTTTCTAGACGTAACACAAGAACTCTTCCTCTGGAGACCCACCGCATGCAGAATGTCCATAAAGCCAGTGTTTACCGTCTGCTCTTTGGGTCAGTAGCATGGGCCTGGGCCATGGCCCCAGCACCGTTCCTTTCTCTGCGGTAAGGCCTGGCAGGACCCCCAACCCGACTCCTCCACTTTCAACACAGCTGAAATAGCAACACTCTACCTTTGCTCACACGTCCCATGAGGAAAGCAACACTCATTCAACTGCAGTGGAATTAATGCTGTAACTGCGTTTAGACAAAGTGTCTGTGACAATATGAAACCGCAAAATGAGAAAGAGGCTACAGGAGTGTGTGTTTTTGCACAGCTCTTCAACACCTTACACACTGACTAGATATTAAAAAAAAAAAACATACAATTATCTCAAGCACTTCTAGAAGGTTTGGAAATATAAAGAATGTAAAGAAAAATATGTTTTCCAAATACATAAACACTGACTGTGAGAGAGGAATGTTTCAATTCCAAGTTAAAAAAAAAAAAATGTAAAAAGCAACTAGAGGAAAAATTGACCAACTGCTGAGGGATTTATATCACTGATGAGTGGTGATTTAAGTCTCTGTAACAACAAACTCCCTGCTGATTTTAATCACAATGCCAGGAAATAAACAAACAACAAACTTATTTATTTAGAAGTCTGGTTTGTGTTACTCATAGTGTTATAGACTTGTGCACAGCCATTTCTCGTTTCTATTCCCAAGAGTTCCCCTCATTCTGCTTTTCTCCCCCCGTTTCTATATCTCACCAACACAGTCCCGGCTAAGCACTGAGCCCAGGATGCTCCATTCTTCACTTCCTGTATTCAATGTGATGTCTTGCGACATCCCCCACAAACCCAGCAGAATGTTAGAAACGGTGCCAGGTCCCTGCATCCGCAGCCCTTCTTTTGGACAGAGCCGCAAACCACACAAACACTCAAAATCACATTTTCTTTTTGTTGGCCAATGTTTTTCAGCTCATTACTCCCTAATGGCTCTGGTAGAGCTGGATCGGGGTCAGATTGTTGGAACAGCGTCAGGGGGAAGACGAGAGTAAAGAGCACCAAGTTCATCTGGCAGATGTTCAACCTCGCTGCTGCTGTGACACTATCAGCTGTGCTCAGCAGAAGGCTGTCTGAGATAGCCTGCTAAGAGCTGGGCATCTCAGAGCATAGGCTACTCACCTGCACCCCCTCCTGGTGTAAAAAAGCCAGCGCATCTGCTAGAAAAGGTGAGGAACCTGCAATGTCTTAGTAGGCAGAGATGCAATCAATGTTTCTGTTTAATGTTTCCAAACAAGGGAGAGAAATAAAAAAGCAGCAGATGTTTAACAGCAATTTTACATTATTTGAAATTGTGCTTTGTAATTAGAATTTTATTTTTCATAAAATACTGGTGACATCCAGGTTGCACACCGCAGATTTCCAAAAGTTTGCAAGAAGTTTTTTTTTTGTTATTATTAAACCGAGAAAAAAGCAAATCTGTTGGGGAGGAAAATAACACACAAAGAAATTGGAACAAGAGGGATAAAATACTTTATTGAAGCACCTTTTGATTATTTTTTAGCATCCATTCATCTTCAGCATCTGCCATCAGTTTTAATCAATCTGGTTAAATAAAACTGTATATCGGATAACTCTATATTGTTTAACAAAACATTTGCAGACAGGTTGCAAAGGATCAAAATGATCTTATTGAGAATATGAACAGCAGTGACATAATTAAAGTGGATATTTTGCCATGGTGGCTGAAAAGACTAGATGGAAATGGACCAGGGAGTCTGCCAAGAGTCTGGTTGGCAGCAATACCGAAGGAGCTTCTGGAATTTCTGGTTAATGATGGTTTTGTTCTAGATATGAATGTGAGAATAGTCTCCTTTATTCCCCACATAACTCAGCTCAGGAGTTGTTTCTTCCAAGGAAAAGATCAGGGCCTGCATCAATATAACACAGTTAGATTAACCTGAACTTGAACTTCTGGGCCACAAAAAAAAGTATGTTTGGCACAAAAAGCCCCACAGAACATCACCAAACCAGAACCGTACTTTCAGTAAAATATGTCAGTAAAAGCATCGTGATTCAGGGTTAATTTTATTTAGATGGAACCACACTTTTGCTAAGGTGAGTGAAATCATAAGTACTTCTAATACCCAACTAGTTTTCACTAAAAAATCTTAAGACATCTGAAGGAAAGTTTTCTGGAAACATCTGTATATTTATAGGAACAAAAAAAGACAAAGGGTTCCCCTAACCAGCAGGTGTCAGTGTCCTTTCACGATAAAACACTTCTCAAAACCAGCAGGTCAGACGATGTGAATAAGCTGGAGTTCCAGTTCAATATTAGTTCATTGTGATGAATTAAACTGCTGCCACCCTCCCCAGCCTTTTACCATGTAAGGAAGAACCCATCCTTGTTAAGATAGGAGATTTAGGACCTGGGAGAAATTGTGTAACTGTGTAAACAGTGAAGAAATAAAAAAACTCCAGCCAAAGATTTCATTTTACATAGTTCCAGCTTGCCTTTAGGTAAACTGAAATGCATGTTGACAGTGTTGCAACTTGTTGATAAAACCAAGAAAGGCAAAGAAATCTCGTCGTAATGCCTAAAGCTTTTTTCTTTGACGTCACTTGATATTTTGTGGGTGGAATGGAACCGTCTTGTGTTTCGTTGTATTTGATTTGAATGTTGGCCTGCTAAACTGGATGCTGAACATCTCTCAGCAAAATAAACAAAAACTGACTGAATTGTACAATGACCAACACAAAACGTTGCATATGTGCAAGCAGAAGGGAATGATTCAGGGGTGTTGATTTCTTTTCTAAGTAAATATGAAATGTGTGGCTTTGTGTTGTATTTAGCCCCTTTCACCCTGACATGCCTAAATGAGATCCTCTAATTGGTAAATTGAGTTCACCTGTGTGCCACTTACTCACGGTATAAATTTAGCTGCTGTGTGAAGCTCTGAGGTTAGTTAGACATCAGCTAACAAACAGCATCTTCAAAAACGAAAGAAAACACAAGAAATGTCAACGATAAAATTGTGGGGCTTAAAGTGGCCTTGGGCTGTAAGCAATAATCCAAAACTTTGAACATCTCACATAGCATTGTTTAACTCGTCATCAAAGTATGGGTAAATAATGATATAACTGCAACCAAGACACAGTCTTCCACCTAAACTGCCAGTACAGACCGACATTGATCCTCCAATGAGGATTCTGGAGCTGCTGCTGATATCCACAGCTCAGGTGGGAGAATGGCGGAATAAAGTCCTGTCCTGCACTCTACAATCTGGCCGTTATGGAAGAATAGAAATGACAAAGCTATTGTTGATAGAAAACTACAAGAAGTTTATAGTTTGCCACAACAAGTCATGTATGGGACAATAAACAATGTCAATGCTCTTTTTAAATGAGGCCAAAGTTAACATTGTTGGCCTACATACACAGTGCTTTTGTCACATTAATGGCTTTGAGCCTTTTATGAGTTCTTTGTTTTTTTTCCCGCATGTGTTCAGTCATTATTTTACCCACTCTTCTTGTGCTTATCTTTCTTTCTCATCTTTTGCTTTACAGTCTTCATATCTCACCTCTGGTGAGTCTCTCTGTAAATGAGTTCATGCTCCCGCACAGCTGTTACTCATTTAGTTTATTGGACTCACCAGCTCTTTGTTCCTCTAATTAATCCTTCCAGTATATTTATGCTCCCACTTTCTTTGATTCCTTGCAAGATGTTTGTTTCTGTCATGTTTCCATGCTCTTTGTCTTATGGTTTAGGTTTCTTTCCTGCCATTCTTATTTATGTATGTTTTGGACTATTTATCAAATCTCGGATTTTCTCATGACTCTGCCTGCCATGTGCTTGCAGTTGGGTCCAACAACCTACAACATGGCAGATATGTGTAGAAGTAGAAGGAAAGATAATAGTGGCAGGATCATGCAATGGGGATCTTTAACTTAGCATAAACAGTGAAGCTGATTAGCATTCATGTGAAGGTGGGGGAAGGTAAATACAGAGACATACCAGAAGAAGACTTTTTTTGAGTTTTCAAATGATTGATGACAGAAACTTACTCTCTGACAGGTCAATGAGTCTAAATGTTTTGGAAAAAGCTACAATAGGCTGGTTCAAATCAATTCATACTAAGAAATCTGATGAAGAATTTTTGCAAAGAAAATTGATGCTCAGAGATCCAATCTGACAAAGAAGAATGGGGAAACAGACTTCATATAAGTCCTTAGGACAAGACATAGGAGCATTGAAATCAGTGAGCAGGTTCAAAGTCTCTCTAAGCTTGGCATGAAACTGAGTTGAGAGCAAAAGGACGAAGCCCATCTGATTAAGCACCAGTTTCCCAGCACTGTGCTTCTGAGAGGACATTGATTTTGGCCGGGATCTTGCAGCTGCAGGATGTCGCTTTGCTGAAGTCCCTGCAAGGAGGCCCCTCATGGGCTTGTCCACGAGAAAGACTGCAAGAGGGCAAAAACTGAACTTGGGCCAAATGTGCTTTAGTTTGGGTTCATAAACTAAACCATAGGGGTCAAATCTAGTTTTATTTCAGCATAAGACATGATGTTTTAGGTTTATTCTTGTCCTCTGAGGCTCTAATGTGTTAGGCTCACAACATACGATTACCTTTACTGCCACATATGAGGTTGATTATAGACTATACACTTTTATGACATAAGAGCAGCCTACATTCTCTGCTCTAGCAAGCAGTATCTACACCAAAGTATGTCAGATATGCTTTATGTATATTTTACTGGAGCATTTTCGAAGGAAAATCACTAGACAAGAAAAGGGACCATAACATAAGCCATTGAGCTTAAACTGTATCCTATTTCATTGTGGCTGATTGCAAGAAACATCGTCAGATGCTTGCGTGCTTCAAGCACACGGAGTCCATATAAATCTAGCCATAATAAGCTGAGCGAAATGACCCATATTACCCACATATTATAAAAACCTCATCCTAAATAAACAGCATCAAAAACTAAAATAGACAACGGAGAGTCAGAAAGACCACAAAATGATCTGTGTAGCTGAACATTTTTATATTTTACTCTTTGTTTGAGGTAACGGCACCCAATTTACAAGAACAGATACAAAAAAAACCCCAGCTTACTTTTTGCTGAAAGACATATTTATATATTATATATTAATAGCAGTAAAAGTTTCACATGCTTATACATTTATTTAACAAAATCTCATAACATTAGTCAAGAAGCTGAGATCCAATTTTCGGAGACTCAACAACCTGACCTGCACAGAAGTCAGAAAAGGTATCATGAAATCAGCTTGTGCAATTTTAAAAGCCTTTTAAGATGCAAATTCAACGTATTTCTACAGTAAACATATGTTAACTTTTTTTGGAGAAGAATTTTGACAGTTTTTTCAAACATTGAAAAAGGTTTTGTATACTATAGCTCTATTTAATGCTGTAGAGCTGCTTTGCCAAAGAAGGATATGGGAGGGATATAAAGTAAGGCTTGCTCAGGGTACGGGGTGCATTTCCGCTGGCAGAGCTGCAAGAGGGAGCTAAACAAACATAGCTGTTGTGCATCCAAGAGGGGAATGAATATAAAAAAGAGAAAAAATACAATGAATTAGAGAGAAATCTCCTCCAATAACCCTCTGGAGGAACAGTGAAGCCAAGTTTTGAAGCATTCTGTGAAGTCACGGAGGGCAGAGAGGTTGTAGAGTACACTTACAGTAGAATAAGAGAAGATTTGATGCAGCTGTGCAACAATCAGCAGAGAAGTGTCCCACTATAGGTGTCCAAAGTGCCAGCATGTTGTATTTGTCAGTGCATGAAACATGATTTGTAAAAGTGAAGTGTTTATAGTCATAAATTCTATTATTAGATTAAGCCAAAAAACTTAATATGTTCATGCTGATTGACATGATAACAAATGTAAACACTGTAATTATTATGTCATGGCCTAAACATTTAACTCAGTTCAACATGATTTATTCCTGATCTTGATGGTACAGACATTTCTTATGGGAGCCCTTGCTCTGCGTCAACACAGCTGAATTATCAAAGAGGCAGATCAGCTGCGGCAACAAGGGTAGATGCCCAGGGCGGCATTTGGAGAGGGTTGCACAAGCACCAATTAAAACTTTTTTTTTAAATCTTTGAAAAAGGAGAAATCTTGCCTTTTCGAAACAGTTGACTAAAATAGTCCGAGAAAAACTTCCCTCCTCACTTATTATCCCTTCTTTCTTTTTGTTTTATTTATCACTACTTTCTAGAAACTACTTTTCTGTCCTCTCAGCACAACTGGAATGTAATAACCCCTTGCAGACTTGGAAATGAACCACCCTAAAATCACCCACTGCTGTCTGTCAGTCTGCCATGACCCATGTGAAGTCTCGGTCTTCTTTTCAAATAAACATTTCATCACGTTCTTACTTCAGGGGAAACTGGTTCAACAAAAACAGGTCAGTGAGTCAGATGAGCTATCAGGGAAAGACGTTTACCTCAAGAGTATACAGATGTGTGACAGTTGCCACGGTAAATGCTGGAAGTAGGTAATAGTACTACATGGTCCACTTGAATTTATTGCTCCAGGTACTGGCGGCTGGAAATGTGCTGTATTTCACCATTTCTCCTTGAGTGATTAACTGTTTTTGGTCTTAATGCGAGTTCCTTCAAAAATGTCATTCCTTTTGGTTGGATTTTCAATGTAATGCATGACATTAACCCAGTCACTGCACACAAATGCAACACAACACATGCCATAGAACCACACTGAATCCCTGTCCCAACACTAGAACAGGACAAACTCACCAGTTAAGAAGCCTCAAGCAGCTGTTATACACCCATTGATACTGCAAGATCAGCCCAGTTGTAAACACCATTAAACGTCACTACCCGACCAACTAAAGCGATAGTGAACCCACATTCAAAAAGGGATGCAGCCATGCTGTAACCATCCTTCCAGCTGGCATCATCCAACCAGCAACACCGACATCTCCCTCTGGATGCCACGGCAAATGGAGCAGGAAGAAGGGGACAAAGAAGACCAGTGACTTCTTCTGATGAAGGCAACTTTTCATCAGTGGGGTACCTGAGGTTCCATCTTCATCCCAGTTCTGCAGTTCTTACACTGGCTCCCTAAAGTTCAGAGGACAGACTTTAAAATGCTTTCAGTGGTTAATAAATCGCTTAATGGCTTAGCACCAAAATGCATTGTTGTCGTAGCAGCCTTCAACAGCTCAGTCTACTTTTTATCCCGAGGACTGAGGCAGGACCAGGTTGTTATGCTCCACTAATATGCTACAACTTCCAAAAAAATTGCAAACTCTGAATTTGTTTAAAGCAATGTTGATCACTAATCTAATCTTGCTTAGAACTGACTTTACTGGAACATGAATAGTTTTAATCTAGATTGCAACTTTTCATCACTTCTTTATTTTACTACTACAATGTAATATTATTTTCTTTCTTTTGTTTTGTTTTTATCATGAAAAGCATTTTGAATTGCCTTGTTTCTGAAATGTGCTATAAAAATAAACTTGATGGTTATGATGAGTATGATGATGACGATGATATTTACCTTCAAGACAGAGTGGAAAATGTTATGGCAGTCCAACAATCCTGATGTTTCTTAGGAACAGGAATTGTTTCCATACTTGCTAAGATGATTTCTCATTGGTTTTGATCTGTCTGCTGTCATTCTGTTAGTTAGGATATAAATATAGCAAAGGGCATAAAAAAAACATTTACTGTTTTACATCCACATTGTTAAGTTAGATGGTTTTCATTTGATTTTCTTAGATATCAATTCCTCTCAAACATTATATAAACTATTAACTTACTATAACTTTCTTTCCATAGAAAAAAAAGGAAGAAAGAAAACTGTAACAAAAAACCTCACAAAAACACAGTATCATCCCAATTTTAAATAGAAATAAGACTGAACACACTTCATAGCAAACATTAACCCAGAACCCTACAGCACTGTTAAAAACAGACAAGAAAATGAGCGATAAAATTAAACATTTTAATACAAGTCCAACACACAAAAAACTGACATTACAGCATTAATATCATTGCTGATTTAAAAACTGTCAGTGCTGAAAATGTGATTCTTCCTATTTTTGTACTCTTCAGTATGTCGAATATATGCTACCATTTCACAAAACAATACAAAATTAATATAACTTAAACATACAAAAATGAATAACTTACGGTTTAACCTTTTTTTTAACATAGTCAAGGTATGATTATGTACACATTCAAAAAACACTCTTTTTATTTTTTTGCTATTTTAGAAATTTACAAACAATTAAGGTGCACTTGAGTGCCTGAATCCTAAATGAGTGACCATATCAAAATATAAACAACATCAATACACATGAAGGAATGTAATAAACCAGTAAACTTACATGGTGATATATTATGTTATCACAGAGCAGATATGTGTCAGACTTATGTCTAACATAAATACAAAATATGTGAATAAAATCTGTGAAATGCCCCAAAGGATTGTCATTGATATGACATTGAGGTGAATTAGTGCAGATTAAAACTGAAAATGTACTGCTTAATATTTCAGGAGGTCTTTCAAAACACAAGTGTTTTCCTGAGCTGACATCAGCCTACAAAACTATGTCTTTCCAGTCAGCTTTATTTAATGCATGCACCATGGTCACAAGAGACTGAAGCCAGAACTGGATTGTGACAGAAAGGTAGGCCTAGCTTAAAAATCCGAGACAACTCAACCTAAAGCCGGCAAGTTATGATAAATTAGTGAACTTGGCAAGTCACTGTTGGCATGAAAACGCTGCAAGTGGAGGTTCCCCTCTAAGGTCAAACGCTTTGGTCCTGTTTGATCAAAACATTTTTGTGTAGGCAGAGCACCCATCATGAAGGTGAAACCTGTAGCACCAAAGTGAACTGAAATGAGGAGCTGTGATGGCTGCTATGGTCCTTAATTACCACATTGTCAATGGGTTTTAATACCACATAAAGTAAGCACTGTTAAAATGACCTATTTGTCATATAAATATATTTATGTATTTCATCATTTCTAATTTATGTAGGAAACTGACAAAAGAGAACATGACTCATTTACAGATTATTCACAAGTCACTAAAATCATCAGGTGCCTTCAGTTGTATACGTCTTTCCTTAAATAAGCCCATATATACAGAAAAGCATTTTTGCTCAACTGTTGTGCAAATCCTTACTTGATTAAAAAAACAAAAAAACAATATCTTTGTGGTACTGTGTGTTGTCGGCTCATGTTGGTTGTGTTTATTTGAACCAGTGCAGGTAGTTAGTCTTGATAGCTGGGAAGCACATATTGTTGCTGCATGATCCCCCGTAGCTGGGAGGGCAGGCGGAACATGGGACGCCAACTTTATAAGGAGCTTCTCCAATCCAGTTACCCCTAAAAAGCCAAAAACACTCACAGTGAATACACTGGTTACAAAAAGGCAATAAAAGTAGTGTGTAAAAGTAGCTGATATTGCATCAAACATCGAGCTATTACCACTACTTAAGTCTTTTGGTTCCCTATAGCACCTTTGTTGCAAGTATGTTTGAATAATACATAATTTTAATGAATCAAACAACTGTACAGTCAATGGTTAAAATAGACAAGGTTGAATGAACAAAACTGAAAACATTCTCTGAAAAAAGAGCTACTTTATTATTAGACACACAAGCAAAAATTTTAATATTTTACCTGAAGAGTTAGGCCTTTTTTTTTAAAGAGTAGAACCTTTTGTAGCAAAAAGATGTTCCCTATCTTCATAAAATGTTTACTTGAGAATTTTTTTTTCAAGTGAGGTTCTGATAAAAGTCCATAAGGGGTTGATATCCGACCTGTTGTATCTTTCTTACAAATATGCAGAGGTGTATTTACGCTCGAAGTGAAGGAAGGAGGTGATGCACACTGAAGATCTTCCTGTATGAAACACTTACAAGGAACAGAAAGTGTAAGCAGAAAATGTCCAAAAAAAAAGGTTGTTTAAAAGCAAGAACATTTTTTAGATCATTTATCTGAAAATAGCAGTTATTGTGAGCAGAAATGCTGCACATGTTCTGCTTTTGGGCAGTTTTGATATAGAAAGATTATTTATTGCAAACTCTAACAGTCATAATTGTGGTCTCGTTTTAGGACAGTTTATGTTGCTGACAGTGTTGTTACAATCATCAGCCACCATCCCCTGTAGAGAGCAGCCCACACTGCAACACCACCTCCTTCCCCCAATTAATATGTAAATATCTGGATCCATCCCTTCTTCAGCAAACCCAAATTACCTCCTTGACATGTCAGCAAGTTTTTCAAGGGACTAGTTATGAACCATTCATTTGATTCAGGCGTCTTGGAGCAGGGAAGCAACCAAACATCGCAGGACAGTGGCACTCGAGGACTTCAGTTGCAGACCCATGCATTTGGCAAAAAGACCCAACTAAAAATAAAAAGGAACTGTATTCTAATACCTCTCATTCATTCATTATATGCATGTCAAGCAGGAATTACTCACAAATGTTGAACCTTTTAAATGTGACAACAGTGACTTCTGCTGACAGGAAAGTGGGATTACATCTAAATTAAATATCTCTTCTGTACTCTTCTGTATGTTCCAAACCAGATCATGAGTGAGTCACAAGTTTGGCCCTGCATTTTCTTCATTTTCCTCTGGTAATGCAGGTTACCCTTCATCACCATGGGTGGCATTTTATAACTCAGCACAGAATATAATGGGCATACTTCATAAATTAAAAAGACTTTCTGCACTGTGAATAAACCCTAAATCAGGTTATGAAATATAACTCCCCCCCACTTGATGTACAGTGTACTTACTTTGGTGAATAGTTGCAGACTAAATATGTTGCCCTTTTCCACACAGCACCCCATACATTCATATTGTGGCACGTGTGGACAGCACAACCGATTTTGTTAGATGTTGCCCATACCATCTACAAAAATCAACGAGAAAGAATTTGATTACAATCATAGCTGCAGGAGTTTTACTAGTTTAAAAAAAAAAGATTGATAGATATCTTTGTACCTGTGTGTAGTGGGTACACATGGGCCCATAGCATCGAAGAGGGCACCTTGGGTTGCAGTCACGGGGGTATGGAAATGAGTAATCTTTCACTTCATCGTACCAGGGCTTCACCAGCTGGAGGATGGACCGATAGCTGCGAGCAGAATACAGACAAACTGAATGTGTGATCATTTAGCGTTTGGAGTGTTTGTAAATGATTTGCTATTTTGGTTTCTGTGTTTTCTTCCCAAACCCCTTAATCTCATCCCATCTAATCCCATCCTGTCACATCTGATCTAATCTGACCTGATCTGAGACATTACCTTATTGTTTTTATGTTAACAAATACTGACTTTGTGGTTTCATGGTTAATACATGGGCGACGCAATATTTATGTGTGAAGCAGACGTGTCCCCCTCACATTTGAAAAGCATACCTTAGGAGCCCCCATTTACAGTAGAATATAATTTCCCTCTGTGCTCTTATCGTTGCTTCTATCAATCAGGTGGAACTGATTCATTTGAAAATACTTATCCAGCTAAAACTCCACTTTGAGTTTTCCTGTTTACCTAGACAAATCACAGCACCACATGCTTCCAACATGAACAACAAAGTAAACTGCTAGTGTAGGCTGCTGCAAACTAGAAAAGATAATGTTGGTCTCCTTGACATCTCATAATGTTTAGCTTGTGTCATGGGGTGATAAAACACCCCATGTTTTATCACCCCACGATAAGACATGGGGTGATAACACACTCTAGTTTAACTGTGCGAGTGTTCATGGTTAAGTTGAAGTAAATGCAGCAGAGATGATTGAACTGCAATCATGTCTAGGTGGTCTTTGACAGAAAGAAGTTGAACAGGAGAGAGCAGGTGGCCTAAGGTCAAGATACACCACTTGCGTCCGACTCTCTATGCTCTGATCCTGATAAAAACGCTGTGACTCGATGGAGCGTTCTTGATCATGCTTGCAAGATTGAGTATTCACACAAGAATATATACTGAAAATTCAGACAGCATAACTACAAACTAGTCTGACAGTTGCCATTTGAACAACCTCAAGCAAAGTTGCCATTTCACTCCTAAATGTTTTCTGTACTTTTGAGCTCCTCACACTCAGTATGCTGATTTTATGGGAGTAAAAAAAATTACTTTGTATATTCCCTTAAAGCATATGCATTTTACTTTTCCACGTGTCTCACTTTCTGTGACACTCATGACATTCCTGTCAGACTGCTGTATAGTTCTGACCAAGATAGACCTGGTTTCTGATTTGGCATCACATCCAAAAGAAAATTGAGTTGGATGTATGCAGCAATTAGAAAACACTAAAGTTAAAAGAGGCTCGCAGAGCACTAGTGATTCCTTAAAACTCTGTCTCTGACTGTCCAACCAAAATAGTACTCAGTGATCAAATTGGAGCCTGCATCTTAGGAAAAAAAAATCAGATCTGAATGTGAAGAGTTGGACCCAACCAATGTGTCTTGGCTTTAACTCTAACAGGTTCCAATTGGTACATATGTCATCCGGTCCGATTAAAAATTGGGTTGAATGCCAAATTAGATCAGGTGTGTCTTACACTTTAGCCACTCCTAGCCCAGCTAGGGACATTACAAAGCACTTGTAATGTCCCACGCACATTACAAGTGCTTTGTGGATTAATAGTTGAAATATGAATTACTATGACTACTTATACTTTAGTGCACCATTTTTACTGCTTATTTACATAAAATATCATTCAGAAAGTCTGTGTGATTACTGTCACTTTAAACGTTATCTGGTGTTTTGGCATGTAGAAACAGATAACAAAAATATTGTTGACTTTTAGTTTTACTTAAAATGTTGGACTTGTGCTGCATCTCAATAAAATCTGAAAGTTTAGGCTCACATGGAGGTAACCAAATGAAAACTCAAGACCGACTACAGGCCTGGGCTTTTTGTCTTCATGGGTCATGGCTAAAACTACATATTTTTTTGTTTTGTTTTGTTTATAGAAAGGGTCACAGAAGCATTCCTACAGCAGTCTGCAGGTCACAGTTCACAAACCTTTAGGAGAACCAAGAAGGAGGCAACAATAAAATGACCATTACTGCTGAGAAAGCGTTCCATCCTGAGAGGAGCAGCAGATGTGAGCAAAGAGAAGTCTAAGGTCACTCACCGTCCTGTCCTGACTGAGAGGTTTTGACCCAGGAATCTGAGAAGATGAGGAGGTCCATGTTCCCAAAGACAAGCATGTGCCCAGTCCTCTGCTGTTTTGGCCAAAGTCTCATCCCACACCTAAACACAGTCATATATTGGAGGCAAAGAAATCAATCATAGAAATCCAAAATAATTAAGAAGGGTTTTCTCTAGATGAATTCTTAAAGCAATCCCATAGTACTGTCTTATGACACTCATTGAAAATGATTTGGAGGACATACCAGAAATTCAAACAGTGGAAAAGACAATACTGTTATATTTCAATTGCAGATAATGGAACAGGGAAGAAATGTTTCCAGGTACAATAACATCTGCATTGAAACTACACATTTTTTACAGTAATGTCTAATTTATCACTGCTGTTTTGTCCAGGTTTTACTGCCAGTTTGCAACCAGTTTCATAGGCTGGTCCTGCTTGGACTAAAAGAAGAAAATGTTTGAATGAAAGCTTTGATTCACCATGTATTCCATATTGGAGGCGGGAGGAAACACTCTGCCTCTGACTTTGTTGTGGTAATCGAGGATGGCAATCATGTCATTCTGACTAATATACCGCTTCCTTCTGGTTTTGGAAACTGTTTCGCCTTCTCCGTGGCCGCGCGCCGCGCCAAGCCCGGTGATGTTGGCACCTGGCGCGAACGTTGACGCAGCAGGTATGCTCGTTGCCAGCGCACTTGCTCCCCAAGATATGCACAGAAGTAGTAAATCTGTGGCAAATAACTGGAGTTTCATGTTCGGTTTCAAGGAAACTGCAGACGGAATGTTTCTGAAAATAAACCCACAAAGCAAGATTTTAATCCGAGGCATCCAGACAAGCTTATGATGCCATATGGCAAAGAAGATTAAAAAAATCTTTTACCTTTTATAGAGCGTCGCGACCTCCTGTTGGCTTTGCCAGCGTTGGCAGAGCAGTATCACTCCTAAAGCTTCTGTGACGGATCGCAGAGAGACAAAGCAGCGAGGGATTGCTTCTTTGCAGACTTTGTAAGTGTATCAGGAAGAGTCCGTTTTTGCAGGTTTATATAGTCTATTCCCGCAGTGGACAGTGGAGGAAGTGCGCTTGCCTCAGGGGTAAAACGCAGCCCCTCCTTGTCACATGAGACGCAGCATCATTTTTTTGTGTTTTTTTTTTTACGTTTAAACTTCCTAGAAAACTTGTTTAAGATGATGAAATGATATTTTATTGAAAATGAGCAAAAGGGGTGTTGCTTAAGCTCACAAAGACAAACATTGTAGTGCACAACTTGATCCTTTGGTTTGGTTTATTAGATTTTACAGGCACAAGTGAATAACTGAAACATTAATCTCATCTGATATGTAATACATGTCTTCAACTCTTGTGTTTTCAGTCATCGTTAGGCATGGAAATGAAGTTTACCTCTTTTTTTAAAAAACATTTGCTTTCACATTTTCACTCAGGTGAACATGTGTTTGAGTTTAACAAACTAACAATTCTATTCTGACTGAAAACTCTAAAGTAATATGTATATTTATACCTTGATAACTAATATGGTCACATATTTGGTCAATTTCCAATAATGTACATTAAAAAAAAGATTACTCAACTTATGTTTTTTGTCAAAAGTAACAGACTAAAATAAAGAAATAGGGTTGTATGTCAAGTCCCCCATAACCCAAGAATAAGTGGGTATAGACAATAAAACGATAACTGGATGAACCTAACAGGACCTATTGGTTCTAAAAATAAAATATATATATATATATCTGATGCAGAATTATACAAATCAAATGAATCCCAACATTTATACTTTTCAGCCAGACATGGTCGAATGGAGTCTGGACTCCAAAAAGAAACACTGGAATAGCCCATTAAATTATTTAGAAATTATGAACTCTGTGAACCTTGAATCTCCACTTCAACGTCATCCAACAAGTGAAGAGCCATAAATTTCTCAGAGTGCTTAGAATGTGCAAACCACATTGGCATATTGCCATTGACTGAACATGCAAGTAAGCAAACAGGACACCTGACACATTACTTTAATTGCATCGTGGTGCAACTCTGCTCACCATCTTGACATACTTTGTGCTAATAAGGTAATACAAAAGGTTGCATGTCAACATTTTATCATGTAGATGCAGGTTAGGTTTTGTTCTTGCACACCAGCTTCTTGTGTAGATTAGTGAATGTTTCACCTAGATTGATCGGGATGTGGAAATGGAAGGAAGTTATTTTACAAGTAAAATCAATGCAAGTCCTCTTTGTCACATGCTGTACAGTATAAAGATTACACTTGTTCAAAGTGTGGTTTTAGTTGTGCTGATTGCCAAGACAAGGATGCTAAGCCAAGCAAGAAGAAAAAAAAAACCTTCTCATGGTTTTCATTGGCAGCTGGAGAAGAAATTAAAGTAACGTGACGCAGAAGCAACGTTCCCTCCCCTCCTTTTTTTGCTCTCCCTTTTCTCTTTTTCTCTTTCTTTCTTGATACAGAGAAGACTGTTGCCTTCCCAAATAATAATAATAAAAAAAACCTTCTTGGAAGTGATGAACTTTTCAGGTGCTGGATTTGCAGTGGAGGGGAATATATATCACTCAAGGGTGGAGCGGGGCAAAGACTTTTCTCCTCGGTTTCACTCCCTCTATCCATTTCAGCTCCCGCTCTGAACTGTTGCGTTTCCTCAGTATTGCTTTACTAAGAGTTTCACATGCAGACAGAGCATAAATCATGACGAATGTGTTGAATATGCTTACTTCAGAAACCAAAACCAAATACTTTGACTGATATGATGCAGGGATGTCCTTTAGTCAAAGATTGTTTAAAACAGTTTATGAAAATATTTAGAACTAGAAGATAGTAGTAGATAAATGTGTTTTTTAATGGATTGCACACATTAAAAGTTTCAAACTTGGCTATCAGTGTTTTATTGACTGATAGGAACTTTTGCCAACAACTTGCAGTCCTGCTGGACTGATTAAGGAGCTTTGTGTTTCCCGGTTTCTCAGTGTACCTATGCAAACGCCGCATCTGCTCAGAACTTTGCCTGATCCTCTCATCTGGGATCTATTATCAACCACCAGCCAAATATGCAGATGCAGAAATATTACCCACTAGTTTGATTACCACATGGAAATCTATACCAAGCTAGTCATACTTACTGACGACATGGTTTTAGTTTACTTCAAGATTAAACTAATCTTCACAGCAAACGTGTGAAGAGAATTTTGGTCTCAGATCAGACCAAAGTTGCACTTCTTGATTGACGAAGCGTTTGTTGGAAATCTGATCATAAAAAAAAAACATCCCCAAATTGGGAAACATGACAGTGGCAGTATTATGTTGTGGAGATGTTATTCTTTGGCAGGGACAGGAAACTGGTCAGAGCTGTGGACAACATTTTTGTCCATGCAGCCACAGCTACAAGGAACTGATTAGGAGGCAAATATCACACTTTTATTATTTCATTTGTAGACCTTGTCAGTTTCTTTCCCCAGTGCATGGCATTTTTTTATAGGTTGACAGCTTAAAATCACAATAACCTGTATTAAATTGAGTGCTTCCAAAAAGGTTAAGATGTGAAAATAGGTATACATTCCTTTGCAAGTTTGAAAGGACACCTGTTTCCCAGCCCTTGTCAAAGACAGTGGCTTCAGATTCAAGATTAAACAGCGGTTAAATAAGTTCCCCTACAGCTGGAAAAGCTGGAAGCAGAAATACTGTACATCAAAAGTGAGTATTTCTCCCTCTTTTGTTCCAACAGATGCATGGACACACACAAAACCCTCACGTGCAGCCTCTCCAAGGCCCTAGATGATCTTCTCCGTCTGTCTCAGATGGCTGCTCCTCGTTTCTCTGGTGAACCCAGTGACTCCAAGAGGGGCTGAAGAGCTGTTATCATATTATCAGAGGAATAATTAGAGCATTATTTGGGTTGCATGCTTCTCTGAGAAGGCTTCAGTGTGTTTTGAGAAGGCATTCTTTTTCAGACAGAGCATTTATTTACCTATAATATATTGTTTCAAGTCTCCCTTTGCGCTCTCCCCCTCCAGAGGCCTCCCTGAACCAAGAGTCAATGCCAATACAGCAGAGGGAATGAGGTGCAGTGGTGAGCAGAGGGGAAGAGACATGAAACATACAGACTCAGCAAGTGTTTCACTGGTTTTCTTGATGGCAAGAATGGTTAAAAAATGAAATGCAGGAAGGATTTAAACCAAATGGAATGGGCAAGATTTTAAAAGAATAGGACACTGTGTGCATTTTGTACCTCAAGATAAAGTATAGGTAAGATATAAACCTATAATGAGGACCAGTGTAGTCTTTTGTCTAAAAGTGACAAAAGACTACACTTTTAGAAAAAAAAATCACTTTTATTTTTCTAAAAGTGTTTTTTTGTTGTTGTTGCAAAAATCATTATGTCTTTTTTGTCAAAAGAAAGAAAAATTAGCAAAAAATGACCATTATTTTAGAAAGTGACATCTGTCACCCATGTGGCTCTTGATGAGCTGACTCCAGCCTCAGTCCATTCCTTGTGAAGGTCTCTCAGAGTCTTAAATTAATTTTACTAGTCAATCGTCTTAAGACTGTGTCACTTGTTGCTGGAGCACTTTTTCCCTCCACTCAACTTTCTATGAATATCCTTTTCATTCCTAAAGACGTCAGGAAAAAACTATCAGAAAAGACAAAAGAGTTGCCACCATCATTATGCAAACTTTCTTGGGTTTCAGAAGGATGATAGAACGGCACTAAAGTATAGGCAGGACTGACCTTACAATAATTAACTTTCTAAGATATTAGTATTGTTTTCTGATGATTGTGTGGTTATGGGAACAGATGAGAATTATAAAATGCCTGGAGGGAGGTTTCAAGCTAATATGTGGAGTTTGTGGACTGCCTTCTACACAATTTCAGCCCTTCTGCTTGCTGACAGTGGAAGAAGAAAATATCCATCATCTCCAGTTTTAGAGTGAAAGAGACTAACTTTCACTCTAAAACTTACTATTAGAGTTGGGTAAATAGTGCTGGTTCTATCTCTCTACCAAACACACACACACTGGATTTTATGCTTAGAATATTGATTTTACTATAGTGACTTTTATGTCACAATGCTTTGATGGGTCAAGGCTTTAAGGGGTTTCCTCTCTTTTGTTTACAAAAAGGAGGTCATATGTAACAACCAACTTATTGTGATGCCTTTACACTTACTAAATACACTATTTTTGTGCATCAGTTGTCCCCTCCAACAAAGGGTTGATTAGTGTTCTGAGATTTCGTAAAAGGTGACCATGAAGCCATGGTTAGTGCAGTGAAATAGTGATGTCTTTTTGTTTTGGCAGAGGGGCTAACAGAGGGGTTTACATTGGTAAAAAGCCCAGTTTCTAACATCAGGTCGGCCAGGCTGATTTCATCCACACACATCTGTTAAACATTTTATCTTTTGAATATAGAGTTACACAGCAACTCCCGTAAGTTTCACACAGTCTGCTACGTTCACAGCAGGTTGAACGGTGAAAAAAAAAACGGTGTGAAAATAGTTCAGCTCTTTGTCCCTGAAATAAGTTCAGTAGTAAGCTGCTGTCCAAGAATTAATAATAGTAATTTGGTCAATAAACATTCTCAAATTGAAGCCTTTGTGAGCCTTAGTTTGGATATTATTTGTGCTTGAGCTGTACATAAAGCAATACACTTTTAATAACAACTAGTTGCTGGTTATTATATTGAAGATATGACAACTTTTTGTTCAATAAATTGGATTGGCAAGAAAGAGACTAGCCACAGCTGGTGTTTTTGAACTCTGAACTACCATCGGATGTTTAAAGAACAGTACCTTCCACAAACATGATTGTCGAAGATGTACTGCACGCTGGATGTTTCTCCCTGCTGTTGTCAGGAGAAACCAAGCTGCAAGACTGGTTGCTGTTTGACTGCTCTGTGGATTGGGCAACTTTCTCCCCAGCATTTTGTCACAGGGAGGAAACAGGCCTGAAGACAATAAAGGCAAGCTCAAGGACAGCCAACTCCAGCTGTCATTGGGAAAGACTTGGGGTACAGCCTGTACAGATTGCCAGTCTATCACAAAGTAGAGACACTCTAGACAAATAACCATTCATGCACACACTTGGTACTAGAGTAACCAGTTAACTAAAAATTTTTGTTTTTTGGATTATTTGAGGAAGCTGGAGTACCTAGAGAGAACTCGTATACACTAGGAGAATATGCAAACAAGATTCTAACCCAATAGCTTCTAGCTACATGTTCTAACCACTAACATATTCCCCTGCGCCATTGATTTCACACAAGAACCTGTAAAGTACTTCAGAGAACCATTAGCCACAGTGTCAGCAGAACACACACAATGAAACTCAATTTTTTTTCATAACACTGTTTACAATGTGGAGGAAAACACTAAAGGATTGCTAGGTGGGGCAGAGTGAGGGAGAAAAAGGTTATTTCTCTGGAATAAGTCACTCACAGTGTGTATGTATCTATTTTTAACATGTTACATTCCTTTGCTCCCACATATTCTCACCCATCTATAAGACATTTACGGCCATCTTTGAATCCAGCGCCTTGTTAAACTGGACAGAGACGGGGCTGTGGTCACACTCAGACGTTTCTCAAGAAGTTCAGATGTCACCTGAGAGAGACAGGCAAACATGAAAAATCCAACAAAGTCTAACATTGGAGCAAAGACTTTTAATGATGTGTTTTTTTTTATTATTACTATTTTATAACAGGGAGAAACAAAAACTATCACCAGGGAAACCAGAGTGAGCTGTGGAAGCCAAAATAAGCAATACAAACTGTAACCCCCATAAACTATGCTGATCTGTCTGTATGTTTAATGTGTTTGTTTGTTAGTTCTTAGAATGTCCTGTAGAGGGCACTAGACCCACATTTCTCCTGTCTGTACGAGAAGAAGAGTAAAGAAGAAAAAAAGAAATGGCAGACTAAGCACATGTCAGCAGAAGTAGAGAAGTTACTACGCATAAGAGCTTTTGTGATATGAAAGAAATCTGTTTATTTTGAACTGGATAATGTACATTCTGTTCTGGGATTTCTCCGGTGAGTCTGTTGTTTTATTTCAGCTGCTTACTTACGCAGAATGGCTACCTAGCTGGAGCTAACGTTGCTCAGTTTTTTCGAACTGTAAAAAAACCAACCTGAGTATAAAGTGTCGCTCTGTAAGCAGCATAGCTCTGTGAAATGAGACTGTTTATGATGAAGTGATGTTTATTAAGTCACTTCTTTATTACTGAGCGTTTTTGGTTTACTTTAAACGCTAATTTGATTTTCACTGAGAAGTAATTGAAAGATTTCTATGATTTCCGTATAGCTGCATGATAAAGTTAATGCTCTGCATGCAGGTTGTGTTTTTTTTTTTTGGACGACCGATACCTGAACGAGCCAGTGGTTTCAGAACCAGGAGGGTCCCGCCGCCATCTTTGTGACTCGGACTGAAGCCTGGAGAGACGGAGGGCCTGGTGCTGCTGGAGCTGGATGTTTTGCGTGTACAACAGATAAGCTTATTGAACAAAAAAGGGGGCCCCAAATCTTTTTTTTTATTAATAACACAAACTATTTGTTCATGAACATTTTCATAACGGACAACTTATGTGCACATTGACTAAACTGTTATATTGAAGGACTAACTGGAATATGTAATTTCTTTTGTTGAAATAAGCTTTAAAGCTACTGTTTAAAAAAAACTACCCTCAATTTTCTATATATTAATCTGATATTTTTATATAAGGGTGGACAATTTAAGTTTTATACTTTAATTTTATTAAAGTAATTAGTGTTACCTGGATTTTTTTTTTTTTTGTGGGGAAAGAAAAATAAACTTGAGTTGTTAAAACTTGTATGCTTATCATCCTGCTGTGTGACCCTAGAACAAAAGTAACTTTCCTACTGAATTTATTGCTAATTAAATTAAGTAGTGGTTACACAAACCTTAATAAAAAAAAAAGTAAAACAACGTTTTTTTTGCAAAATAATTTGAAATATTTTTAGATATTTAAAATTAGTAGTATTTCTTTGAGTGGGACTAGAAAGTTAAGTAAATAAATTTTAGCTAATCAATATCCTCTGTGACAAAACGTTTCCAACATACCAGTACTATAGTGAGCTTTTATAAATAATGCCTACAGATCCCAAAGAAGGATTCAGTAGAGCTCATCCTGAATAAAAAAAGGATTGAGAAACTATGTCTATGTTGGATAAATATTTAATATTTTGGCAGTTTTCTGTACTGACAAAAGCTCAGTCTTTTCTCTGAAAGTAAACACAGTGTTATTTTATAACAACAACAAAAAAAGATTCTTTGAAGCCATTTAAAGCCAGGTGGGGTGTTGTGATACTTTATGATTGGCAATGCCAGTGTAGACCCTACAGGCAGTCTAGACAGGAGATGAGCGATAAGCTGGGTCCTGGTAGCCTGCCTGGTACTCTTATGATCACGGCCTCCGGGACTCAGAATTCATATTAAATGTAATTGCATTGCAGATATGTTCCAAACTTGTGATCATGTCTAATTCATCCGTAATCAGGCCATCTTTATAATTACTTATTGTTGTAATATAAATTCTATGTTTATGTTCAAAGGTAAGAAGAAACAACCAGAGCCTATAACTCTGTCAGGGCGATTTAAGCCCTGACCCTTGGTTATTTGGCACATGCTCAGAGCTCTTGAGTGCTGGGAAGCACAGGCGATGCCTGCCACCTGTAGCTCTGGTGTTCAGAGTACAGTGGTGACATTTGGTGAAGTGTACCATTCACTGTTAAAGACTATGCAAATTGTAAAGTTGGATTATTTTTTGTGTCACACTTGCCTCATTGATCCTCTTAGAGGTCATTCAAGTAGCTTCCTGCCAGCAAACCCGTGCAACAAAGTACAATAACACAAGTGATACCATTGTTACACAGCTGGTTACTTCTCACATGTTCTAGGTAGAAACCGTTCTTTCATAAGTTTTGATTGTGCGTTGCTTTAAATCTGGATTTCTGAACTATTTTTGGTAGATTCAGAGAGATCACAGCTGAGGATCAAACTTACACTTTGCTATATTTCATGAATTGTTTGAGTTGATTAATATCAGACTAAATGGAAACATTGGATAGCTGCTAGGAAAAGACGCTCCTTCCTCTCAGAGGTTCTGTGCTAATTGACTTCTATTCCATTGCAATTGCTTCTAGAGCTTTATGTTACAGCAATAACTTCACAAATTGTTTTAGAAGTTTATTTTTCACGGTAATTTCATGCTTTGAAATTGATCAAAGAAATCTGTCATTCAAAATCTTTAAAATCTAAGTCCAACTTGACTTCAGCATATTGCTTCCCAAAAGAGGGATATTACAAATAATCAAAACATTTTCACTCTCTTACTTTTGATTTGATGAGTAACACTGCAGTGTAAAATAAATACTGGATGTTTATTGTTAGACTGGTTTCTTGCGTCTTCATCTCCTTTATCTCTGGGAGAGTTCGGATCAGTGACGTTGAATGTACAATCATCAATCCTTCATAAGTTGGCTCTTGCTAAGGTCATATTTATGATGGTATCAGAGTTTGTCTTGGCTCCTTCTTATCAGTACAGCTCAGCTCAGGCTTTCTTGCGCTGTCTGTGTTCCACACCAATGATGGATTCTGAGTTAAGCCGAAAGACGGGTCTCTGAGGAGTTCTGGGAATTCCCTCTTTTAGCCCCTCGTCTTCGTCATTTCTGCACTTGACTCTCCAAAGTCCTTCCAGGTAGTTATGACTGGTCTTAATTTCTGAGTATTTCCCACCAGACTTGCCAGCGCCTACTCAGTGTTGCTGATAAATAACGAGGACATGGCAGAAAATATCTCTTCAGATGACTTGTGGTGGTTTAAGAATGCATTTTCCCCTCTTAAGCATAATTCAGCTTTTACTTTTCAATCCAAACAAAATATTCATCACCTTCTATTTTTTGCCGTTCAGACCCGTGTTGTGAGACATACATGTGCTCTGTATTATAATTATTCCAGAAGAATTGTAAAGGCATGTAAACATCAGGACATAAATAACGCCTCCCTGATCAGGTACTCCAATTATAGCAAACACTTGATGGAACTACGAGTCAGCTGAGCTCATCATGTACTCTCCAGTCCATTGCTTGGTTAATGACATAATGAGAAGCATTGTTGTGATGATGTGTTGAATGTGTAGTGTCAGAAAGAGCAGGAAGTTCTTAAAGAGACAGGCCAAGGTCAAGGCCTCCAGTTGCAAAATCTAATTTCTTTTAAGTCATGTTTTATATATACATTTTTATAACAACTGCAGGTAACATATTGTTTATGACATAAAATGGCACAATGTGCCTGGAAAATACATAAAACTGCCCCTTTAAAAAAAATAAAATCAATAGTTACAAATAAACCATTTTACATTTGCTCATTGTGTCCAAAAGTCTTAAAGTAATAATATATAACACTCTAGGTCAAAGGTGTGACTTGACACAGGCCTATTTTTGCTTAGTCATACTTCAAATGGGTAAGACAAGGAAAAAAGTCATTAAAGGAAGGCAGGTGTGTTGATCTTTGAAAGTCAGGAAATTTGTGGCAAGAAAATAGATAATCACTTAAGCTTGACTAGGAACATGGTAATAATTGAAATAGGGAGGGCGGCCATCCATGGCAACCATAAGTTGCTATCTAGATGCAAGCTGCTTCTTCGTAACTCATTCTATAAACAAAGATTTTTGTCTCATTTTTCACAAATTGTTTTCAGTAGCATATAAGATCTATATTCAAAAATTTCCAAGTTTTTTAGTTTCTATTTAATAGTATTTTATCATCTTTTTCAGTAAGTACTTGATTGATTTACAGTTGTTTACATTATTTTTACTTATTTTTTTAGTGTGCTGTCATAGCAAGTGATTAATCCCATTATGGAATATAGGAATGTTCTATTCTGTATATATTCACAAACTTAAACACACGGTGTTGGTTAAATGGTTCTAGGTTTTTAACTGGAATAGTGTGTTTTGATCACTTTTTTACTTCCTTGTAGTTGCCCAACATTAGCTGATGTGGTCAATTTAATTCAAACAGAAATAGGTCAAACAAAACGGTTCATATTCAACAAAAGTGAGATAAACAATTCCAGGTTGTTTTGTCCCTCTTTCAAATCACCTCCAGCATTAACTTTGTAACATCCCACTTTTTCCAAGAAAATAAGTCTCCAAATGAACGCACACTGAAGGAAAGCACAATGAACATCTCCCTGAACTCAATTTTGGCTTTCTATATCTACGAATGCTGCCAAACTCTCATTCACAATCAGGCATCATACATGAAATGTTTTGAAATTCTACTATTTTCCAGCCTCTCTGCATCGTAAACCTTCCCTTTGTTTCCAGAACCCTATAAGCCATGCGATATGAACTTGCAGACATTTGTCCGGCTGCTGTGAATTTCTGTAGCTGTTTCAATCTGCATTGCATAAGACTGTTTTGATTTTTCTCCATTCATTCAGGTATACTGACGTTGGTTCCAACCTTATTCCTATTTTCAATGACGCTGGAGCTTAATTGACTTAAAATGTTGGAGTCATTTCAGTTTGTCCTGAATTTTCACCTGTAGAGATAATCAGATAGCAGACTTTCCAGCCAACAGAGAAAGCCTGGATCTTTTGGAAACTAGAAAACTTCTGAGGCAAATATTCCTCTGTTTTTCTGCAATAGAGGAGCACATCCAAAGTTCATTATATCAGAAAAGGGGAACGTTACATCAGCATTGCATAACAAAAGATGGCTCCTATATTTTAGCCTGACCTGAACAACTTGTTCTATTATTTTTTTATTCAATTCATTTCAGCTTTATTTCTATAGCATCAATTCACAACAAATATTGTCTCGAGGCACTTTACAGAAAAATATGTCAATTCAATCACACATGTATTCCAATTGATCCTAATTATCAAACAGCAGCGTAAGCTCAATTTATTATTCAAAGTAGTCTAAAAACATTGTACCTAAGGAAACCTATCAGATTGCATTGAGTTTTATTATAAAGCTGTACATTTTTAGGAATTTAAAAATGATGAAACATCCCAAAATCCAAGTCAAAATTTGTACAATATATCTACGGGATAATTTAAGGTCTATACGCCCTAAACTGCAGTGCTCACTCTGACAGGAATCACTTGTTGTCAACCAGGAAATTTGTCTGGGTCTTGGTAGACCTTAGAATGAGCAACTTTGAGCCAAAACAAATCTGACCAGCTGCTAGATTTCACCTCTGGTTTGTTCAGCAGTGAGTGTGAGCGATGTATCCTGACCTCCCCAAAGCCAATGCACATTTCCTGCCCCTGCTTCCTCTTGAATATCAAAGTGCTATGGGGGTCTCATCAAGAGAGGCTGCTGCTACACAAGCTGTCTGTGTTCCCAAAAAGCTGCACATGGTCATGATAATGGCAAGACCATTTGTTATAATGTGTCTTTATTGACCTTAAACAGCTGAGTACCGTCTAAAGATGCAAAACAGAGATTTAATCTTGACAGTAGGCACTTTTCTCTCCGACATGGCGGGGCAATAGAAACTAAATCATGTGCAATGCTTCTAACAGCCGTATTTCAAAACCTTTCTTGTTTTTTTTTTTTGCTCCATTCCATCTGCCTTTTCAGATCAATATGATCAAGAAAATGTGGCATGTTTTTCTTTTTTTTAATAAAAAATTACTAAAAGACATTCAATGTCAAAGTGAAACCTGATTTCTGCAACATGATGACAATTTAAAAATATGAGACATAAAATATGTGATTGCATAAATATTCTCACCTTTTCAAGCTGCAGTATGTCACTTATCTGTATGTAACAAAAATATGTATAAAAACTGTCAATATGTCATGAAATAGATAGTGTGAACAAAATCAAGCTCTGCCTCCCCCCTGTGGTCCTACAGCCAAAACCTGTCTGCAGGAATACACTGATCCTTCAGAAACAACCGATCAGAGCCAGGAGGAAGGTTTGATTTTCTATACTTACGCTAAACGGTGATGCCAAAACAAATTTCTACTGCAAGTAAAATATAACTGCTAAGCAAAACCTTAAAGCAACATTTTTAGCTATCATGTCAAATATGCTATTTAAGGTAGCATATTTACATTTCTACATTAGTTTGAGTTACCACTAAAATAGCCATAATACTGTATAGAGCATGCTAAAATTCAAAACTCACCTTTGCCCTGATAAAAACAAGGTCTCCTATAAAGATGTTCCACAGCATTAAACTGATTGTTTTGGTGTCCCATGTTGGTGAAATATGACATGAAAAATCGGACAGGAAGAGATTTCCGACTGTTGAGCTGTTAAAATATCACATTGTCATAAAATTGAAAATATCTGATCCAGAAAGGATCTTCAAGTCCAAGAAACTTTACTGATAATGCTGAAGTTAAGGGGGAAACATGTTTCGAGTTTTTCCAACAATGTTGAAGTCTTTAACATGGCAGAAAGACTGTAAGTTTACCTGTAGCTTAAAGATGATCATACAGACACACTGTCAGGCTGTGAACAAACTATAGATCATGCTGCACAGTAAAGGCCAAGCAACAAGGTCTAACACCAACTTGCAAGAAAAACAATTCTGTATCTTATGTGCACAGCTTTTTTTTTTTGCAACAGCTAAAGTGATTGCAACTCCCCCAATTAAGCACTTCACCTCTTCAATTACGTATCTTTTACTGCTTGATGAACCACAGTTCAACACAGTGAACACATGTGAGGTATTTCTCAACAGCATTTTAATGACGAACCTTTCTCTGCCCTCTGACCTGTGCGGCTGAGTCCCCAGACACGCAGCAGCAGAATGATTCCAGATGGAGGAAGTGTGCGGTGGGAAAAGTTTTGCCATTAAAGGATCACCACATTTCATGTTTCATCCAACACAGGCCAATCTCAGGCGAACCGGTTGTTGGTTATTCTCATTTTGCGATGTTCTCCAACAAATCTCGAAAAGTTTCTCTGTCAGCGTGAGAATCGAGCCTATTATCCATGCATCAGGTAAAGAATACTGAAGAGCGATTTTCAGATTTTGTTCCCTAAAGGCCCCTGGAAAAGCCATTTCAGTCAACATTTAGTACATGTGTATTAAGTAAAGCACAACGAGTACATGCTATCATTGACTTCTCAACCAGGTACGTTTTCCCCTGCTTCAGTAACACTGTCTGTGAACTTTCCTAATGGTATAAACATGGATGTCAAAAAGAAAAACAGGTACTTTTTATATGTGATCCGTTCATGTCAAACTTCACTTTAGCTTCTTTAATTACATTCAATTTTGAGAAATACGTGCTTCCAACGTTTATAGCCTCAGAAAAGGTGGAAGCATTTCCAAAATATAACTTAATCACCATAAAAATGTTATTCAGTCACTTTGTTCTCGTACAGCGAGTTTATGTCCAACTTCAGCTGGAGAAATCACTGGACAGACACCCAAGTGGTGTCAGCTGCTGCAGGGACGCATATGCTCAAAGAATTATGTAACATTACCTTCTTTCAAAAATCTACAATAAGACCCATTGGCAAAAATATTCATTTCTCTTTTTATGTCTTTTCACAGTGCCTAGTGTGACTCAGTAGCGGTTGTCTGGACAGGATACTCTTTGGATTTGCTTGTGGACAAAATGAGTTGGCTAAGTTTGGCATGTGAAATCCTCTAATAAACATGCACACATGCAATTAAAGGTGAACAGAGTATGTCTTATATTACACTTCACTAAGGTAATGCAGGCTGAGGAAAAAGAGGAAGGAGCAATGAGCTAACAGTGGTTGAAACAAAAGCCAGTTTGTTTGAGGCAAGCCATTGATGTTTATTTTATACTTGGACATCATTCAGTTTTCAAAACAAAAAAAACATACCGTAAAATGCAATGCGGAGCTCTCATTAGGTGCTTTCTTCAACATCCATAGGCAAGCTAAATGTGACCATCGTGAGCTAATGTGATTGCTTTCAAACTATCTTTTTTGTCTTGGAAGTTGGTGTCTCCAAAAGCATGTTTTATATGTATTGTTATGGCCCCAGGTATTATGAGCTGGGCTTATTCTGATGGCACATATTTACTTCCATATGGGCTGCAGGTGTTTGTGTGTCTGGCCTTGAGCTCCTCCACTGTTCAGGCGTTGGTGATCTGGATCCAGAGTGTGGAGTATATAAAGCTGTCTGTTTTATCCCTCCGGGTCGCTCTCCACCTCCACTCTTTCCGCCTCCTGACTTGTCAGTGCTCTGCTGCCAGGCTTCATCTCCATCTTTTTTTTTTTTTTTGCATCTCAGCACTCACATACACATACATGCAACACTTCTAATCATACACATTACGCCATTGATATTCACACTCACATTTATCTGTGATAAATCGTTCCTTTATGCACCTTTACCCTTAACAGGGTCTCCCATTTTTGCTACATCACTGAGCCAGTCATAATAGTAGCCAAACACAAATAAATTAAAAAAATAAATAAATAAACAGCAATATGTATCACATCCAGTATTTGATGTCTGCTATTTATGATGGGATGAAGGGTGTGACATCTATTTATGGCCTTTGGAAAGAGCAAGGTAGTTTTTGTCTTGATGTCTACATTCATTTTTTTTTCATTCATTTGATTTGATCCAGTACAACACTAACTAGGACATTGGTGGCAACCTTATATACCTAAACAATGGAGTAAGTACCATAAAAAAATACTGTGTTTTTGCAATTACAGATTGTGCTTTATTATTTTTGGCCATATTAGGCTTAATTTTTTTTACAATTTCTGTCAGATAAAAGTTTTCAATATCCTGGACTTTGCATTTTGAAATGAATTATTTACTCTTCATGATAAAGACACTTGCTCAAAGTTCATTTTACAGCAAGGAACATTTTTTTTTCTAAACCTTACTAAGTTCAGGCACCTAACACTCCAGCAACTAGGCTTTTTACCAATAACGAATAATACAGTGTCTTTTGTAATGCATTACAGTGACACATAAATATGATGAGTCTACATAGTTTTTTAATGGAGTCAAATCCCATCTATACCGACAAATCTGGGATCGCTCATTGTGGTTTTTTTGAACACTTACAATTGCTTGGCCCTCAAATGCAAAACCTTAAGACTCAGGTATGTAAATACAGGGCGGGCTGAACATAAACACCTCTATCCAACACTTAGTTGGCTCAAAGTGGCATCTTAGTGAGTTTTAGCAGACTGTTTTATTTGGAGAAGTCTAAACAGCTAAGAACATACAGCAGAAAACCTGGATTTATAAAATCACAGTGTGTGAAATGAATCACTCATTTAGTGTTACTTGATTTTACTTTTTTTCCCTATCAGTGCCTTTTCATGCATAGAAGAGTAGAATTGCTATTGTAGAAAGTAAATTATTTGCAAACAATGGTTTTTCTGTTGTTGTTCTGACTATAACTTCATTTCTTTTATCGTAGGATTTCTGATCTGAGCCAAGGTCTCCTTCCTCTTTTTATGTGGTACTAAGGCCAAGTCACGCTCCATACAATTTCTCTATACATATATGGAAAGTTTCTGGGCCCCTCATTCAGATTTGGAGTGAAGGGTGAAACTAAATACTAATGAAACATGAACACCAAAAGTATTTGTGTTAGATTACCAACCCAATGAGTTTTATGTAATTCAGCAAGCATTTCATTGCGCATGGTGATACCATGGATCAGAAGTCAGACGTAATCATGCACAAATGTAAATGTCAGACGCTATCCACTGATCAGCATGAGTATCACATTCAGACTTTAAAGCTTAAAGATGACTGATTGTTTTACTTTACGTTTTTCTGTGTCTACACAACAAACTCTCTCCTTGGTCTCATTGTCCTCCTAGACACAGCTGAGTCGTCCTCCTCTTCCACTTTTGAGAGACTACCTAAATTAATTTCATCCTACGAAAAACTCTTGCTTCTTTCTTTGGTCTCCTAAACATCTATATTAGTAAGAAAGGGCATGATTTCTAGTTGAGTGTACTTCCCTGCGGTTCTAGGCCCTATGCCAACAGCAGGCACAAGGCATATTGCTTCCTGTGTGCAAAGGTCTTTGCTGTGAGAATGTTTTTGGCATGTGGAAAGCATTCACTGGCAGTTCCTGTTGTGCTCTGAGGGTGAAGCGAGGACATGCTATCTACCACCTTTCATTGTTGTTAGCAGAGAGGAGGAAGGGTACAATTACCATAGCAGCCAAGGTTTCCAAGAACATGACAATAACTTACTTGGAGTACCACAGGAATGGTGTGGGCATGAGGGCAGAATGGACAGTGAACTTTAAAATTATAGTTGAGCAAGCTCATCACTAACATACTTATACTATGGTATGCATGCACAGAATAGTTGGAACCCTCATGTTTCACCAGGAGTTATGAAATGCCCACTGCACACTATAAGACCTCTCATAGACCCTACAAACACAATCCACATTTCAGCTGAGTTTTGTAGATTTCTTTGAATCCTGTGTGGAGTGAGGTCTAAAAGAATGTTCTAGAGCTAAATTTATTGATACTGCCATATGGTTTGGTCAGAAACAAACTTATATTCTGTTGTCATTGGATAAGACCAACCCTGAGCCTTTTTCTACCAAAGTGGATACTATAAAACGCTTCATTGTTGACAGAGAGTAGATGTAATAAATTAACGCTTTGTGTTTTAACAATAATGTAGTACTAATAAATTACTTATTCATAATTGCTTTTAGGATTTTAGGAAATCACAAAGAGATCTGGTGCATCGGTACATTTTATATAACTATTTAAACTCAGGTTGTTGTGTAATTTTCCACTTTCTTTTTAATAAATGCGTTCCATTTTCTCCCACCAAAACCAAAGCAAAGTCGGCTTGTATAATTATCACCATCAGTCACAAGTTATAGATGATAATCTATATGGTTTTAATGTTGATAATCCAACACTAAAACCAGCTAACCTCCTGCCAGTACATGAATTCTCTGGTCTCTTCTCAGCATGTGCAGTGTCAGTTTTGTGACCCTTGTCATCAAGAACAGGCAAAGGAAGCACATTCCTGGAACTCAACCATACGCACAGGAGAAACGGTGGGTGGTAGTGACGTAAAAGACCCTCAAAGAACATACTATTAAGACCCCGCCAAAACAACATTCGCTTACTTGCTGCTTTTCCTTACACCCCCCCTGTTGCAGAATGAACAGACCTACCAGACACCTTGAAAGAACAGCATCATATAGTTTCACCAGTCATCCAAATCTTGCCAGTCAGGCAAGCCATAATTTCCTTTCTTGTTATGTTATTATAGTAACATTTTGAAACAGCTGGATATACATTTTTATTAATAGCAGTAGAGATATGGTGTCTAATAAGCAAAAACAGACTTTTACTAAACCAGGGTGGTTTTAAGACAGTTGCTTTTTCCTAAATCTCTGGGATTTATTTAGTTGATGTAACTGTGTTATTACAAAGAGTCATTAGAGGAGTGACTAAGCCTGGCACAAAGACATGCATTTAAATGCATCCATTTCAAGGAAGCACTACATACACACTCATACAAACCACAGTGTAGAGTGGTTTGGGGGAGAGATTATTAAATAGGCCCATAGGGATTGTTGGCAGAACCACCGCTAGCCGACTAAGAGTAAAATTGCACAGCAAAAAGATATGTGTATCTCCGTGCACATGCACAAGATGGTCACTCCATGTACTGACTTAGTGTGCTTTGTTCGTTTCTTTTGGCATTGTCAGGTACTTTTGGTCCCACTGGGTTCAACTATACAAAGCCAACAGTTTAAACGTCACATATGAGCAATGTTCAACTCAAGCATGCCTGTGAACTTCCCATATTGCATAAAAAGCTGACATAATATCTGCAAAAAGAACACAAATATATGTTGCCAGCTTTTTACAGAGCGGTCTGTTTTGAGTTTATGACTGTGATTTCTGGACAGTGATTGGACAACTGGCACTTGATAACGCAGCAGTTTTGTATAAACAAAAAAAACTGTTTGCGGTTGAAAATGAGACCTAGTCTCAATATTTACCATATAAGCAGAGGTAAAATTGTGAAATTAGATAGACAGAGAGATTGTACATCTATTTTGTCAACCAAAACATAAATGTTGTTTTTTGCTACTTACTTATGTCAATAAGTAGCAATGTATATTCCATCCATATTGTGTCATTTTTGTGTACCTTCAATAAGACTAAATGTCTTCAGTCCTAGACAAAAGGCATATCTATTATTCATTTTGAATGTTTCCATTCGTATTTGTCTGTGGAGTCATTCGTGATGTAAAAAAAGAAGTTGGTTAAGACCTTTTCACACTACTTCAGTTCTCGGTTGTAGTGTGATAACCTACTCTAAATACTTTTAAAATAACATTTCCTCACCCTACACATCAGCTTTTTATAATTTGTCTTCAATGTGCTGCACAGAACAGTCTCAATAGTGGGACATTGATGGGTTTCCCCCAGATGAACTGCCCTCTTCAAGTCATTCTGCAAACATTTATTTTGGATTAAGGACTTGGCTTTTAATATTCACTTTCGTCTTCTGTGTCCATTTTATGTTAAAGCAATCTGCCTGCTTAGCTGCTACCCTGTTGCATGACTCACTTTTTCTTGTGGTTCAGGTCACAGAGACATTAACATGTTTTCATGACTGTCAGTATTTTATTTTTTTATGTTCTTGGAAGGTCAGACGTCTCAGTTCTGTATTTGTTTCTTACATTTTTAAGACTTTTGTAAAACTATAATCATTTTAAAAGGTATATTTTTTAAAGAAATATAAATGCATTTAAAGAGTTCACAAATCTTCAAGTGACAATATTACGATCAGCCATTAAAATTATCCCACTAATATTTTTAAAACTTGCAGGCTTGTGCCAGGTAGCTGATCAAGCAGATGTGCAGATCCAAAATGTCTTTACAAAGTGGTCCTGCCTTGAAATCATATCTTTAAAAAAATTCTTTAAAAAAATATGAAAAAGAAAAAGCACTAATTTTTAAGTGAAATGGTTAAAGTTGACCAGCGCATATCTTAGGTTTTGAGAAAAAAAGTTGTTTTAAAAAGACGGAGAGGAGTGGGGGTGCTGTATATCTTACGCGAGTCTGTTGTGGAGAGTCTAGTCTCTTTTGCAATCATCTGTTGAAGTAGCCGCTCATAAACAATCCTCCTCTTCATGAAACATGAAGAGGACAGTTGTTCAAAAAAGTGTCTCTTCAGTGAGAAGCTTCTCGAGGTTTGCTGCAATATTAACCACTACAGAATATACTTCCTGTTCACAATCATTTTGTGCAAAGTTTCAGACATCAAGGATTTTAAAATATGTATGTATACTAATTAGATTGAGTTATGTTGCCTTGGCTTTTCTGCAATGTGGAATCTTTTTCTCCTCAAACTTTTTTCTTTCTTTCTGCGGCTATCATTCAAGCAGTACTTCAACTACAAACTGCTGAGCCATCAGAATATGACACATCTTTCTCTCTCTGCTGTAAAATACTTGATAGTTAGGGATAATACACTTTATTAACCCTAACACCTCAAAAGTTCATCAATTTAAAAACTGCTCAAATTTTTAGACATATTTTTTTTTTTGCTATTTTGTTATTTGTCTGTCTTATCTACTTAATGTTTATTTTATTGTAAATAAATTATTTAGGCATCACAGAAAAAAAAATGTTTGGGGAAGTACACTTTTTGGGTAGTCATTAAAGTTCAATAAATTGGTTTGATTTCATTTGAAAAAAATGGCCCCATTCTTTTCAGCTGTGACACCACTATGATTTATTTTAGTTGCCAACATATATATAGAGGTGTAAAAAAACGTATTACCACCTAAAGGTTTCTTCTTTTTCGTCTTTTCATCACACATTATATTGTCTGCCTCATGAAAAATGTCAATATTAAACAAAGAAAAGCAGAGGAAATACAAAAAGCCTTATTATAAATTGATTTTATTTGTTAGCAGAAAAGTAGTTCCAATCACTTTGTCCTTATTTGAAGATGTTTGATATTTGTCAAATTTTATTAACCTCTCCCAGCTACAATCAAACTTGTCAAGTACAGAAGTCCCTTGAATAGAACATCCTCGACATCAAAAATAAGGCTAATTTTCTCAAAAATGTCTACCTTTCCCCCACCTAATGAAATCTAAGAAAGGAAGCGAAAAAGAGTTATTGTCCCCTGTTGGTCCAGAAAGGGTAACGCAGGATATTTCTGACTTTGGAACTCTGCAATCACAATTAGAGTCATTGTCCACAAATGGAAAAAGCATTGAGCAGTCGTGAACCCTCCAAGGAGAGGCCAGCCTACCAAAATTACTTGAAGCACACGTCAACAACTTCTCCGTGAGGTCCCAGAAAACCCCACATCATGTAAAGCGGCACAGGCCAAATAAGGTCAAGTACAAATTTAACTGTGGGAGATTCTCAATTTGTTTCTTTCCCGTTTTCAGTTTTATTTTTCTCAGTATGATTCACATTAACCCTGTTTGACAAAAAGTTTTTTTTTTTTGGTTGGAAAGTGTATGTTTTTTTTTCTTTGATATGAGGAGCTTAATGTTTCCAAAAATATATATCCAGAACATATTTGGATATTATAGGCGGTATGTGGGTCGCCCTCGGAGCTGTCCACTGCTTGAGCAAAGGGACATATGTGGGACCTGTGGTGTTTAGTTTAAGGGACAGTGGCCACAGCTTGGGTTGGATCGAGTCTTGTCTAGACTGCTTCTGGTACAAAAAGAGTAAGGCAGGACTGAAACAAACAGTGGTAAAAAGTCTGCATGATGGAACGTATATTACGAAAAAAAAAAATCTTATAGAAAATAAATAATTCTGTTCTTCATTAAAAGTTCAAATGGGGGCACTGTTTGAGCATTAGGGCGTCATGTCTAAAAATTCCTGAAGCAAGTCTTTGGCTGTAGCGACTGTGCACCCTATCACTTGCCAAAGTTTGGAACATCTTGTTACCACTAGTAGCCAAATGACAGAAGGGGTGTGATGTTTCCCTTCACCTCATCTAAACTTAAACTTGATGTATTTGATAATGCATATTTTCTTCAAGGAGCTCTAATCTCAAACAATCTGTTTGCAGCTGTACATAGATTAACTTTTGTATGTTGAATGTGCTGTCCTCATCTAAACAACACAGAAGCTGGTTATTAGGTATTATATTCGGTTTTAGGCAGTAGGTTAAAAGACACTTCAATGAACTTGCAATGTTGTGCAAGTTCTGTGTAATCCTTTTTTTTTCTCATGGCTGCAAAATATGATAAAATATGATCAAACAAGTTAAATCAATCAAGTTTATTTCTATAGATCATTTTAGCAACAAGTCAGTTCAAAGTGCTTTACATCACAAAAACACAACATACAGTCGACAATTGAGAAACTAGTGACTTACATTTTGACGAGTGGTATTATCAAAATCATCCACATACGTCAAATATACTGCTCAAAAAAATAAAGGTAACACTTAAACAACACAATATAACTCCAAGTAAATCAAACTTCTGTGAAATCAAACTGTCCACTTAGGAAGCAACACTGATTGACAATCAATTTCACCTGCTGTTGTGCAAATGGAACTTTGTACAGAACAAAGTATTCAATGAGAATATTTCTTTCATTCAGATCTAGGATGTGTTATTTGAGTGTTCCCTTTATTTTTTTGAGCAGTGTATATTGGTCAGTGTTCCAGCTGTTATGGTTCAAAGGCTACTCTAAACAGGAGGGTTTTGCATGTTTCAAGTAAATGCAGGAAGGATGTTTTAGCAACTTATTTTGTCAATCTATCTGGTACATTACTAGTCATCTTTCTTGGTTGTAAATTCAAGATCAAAGATATCAGACAGTAGGAGGAGAGAAATCTTTCCACTGCACTGATGTTAATGGGTTCAGGCTACCCAGGGATAACAGAACGCTAATCCTTCATGGATACAGTCAAATCAATAAAACCGGTCCACCATTTAATACCTCCCTTTGTAGCAATAAAATACTGGGGAGATTCATGGCCAAACAAGAAACTTTAACCGGTTTTATTTTCACTTGACGCAACTCTTTTGTGTCTTTGTTTTAAAGTGAACAGAAAATAAAAAGGCTTTTGAAAAAAACAAATCAAACAGGAATGGGTAAAGACAACTTTAGGATGTCTTCAGGCTCATTTTACATTGCAAGTTTTTTTTTTGTTTTGTTTTTTTTCCAGGAAACATGCTGTTTGTTCATTTACTCTTTCTGTAGCAGTATCTCATGTTATTGGGAAAAGGAGTCCAGAACTGGAAAGGTTTATTATAATTCACCCATAAAGCAAGCCTTGGAAGCAGTTATGAGTATAGCTTTCATAGCAGTCTTTATTTCCTTTGAAATGTTTAGTTTCCTCCTCAGTGTTCTCCACCTTTCAGACAGTTATAAAACAGACAGAGCTTTAATTTTATGGGACGTGTTGTATGGGAATATTTCTCTGGCTGTGAGCCAACTCCACCAAATAAAATCAGCGTTAATGATGTAGAGTAAAATGTAGCCTCCTATGTTTGCGTTTGGCTTGTGTGGGGTTTGGTGGATTGTTCATTCTGAAACAAGTGTTTCTCATTATGTCGAGTATTGTGCTTGGCAGGAGGCTCCACAAATCCTGCCAATGCTTAATCTGCTTTCCAGAGCCTGCCTAGAATACCATATATAGTTTCACCTGTTATCCTGCTCACTGCTTAGAGATAATCCACAAAAGTTTTCATGTGTTTTTTAAATTTTGACATGACGTCATGTCAAACATGACGTCAACTTGTCCGCCAGGTTTGCAAATATTTAACTAATTAAATTTTGATGTTGACATGTTGGCGCAAATGTAGAAAACAATCCTCTGAGCTTACTGGATTGTCTCCAGTGACTTCTACAATTTTGCTGGTCTTTGAGTTCAGACAGAGCTGAACTCCACAAAAAGAGAATGCTATTTTAGATGCAAATAGTAAGAGCATCCATCAAAACTAAAGAAACTGCACTTAATCAGGCCACACTTCAATTTGGAAATTAGATGCTGTGATGGTTGATGCTTCAGAGCTAATAGAACAGGGATCTAGTTAATCTGCAACAAGAATTTCTGGTTAAAGAGAGATTTGCAGCACTCTTTAACCAGATTTATTTATGAAAATAAAAAAACGTATTGGCTCTCTTACAGATGCCATCTGCTTTTGCTTTTTAAAATCACATTTAGATGTTTCAGATTATTAAACAAATTCTAAAATCACACTCTAGAAACAATACAGCATGCCATTTTTAAACATCTCAAGTGTGAAGTACAGAGGTGGCGCCACCATGTTGTGTGGGTATTTTTCTGAGGTTGGAATGGAGCTCTGCAGCAGAGAGGGTATCCAGAGAAATAAAAATGATGTGAAACTATTGAGGCAATGTCTCAAGACATCAGCCAGGAAGTTTAAAGCTTGAGACTCTAATAATACAGTCAAGTTAGTTGCACCCCTCTCCTAAATGTCCTGCAATAATAAGCAGGTACGTCAAATAGATGGATGGATTTCATTGTCGCAGTTTATTGTTATTTAAATAGTACCAATGATTCCCGCTAGCAATATTCAGATTTTATCCATATTCCACACAGCAACTTTTCTCTTCTTAACAGGCATGGTGCAGTGTGGAGCAAAGCAAACAACAATGTCACCTGAAACATTTGGAAAAGTAAGGTTAATTTTAATCACCACAAGCTATTTTCCAACAACTCCAGACATAGAACTTGAAGTTGTGGAAATTTCTCCAAAGGTTATGTCTTCAAAGTAACTCATTTTGTCTGTCTTGTTGGTTTTTAACAGAGACATGGAATTTGTAACACACCGGTATGAGCTCTGCAGCTTTGACCTGTCTCTGTAAATAGAGCATCTCTTTGAAGAAGTGCACATTTAAAGTACTACAAGACTCTTTCAAAGGATTCACGATCAAAGTTAACCTGAGATCCTTGCAGCTCACACGGGCCACGCACAGAACAATTGAACAAAAAAAGATCTTACAGAAACACAGAAAGCACAAATCCCTTTCCAACTGTCCCCACAACTCCCACCAGGAAAAACCTCTTAGCTACTAACAAAAGTCAGATTGTTTTTTTGTGTTGCTTTCCCCCAGGTCAAAGAGGACAAGCTGACTGTGGAGAACAAACTGCACAACTCAGCTGATTTTGATCAATTCAGCAGTTCTTTGTTGTTAGAACAAAAATAATTCATAACATCACAACTGCAGAACAAAAGTAGGCAATCAAAATACAACTAAAAAAATATATATAACATCATTTTGAAAGGGAGATTGCCAGCAGAACCCAACTAGGAACAATGGGCTGCAGAACATGGTTAGCCTCTGGGATTGGCTGATTGAGAACTAGTGCTGGCCAACTGACTTATAATTCAACAAATCAATCAACTATATTGTTTTAAAATCTATATTTGAATCCACTTGCATGCTCAGTATTTATATATTGAATTGTACATTAATCCAAAGTCTGTTGGGTAGTTTTATCCAAACATTGGGTCAAAGGAGCCTCATGATTGTTTATAGACAGCCACAATCTGATCAAATGTCTCTAAATTTCTTTAACAAGCTTAATTTTACCATACTGGGATCATAAAAACATAATAATAATGTGAATATTAGTGGGTTGTGTTCGTGGCATTAACTCATACTAGAAAACAAATGTGTTTACTTAACATAGCATTAGCCTGCTGGGTAAGTTAGCACAAGCCAGCTATGTTCAACAATCATTGTGATCAAAAGATTAGTCAATATTTTATTCAGGCTCATATACTGACATACATTCAAATTGTTGATCAAAACAAGGTTGATGTCACTGTTTTGTAATCATTTGTTGCAGAACAGAAGCAACAAATGTAACTTTTTTTAATATGAATCTCTGATCTTGCCCTGATCCTGCATGGATAAATTGGGTATAGGACATGGCACCCTTGTGTAGCCTGAGCAATTACAGATTTAAATCCTTTTGTTTAGTTTGAAAATCCTCTAACCTAAACCACACACAGACTGCTTGTTCAAACCCATAACATAACCCTACTGAGTTAAATCAACCCAGATATGGAACAATCTATTTAACTCAGGGCTGGAATCTTGTTAGCTTAGCAGTATTTTTCTTAGTTTAGCTTCACTGGATTTCAATCTTTTAGTATCACAGTTATTATCACACGTTACTCTCATCTTCTTCAGTTAACGGTGATAAATGTCACCAAACTGGAACCCAACTGGCCTTGGGTTTCACATTAGCAGAAGATTAATGGATACAGCACAGTTTTGATAATGGCCCAAAAATCTTGGTTCCAAATTTTTGGTTTTATTTTAGGTCTCTTCCTTACCATGACACAAACTCCAAACAATGGCCTGAGACTGGACCCTTTTCACAGTTCAAACCTAAAGTGTGATGCCTATCATATCAAACTAGCAGGCAGTGAACTGATTCCAGAGGAGTTGTCCACATAAGCACTACAGCTTCAGCCTCCAAGTCTTGAAAATTCTGGGAACAACTAGTACAGACTGAGAGCAAAGAGTTCTCCTGGACTGATAATGGACAATGAGTTATGTAGATAAGATGCACCCAGGCCATTCAGGGTTTTTACGCCATGTTTTTGTCTCATTCTGTAGCCCATAAATTGTCCTTTTCAAATGGTTTTATGTTCCTTTCCTGTGCTTTGTGAAGTTGTAAAGTATGAGTTACTATTTCATTATGTTTCAGTGAATTTTTGCTTTATCAAATGTTTTCTTCTGTGAGAATCCTACTTTGTTTATTGTTGCCCTGTTCTGGTTTTGTTTTAGTATTTTAATTTTTTTTAAAGTCATTAGATGTCATCACTAGTCCTTATTTTCAGGTCATGTGTTATTCTGAACTTGAAAAGCTCTGTAAAGATCTTAACTCAGTCTGAAATGGGAAATAAGAAAATCACTTCAAACCACAGGAAACATCGTGTGTCCTCATGTGTCTCCTTTTTTACCAGGAGGTATTCTCGCAAAAGGTGTAAAAGGTTTTTCTTGGTTAATTAAAATAAAGTTATTTTACCTAATTTTATTACCTAGTTATTGAAAAAGTTGAATATAATTTGTAAGGTTATCAATTTATCTTTCTTATTGCGTGCATTTCATTTAAGCAATTGTGATCCAAAAAAATCATGAATGCAATTCACTGAAACTTGCAGAAACCCTTTGCTTTGTGTGTTATCTGTTTGTGTTTGTTTTGGATCTCTGCCCTTGTTAAAAAAAAAACAAAAAAAAAACAAAGATGCTTCACAGCTCAGGAAAAAGATTCAAATCACTTCACACCTTGATGACAGGCCAATTCTAAAAATGCTCACAAGATCTGGTCCTATGTGCAGTTTCCGTTTTGTTTGCAGATAATATTTTGGATTTGCTCCTCAGACATTCAGACCTCATTGCCGGATCAATTCAAGGTGGCAGAAATGTTTTCAAAATGAGTGGCAGGCTTGGTATGTACACTTGCATATTAATATGACAATTTTAGACAAGAATTCTGGTGTTATTTAAAAATGTGCTTTAATATTTGAAAGATAATCTCAGATCTACTGTAATATTGAAACCTATTCTTTAACAGGGATGTTATCCTACATAGAATCAGGTCGTTAACACAATAAAAGGTTTTCAGTGTGTTTGACTTGGCCACATTGAGCCAATTGACCAAAGATTTGTGATGCTCCAAATGGTGCTGGGTATCATCTCTCTGGGCCTACAGTATTTGTACAGGCCACGGTTAAATATTTGAGGAGCACATGTTGGGATGAATGGTGACACAGGATTTCATCATAAAGCCGGGAAGCATGAGTCAGCGGGGGGTCATTTTAACAGTAGTGTCAACATCATGAGATCCCTACTCCGTCCACTTGGCAAACAGTGCATCGCAGACTTTCTGAAAGGTGGGTGCTTTCTGGAAGGGGCCAGTGCTTTCTCAGAACAGTCGAGTCAACACATTTTTGACATTTACTCTCTTTGATTTTACATAGTGGGTCCAAAGAAACTGGAGGGTTAGAAATGAAGCACGTGTAACTTCTGTGCTGCCAGGACATTTTCTTTGTGTCAATATGGAAAGAGCAATGTGCTACATTCTCGGTTTGTATTAAGCAGTCAGAAAATTTATCTCTGGTTTATATCACCATTTCCTTCTGATTCTAAGATTGAGTATTTCTTTACCCACTAAACCCCAGCTGCAAAATGTCTGATGGAAGTTTCCAAGATCTCATCTACTGGGCTGACATGGTGTATCAAGCTGGCCATCAGCTGACCGTTGGGGGGTTTCTGTTTACCCAGCCTGCCTGTCTGTGAACATCCAACACAACTCAAACACGGTCACCTGGCAGTCCACCTGCTGTCCTGTTAGCACGTTCAAATTCAGCTAGAAATCCTGCTTAAGATAAACTAAACTAAGACATTTAAAGTAAAACAATAAGCAGTTTTCACGTTCTCTCTATTCATACATGCATTTCTGGGTTCTTGGGTTTTGTCCCGCAGTACAAAAATGTGCATGTTTGGTTAATTGATCCCTGAAAAATGTCCCAAAGTGCGAGTGTGCAAGTTTCTTTGTCCTGCTCGTCAATGTGCTGCCCTGAAATGAATTGTTGACCTGTTCAGTGTACACCACATTGGCTGCTGGAGATACTCTGCAAGCTGCATTCTGCAAGGATAGAGCAGGGATAGAAAGATGTTGCCCCACCTGCACCACTCACTTTTACTCTCTTATTCCCTGACATTTCAACTTTCTGCCCAGTTTGCTTGAGGTTCTTCCTCTAATTTCTAGCTTTCCATCTCAATCACATAAATTCACCGTAGTGCAAGCCTCTATTGCTACATCCTATGTGTTTGTCTTCTGGGTTTTCCGATGCAACTACCTATTTCCAAAGCAGACACCTGCTCTACTTCTTCTGACACAGACTATCTACCAGAAGGAGCAAAGGGAAAGGGGTTGTGGTCAGAGAAAAGCAAGCTGTTGGATGACAGATCAACAGAGGAAAATGAAAGAGTTGTTGATGCAGACTGCTTTATTTTAACAGGAGAAAAGATGAACATTTCTAATGTTTTTGGTGGTCTGACTGGATGCCAGTCACCATCTCTAACATACACCAAAAAGGTTAGGGAGGATAAATGATGTTTTAGTTGGCCTGGTTACATCCCACAAGTGGTGCAGAAGGACCAGTAAAAACGTCTTAAATGCCACATCATCGGTGTGGACAACCTTCTCCATGATGTCTCTTTTGACACAAAATGTAAGATGGGAGATTGTCCCTCATTTCAAACTGATCTGCCTGTAAGGACATTAATAAGTTCCAAAAAAGTTGCTACTTTGTTTAAAATGAAGGCTCTGAATAACATTGGTGACTTGCCATTTGGTTTTTACCTGCTTCTAAGGTACTCTGCTTAAAGTACCAAGTATTCTGCTCTCGAGCAGAAAATCCAGAAGGTGAATACCAAGCTATCAGTTCCTGACTTTAAGTACAAGCATGCTTGGGGTTATGCAATAGGACAATGGGCCAAAGCACACAAGCAATCCACTTCTGAATAGAGATAGGCACCAGCACCCCTTGCAAACCCACTAGGGATGGGCATGTTTGAAAATGGATGGATAAATAGCCTTTAGCTAATTTAGGAATGTGCTGTTTTAGGGCTATGTCACTATTATGCAAATAAGCTGTTGCTAGCCAAGCTCCCCCAGCTCAATGTTTATATTAGCACCTCAGTGAAAATGGCAATAAGCAGATGCATAGTGGTACAACCACACATCTTTGACTCAGAGTATGTGTTAAGAGTTAGCTTGTGCTAAATGACAATTCATGTCGACACTGAACAACAATACGAAACACACAAGACATAATTTTGTACTTGCATCACAATCATCTGCAGATTTGTAGTGAACGGTAGGACCAGAACCTTACTTCAGTCAAAGTCTTTTGGCAAATCCTGCCATATGCTGTTGGTAGTTTTCAAAGTGACTTGTGCAAACTATAACTTTCACAGGGACATTGCAAGCAAAAATGAAACTAAGCCACGCAGCTCTGTTCTACCTGACTGTGAGAAAATGCATGGACCCATGCTCTGCATTGAAGGCCACAACAAAATATTTTCATTTTCAAGCAGCCAATGCAGAGTTAGCTTAACGTCTTGAATGAAGTGGGTGGAGCTCCATTTGGGTTGCCAGGTGAGGTGCTGGGCTTGGCTTGGGATTGCTAGGTAACAAAATTGTGATGCAACAATTTAGAGATTCTTGAGACAGGTCCTTTTGCAGACTCGCTTAGGCAAAATATTACTTTCAGTTAAAAAATTTGATCCTTTAGTGATTTTTGTTTTATTATTGTTAAGCAGCATCTTTTGCCCCTGCCTGAAAGAACAAACATTAGATTCTCACCTTTGTCAGATGACTATGAGGAAACACTGCCATCTAGTGGATAAAACATGCAATTGCTAGTTTTTGACCACACTGACAAAAAGTATGGATTTTCAAACTGTTGGCTTAGAAAGAAATAAGGGGGCCTGTAATAGGGCCTCTGTTACGTAACTCTAGACCAAAAATGGCATCATTTTGGTTGATACTCAAAAACACTAGCATGATATTCCAATGCTAATGTGCTCGTGTGAGCTAATGTTAAGTTTTTGAGTTTTTTTTCTTGACATCTCAACTCTCATGTGGCTTCGACACGTGTCTGGAATTTCCTTTGACAGCCCCACAGAGCAGCTCCTTGGACACCGAAAAACAAAAACGGCAGATTTTGTTGAAAAGTCCCTGCGTCTGTTCTTATGTGAGGCTGAGCTCACGTGAGGCGGAATCTGAATGGAGGCCATGCGCATGTTAAATGTCAATTTTGTTGAGGTGTGGGGGAGGCTCTGACTGGGTTAAACAGATTACTGTAAATGTTGATCTACAGGGCTTTGCAGGAGTTTTTCACTCATGGTGCTTCACATTTTTTCACCTTATGACCACAAACTTCAAGATCAAGGAAACTATTAAGAAAGGAAAGCAAAGACACCCACTGTGTCTGTGGAAGAACTGCAAAGATCAGCAGCACAGGTGTGTAATGTATGCAAAATTTCAAGGTGTGACATTTCCCTTATTTTTATTTTCTCCTCATGTCATGCACACAAGTTAATCTCCAGTATTCTAGTTTGAATCAAAATAATTCCTGTCTTCACAGACTGAAAAGAGTGCTTGGGGGAACAGCGGGTTGCACTGACGTCAGAAGATCCTGGGTTAAAATCCTAGCCTTTGCATGAAATTTACATGTTCATGCCTGTACATGGATTCCCTCAGGAGGTTAATTGGTCTCTCTTAATCACCATGAACCTCATCCAATGACCACTGGAAACAGGCACCAGACCGCCTGTAACCAATCCTCTATACACAGTTAAGTGAACAATAATTATAGACAGTTATGTGTGGGTCAATCATAAAAAAAAACATGTAATAATTGTAATGTAACAAAAAGAGAATATTTGAAACCATTGTAATAATTTAAGATGCATATATTTTTTAGATGCTCCTCTCAGTGCCAAATGAATGCAAGGTAAAACTTTAACATTGTTTGGAAGTTTATTTGTCAAGACATGTACAGTATATTAGATTAATACCCTGCATATGTACGTTAGGCCCTAAACACATATGCAAGTCTGAAAAACCAACAAAGCTTTCAGAAAGCATGAAGCCATCTGTTTGTACAATTGAAATACAGCGAAGAAAACAAGAAGTCTTTGCGAAATAAAGTGCAAAAACTAGAATATGGGCTTTCAGAGCAGTTTCTATTTAAAATTTCCAACCATGCAAAATTCAGTATAAATCAAACAAGCCCATCTTTGAATAGACATATGTAAATCTTTGAAATAACAGAATTAAAATAAAACATCAGATTGATCATCTTTGAGTTTTTACATTTGAGGAAAAATTTTTAACACTTAAACATAGAATTTCCACTTTTCGTAAAACGTTTTTCATTGCTGCCCAGTCAATATCAACTTGCATTTTATCATATTGTATTTAATATTACATATATACACTGTTCTACTTTAAGGGTTGCCAGGCATAAATGTAGCATTCATGTGCAGCCGTGGCGACTTCAAAGACATTTCAGAGGAAGATCAGTAGAACCTATGAAACCAAGAAGTGATGATCCTTCCATATAACAAAATGCTGGCATACTTAATATAATATTTTTTGCTTAAATGGTAAATGTTCTGTTACATGTAACTGAAACTAGCAAACATCAGATCACAAGTACATACCTTAAATCAGCAGTAATTAAGGATGGATAAAAGTGCTTTGAGCGCAACAGGCAACAGAGACAATAGTGCTGAATAGTTGAGTTACATATAGCAGATCTGTGTAATATGATCAATAATGGTTTAAATCAGTTTAATCCAACTTTCAACTAAAGAGACTGAGCCTCTTCTTCATGTAGAGAAAGGCGAGATATGTAGCTCCCCCAAGAACCCCGACCAGCAGAGTTGTGCCTACTATAACAGGAGCGTTCTTTCTGGCGACTCGGAACGCCGCAGGAAGGACAGCAGAGATCAAGATGTTGTTGACGTGGCCCAGCACCCTCCTGAAGGCCGGCCGCTCCACAACACGCTCATAGTATGTTTCCACGTTGACCCGGCTGCCGTTGCCCCAGTAGCGTCGGGAAAGACCGAGGAACTTCAAGCGGTGCAAGGTGACCGCCAGAGAGACGTCGGCAATGCTAAAAAAGTCTCCGCACAGCCACGATGGTTTGCCTTCCTCTGGAAGATGGAAGATGAAAGACGCATTTAAAAAGAGAAATAAAAAAAAATGTCGATGCTAAATGTTGCTTACAGCGGTTGTTTTCTGACATACCAGGTGTTTCCTCTGCTCTCCTCTGCAATTCTGTCTCCACCTGGTCCATCACACTTTCCAGTTCATCCAGGAGCTTCTTAAGATACTTCATGTTGTCATGGTCAAACAACTTAGACTACAGGGATTAGAAGAAACTTAGAATCCAGAAAAACTACTTGAGCAACTACTTTTTAAGACTCCTGTCCTTCCAACCCAGACAAGGAATTAGACCAGAGGATACTTACTTATAGTTATGTAGCAACCCTGAACATGAGTATCTGGTTTATTTACTTTGGATCAACTTAATTAGATAATTTTTCTACTTTTGTTCTTTCCTTTGGTTTGTTATTTTGTTTATATTTCTTTTTAGTTTATGTAAAGGACTTTGAATTGCCTTGTTGCTGAAAATATGCTATTTAAGTAAAATTACCTTACCTTACTTTACCTAACCTTACAGAGACATTTGATTAGAAATGATTGTGGAAACTATGTACCTTTATTCTACATTGCATATCAACACACGCTGAAAGAAATTACTGCTTGAAATAATCAGTCTGACTCACAAATTCTCCAGTAATGCTCTCACATTGAGATGTTTTAGTTCATATTATTAATTTTAAGGCCAACCAAAGAAGAAATAGTTTCCAAACATTAATGTAAGCTAAGAATGATTTTTTTAGACTTATTCACATCTGGCACATCAAAATCAATAACTAAATGTTTTGAATCTACACTCAATCAAAACTTAAGTGTAGATCAGAACAAATCTCCCCAGCTAATCATAGAACCTCAATTTTTTTTAGTTTAAGTTATGACCGAGTTCAGACATAGTCGAAAAGAAGTAGAATAGAAAAAGTGATTAGTCAAGATGTCTGGTTCTAAATTCCATTTTTGCACATTTGGCTCTTTGCTAATATTGTTATCCCAACTTACCTTCAAACGCCTCTGTTTTGCTACGTAAGCATCTTTAAGCTCCGGGTTCTGCTCAGCCAGTTTTGCCAGCTTCGTCTGCGTGTTTCCAATCTGTGCTGCCAACAACAAACAGCCACAAGCATCATAAGGTGTACTTCAGTGTGCAATCAGTTATTTTTATGAAAAGATTATGCTGATGGAAGGCTCTAGTATTCACGCACAACGAGCCCTTAATGGTGCCTTTGAAATGTTCCTTTTTACAGGTAATTAAAAAATACTAGCAAATATAGAGCAATCTGGCTGCAGTAAAAATTAGCATGTTTGGAGGAGGCAAGGTAAAGCTTTCTGATTAAAGAATATTGTGCTGACTGTCAGTGATAGCAGTGGAAGCGTCATGTTTTGGGTTTGTTTTGCTGCCATTGGCACAGAGGCATTGCACAAAATGGAGGGAGAGGTGATTGAGCACTATCTCAGTGTTTTAACCTAGCCTCAAATCAACATCTACAAGGTTTAACATTTTATCTTGGTGATTGTTTCAATAGGACAATAATCTCAAACACCTCAAAAACAGAAAGTAAACAGTTAAAGTTAACTCTACCAGTTATCCCAAGAATATAGATCACATATCCTGTCAGAATAACACCATAAGTCTGTAACGTGCTAAGGAACCTTCAGTCAAATTTAAACAAGGATATGGATATTCCTATTACATGGTTCTAGAGGAGAGCTGACCATGTGTACATTGTACAAAAATCCATCCCAGAAAAGTCAGACTTATGCATCCACTCTTTGATTTCAAAGTTTATATGTTTTCTGTTGTATGTTTCTTTCAAGCCCTGAAAGAACACAAACAAATAAATCATTAAAAGCCACAGACAGGGACAACATTCATGTTTATGATGAATTTTGTATGTTCAATTTTGACTTAAAGATATCAGTTTTACTCTCAGTCTTTCTGAAATGTTATCAAATAACTTTTTCCCTTGACCCTTTAAATTAATAAGGATTGCAAAAATGTAAATTGCACAGAAAATTAAAAGGAATTGTACAATACAGGATGCAATATATGTAGACAGAGAAATAACAAAAATAAGCAGCAGGAGTTTTGGGCAACCAATGTAATATCCAAGTAAGGAATAACAAATGGCACCTATAGGGTCTAAACCTTAAACTGCTCTGCATCTCGGGTTGCCTTACTTCGTATCGATGCAGCGGCATATGCAGGGATGTGGGAGTCAGCAGTGATCTCAGGATGAAGTATACAGCCGTGCGTGTATGCATCCATGGGCAACGAGTCTAGCAGCTCCCTGTAGTGCTGCACTCTGAGATAGTACCTGCTGCTCTCCTCAGGAACCAGCCTGGGCGTTCCCTCTGGAGACACACAGGCCAAGGAAACAGTAAAAATATGGACATCAAAACAGACTTTAAGAAAAGCCGACATGTTAACACAACAGATATTCAGTCATGAAGCAAAAATCTCTCGTGATTGTTAATATACTGAAGGAAAATTAAGTACATCCTACGATTTCAAAGCTGCCCATTCTGGTCCAAATAATTCATACTTATTCAGCCTTACTAATCTGAACTTAAACATTTGACATGTTCTTAGACAGGCCTTTAGAAGACATGTGTGCAAAAAGGGCAGTTTACAAATGCAATGATGGTATGCTGACAATTGACGATGGTATATTGAAAAGATTCAATGATTAATTATTTTCAAGTTTCAACTTAAGTAATCTCATACTTGCCTGATTTTTTTCATTTGCAGTGCAGAATCTTAAGAGCACGTGGATGAATGCAAACCAAGACAAACATTAAAAGCAAATAAAAAAAACACACACACATGCAGTTTTGAACAAAACTGAACAGAAAAGTGAAAAGTAGACAAATGAACTAAAAGAAGCCAAATATTCTAACACCAGATGCCTTGCTGCTCTCTTTTTCAAACTTATCAGAAAACTACTAAATTAGTAAACCTGGGCATAATTTAATCTTATTAATTAGGCCAAATGCTAAAAAGTTTAAGCGGTATGATTATTATTATTATTATTTTATTTTTTATGTTTTTGCAAAGTAATGTAGTCTTACCATAGCTAAAGTTATCCTCCAGATAATCTATGATCTGTGTTGGATCACAGATGACTTTATCGTTGTGGACCAGAACCGGCACCTCGCCCGCGGGGTTCAGACGCATAAACCACGGCTCGTTGTGTTCACTGAGAGGAAGGCTCACATCATACTCCTCACAGCGCAAACCTTTCTCTGCTATGGCCAGACGCACCTAAATGATAAATGTAAGGGTCAGTAGAGATCTAGGGTCAGCAGAGCCCTTCTCTTTTCATACACCTGAAATAATTTAGTCCAATATGCAACGATTTTAATTAATAAATGTCGCAAAAATACAACTTTGTCCTTTTAATAATGTTTCAAAAATAATTTCGACCCGCGTTGTTCCAGTTTTCATTGCTGCAGCTGTGAATAAATCTATATCAGGGAGCTGTCCACTGACATTTGGTGCTGAAGCTTGATGACACCTACTCACCTTCTGAGAATTGAAGGACTGGGTCCAGTGATACAGCGTTAGTTTTGAGTCATTGTTACGCAACTCTGTGCCACCCTGTTGTTGCGTCTCCTCTTCTGAGCTGGCCTGTATAAGAGCTGCTTTCTCATCTTGGGTTTCAGAGCCGTTTTCCGACGCCATTTTATCTGTTAGTCTTACGAGGGGACAAGAGGATAAGTATTCGCCACGTCAAGGTTCACATTGTTACACCCCCTGCTGGCCAGGCGTGGAACTTGGAATAAAAAGAACACATTTTGTTTTACTTTAATTTTACTCCAGTAAGTAAGTAAGCACCAGCTCAAGTCATTGAGATCAAGGGTACTCTTTAACCTTTTTTTTTGTATTTATAAGTGAACAGAATGCAATTTTACATTGCAAAACTCAAATTTCAGCCATATTACAAATTTTAACAGTATCTGATTCGTTATTGTTCTTCGATCTTGTCCACCAGTGACAGCCAACGAACAGCCAAAAACGTCTCCAGACGAGGCTTGCTTTTCTTAACTGATTTGTTGTTGTTGTTGTTGTTGTTGTTCTGTAATTGACATACAACAAAAGGGGAAAATGCATCACAAACTAATACACACATCTTAAATGTTTCTGTAATGGAAATATAACAGAAAGAAAAATAAACACTTGCAAAGTCGAAAGTTTTCCTAGGCATTTAAAGCACATTCAATGTTCATGAGATGTTTTTTGTTGATTAGGTTACCGGAGAAAAATGCCTCAGAGATAGTTTGCTCCCCACAGCGCTCACTCGGTCATGTTTCTGCTTGAGCAATATGACAAAGATCGTTTGCAACAAGTGTCACGCTCAAATCAAATTGAATCCACAACATTGCATGTATTTTATGGGGGATTTATTTAACAAACTGGGCAGAAGAAAATTTGCATTAAACAGTGATTTATTCTTTTTTAAAACAACAAAAATCTGAACAGTGCGATCTGTATTTTGTGTTTCTTCCCAAAGATATTGTTTTTTAATAGTTTTTAATCATTTATATCCAATAACAATCATTTTACAGCAGAGGGCGCCATATTCCTTTTCTTCTCGATGGCAGTCATCTTGGGCTTTATCAGGCCTACAAAATACTAAATAATTGAGTTGATGGATCCACCTAATTAAAGTTGCCAGTATGATTTCCTTTGATTTTATTTTTGAGTCCCGTTGAAATTGTAATAGATTTAATACCATCAAGCCTTTTTTTTAAGAATGCGCTCTGCTTAGTGCTGTCATCACAATGATACACTCCTATTGTATATTTTTGTACTAGTCCAAAAAAAAAAAAAAAAAGCTATAATCTCATCATTGATAATTACGGTTAAACGCGTTTGTTGGGCGTGCAGCTACTGTCGACATTTACACCTGTGGCCTGCAAGGCGCGTCTTTCAAATGTGACACAAATATAGAGGTGCCTTATTTTGGTAGGGCTGAGGCGTCAAGGCTCTTCAGCCAGGGGTGGTAGCGCGACAGGCAGAGATGAGAGTGGGAGGTCCTCTGTGGCGTGACGTCGCGATTGGCCCGGTGCCTTTTTCTTCAGCAGGGTCTCCATACCTCTCTCTCTCTCTCTGTGATCAGTGGGCGAGAGGGGGGAGACGAGCAACACACAGCGGAGAATCCGGGTGTGCGCCTCCGGTAAATGACTCCCACCATTCATACCTTTACTCTTGCCATTACGCATGCCATTTGTATTACATATCGGTGTCTGGGTTTTCTCATCCTCTCTGATTTCTCGCTCCTCTCTAGTCATCATCATTATCATCATCCTGCTTGCCATCGTCCTTTTCCATCACAGCGCCAGTTCTGGAACAGCCCACTTCGGTCCTGGAGACGCCCGAGTCTGCAGTAGCAGCAGCAGCAGCAGCAGCAGCAGCAACAGCAGCGCGATCTGCGTTTTTCCCTCCCCAGCCTTTTATCTGAATGACGGGCGGAAGGTTTGACTTCGACGACGGTGGTACTTACTGCGGGGGGTGGGAGGATGGCAAAGCCCACGGGCACGGCATCTGCACCGGACCCAAGGGCCAGGGCGAATACGCCGGGTCCTGGTCGCACGGCTTCGAGATCGTAGGGGTGTACACCTGGCCAAGCGGGAATACCTACAAGGGCTACTGGTCCCAGGGGAAGCGGCACGGGCTCGGCGTGGAGAATAAAGGCAGGTGGATCTATCGAGGAGAGTGGAGTCACGGCTTTAAGGGTCGCTACGGGGTCCGGCAAAGCCACAACACACCTGCCAGATACGAAGGGACCTGGAGTAACGGGCTGCAGGATGGATATGGGGTCGAAACGTACGGCGATGGCGGTAAGAACCCACAAGCCTCCTTGTGGCTTTAACACATCATGTGTTCTGCAGCTTGTGTGTAGGTTGCTCAGACTCAAACCAAGAGAAGTTGTAATAGGCTACATGTTTGTGTAAATCTTCATCGGATGTGAGCTGAGATTGCGCGCTTCACTCTGCGGCCAAGAGCAAAATCCGCTCCTATGCCCCCCATGAGTTTTTAAACTCATGTCTTTTGCGGCCTCCTTTAAAAAAAAAATAGAAGTGCATCTCATTTGGCAACTACCGGTTGCTCCTCGCAGGCAGTGGGAGGAGTGAGACTCCTCTTCAGTGGCACCATGCCTGATGAAGATGGAGATTGGACATCAAAGCAAATCAGCCCACTTAAAGCATAGTCTGAATATAAATGGTCTCCCTGTTATTCTCTTATTGAATATTCTATGTGGAACCATATCCCCAGCCAGCATGTACTTATGGGGCCCCATATTGACTCTGCTTAGGCTGAACTGGTATAATTTTCAGGGACTCAGAATGGGTTTCTTCTATGAGAAAGCATTTTGAACCTTTTGTAGATCTCTAAAATATACTTAGAAAATCAGCTGATTTAGCCAATGTATGTAGTATAATCTCTGTGGGTGCCACTTTTTACCTGTTCAGTTGACCTATATGAAATCTGTTTAAGAAATCAACTGTAGGTCATAAATGATCCACAGTTAATTCTGCTTGAGGCCCATTTATAAGTCAATTTCCTTCCAGTACAGGCCCCATATGGGAACGTTGGTTGGGGTTTTGGGAACACCCTTGTCTTATGGGGTCTGTTTGGGCCTAAGCTTAATTCAGTTTGAGGGCTGACTTCCAGCCAAATCCACAGTAATTATTACAGATTTGAGAGCTGAGCAAGCCCAAGGTATAAGAAAACTAACCAGCTGTTGAAGATCGCCCAAACTAACAAGATGCCCCCTAGAGGTCATAAATCCAGATTACAAATCTAAAAGAATGCCAAAAAATATATTAATTTATTATGTGAAACAAGTGCATTGGAGAAGGATGGTGTAAAGCCCATAAAAAATTAAACTCATGCATATTGAGTAATTTGTAAAATTAAACACACCATGTTTTGAACTCTGTTGAGTGGGTTTTAAACTTCACCTCTCTACAAAAAATAACCGAGTTGCACTGCACACATGAAGGCAAGCTAAAATTAGCATCCTAGACATGGACAAGTTGCTGCTTTCAACATACACCAAGGTTATGAAAAGTAAAATATGTTACAGTTTTCTTAATGTAATGCCAAAGTACCATAAGAATATGGTACTTTACTTTTTTGTATGTACAGTACAGACCAAAAGTTTGGACACACCTTCTAATTCAATGGGTTTTCTTTATTTTCATGACTATTTATAAGGTAAGAAATCCCACTTATTAACCTGACAGGGCACAACTATGAAGTGAAAACCATTTCAGGTGACTACCTCTTGAAGCTCATCAAGAAAATGCAGAGTGTGTGCAAAGCAGTAATCACAGCAAAAGGTTGCTACATTGAAGAAACTAGAATATAAGGGGTATTTTCAGTTGTTTTGCACTTTTTTGTTTAGTGCATATTTCCACATGTGTTATTCATAGTTTTGATGCCTTCAGTGTGAATCTACAATGTCAATAGTCATGAAAATAAAGGAAACTCATTGAATTAAAAGGTGTGTCCAAACTTTTGGTCTGTACTGTAAATGAAACTAATCAAATCATAATTAAATTATATAATTATTATATTTTATTTTCTTCAAGATTTTTATACTGTGGGACAATGAGAATCATTTACAAGCAGCACACCTGTGGTTAAGACAAAAAACAATTCATGTACATATACCATCAGGTTTGACAACATATATAATGTTTAGTGTATAATCCATGAGTAAATACCTCTCATACACTAGACGACTGTCATTTTCTTACTAAATACAGCGTCTTCTTAGTATTGTTACTTATCATTTTTTTTCTCGCTGTGAGACATCCAAGACACTGGAGGATTTGTTATCTACTCTTAAGTAAGGCCTCATGGTGCAGAATAAATGCTTTACATATGATTGTTGCAGATTGCTGGGCTCGGTAAATCAGCTGATCCTAGAGGATCTACTCAACATCTGGCTGTCTGACCCTGTTGCATCCTGATAACTTGATCTGCAGGGTTACCAAATTGGACTGCAGTGCGGAGCCAGCCTGTTAATCACACTGTTTATCCATCTAAATTCCCGCTCAGGCCAGTGTAGCTTTTCTTCCCCCCTTTTTTGTTAATATGTGACCATAGCAGCTTATTTCATTGTGTTGCGAAATGAGATTGGCGCAGCGTATTAATTAGGATCAGGATTGTAATGTGATGCTTTGAAGAAGCTACAGAAGACCTGCACATGCTCAGCAGCGCTGAATAGGAATAATAAAGTATTCCTCTTATTATGTGACTCATAGCAATTCCCTGTCGTCACAGGCAAGCAGAAGTGAATTTGCGTATCGTCAGTGAGGAGAGTTAGTCGCTGCCTGAAAACATAATCCTACCCAAGTGATTCTTGTTTATACCAAGTGATTCACAGAATCTGATGGTCTTCAATTAAGCCTTTGATTCAGTTAGCTGTGTTTACCATCACCTGATCTAAAAAAAGAGAAAACATTTCATTAACTATATACTGTATGTAGGTTGGACCCCAAAGCAAGGATCCTTTAAATTACTGTATGAGTAAGTGTATTCATTTCAGGACCTTTGTGAAGTCCATTAATTTCTGCCAGAATGCCTTACATTCTCACTTTCAGAACGTACTCCAAGTCTTATCCTGAACTGACGGGTAGCGCAAAGAGATTCTTAGAAGTAGAGGAGCAGATTTTGTTTGTCCAATTACCACTATTAAATTTCCTTCCTCACTATGCCAACACATGTTTAAATAAATTACATTAGTTTTCTCAAACAGTTCCCAATCTTGACCACCAAAAATTCGATTTCTGTAAAATGCCAACGTATCGTTCTTATTTCCAACCATTTTCACATAGTAGATGTGACATAAGTGAAATATCTAGAGCTTATTAGCGGAAATGGATTTTGTTGAAGAATGAATAGTAAAACCTTAGGGAACCACAGCAACTCACTGATTTATGTCTACATGTTTCCCAGGAACCTATCAAGGCCAATGGATGGGTGGGATGCGTCATGGTTATGGCGTCCGTCAGAGTGTTCCCTATGGCATGGCCACCGTCATCCGTTCCCCGCTTCGTACATCCATGGCCTCTCTGCGCTCTGAGCAGAGCAACGGTGCAGTCCTCCATGACCTCTCCTCCCCTGTGGACACGCCGACGGGCACTCGCGGTGGTTTCGTCCTCAACTTCCACTCAGACAGCGAGGTCGTCACCGGCAAGAAGAAGGGCCTGTTCCGCCGGGGTTCGCTTTTTGGCAGCCTTAGGCAGTTGCGCAAGTCTGACTCTCGGACCTCTATCTCCAGCAAACGCAGCTCCGCAAGGAGCGATGCCACCATGAGCCGAATCAGTTCCAGCGATGCCAACTCCACCATATCAATCGGTGATGGCGAGCTGCCAGACGAGGACCTACCTCTGGAGGACCACGTGGATGCGACCACGACTGAGACCTACATGGGGGAGTGGAAGAATGACAAGCGTAATGGATTTGGTGTTTCGGAGAGATCCAACGGGATGAAATATGAAGGAGAGTGGCTTAACAACAAGCGTCATGGCTATGGGTGCACTGTTTTCCCAGACAGCACCAAAGAAGAAGGGAAGTACAAAAATAATGTGCTGGTGCGTGGAATAAGAAAGCAGTTGATTCCTCTTAAGAATCCCAAAACCAAAGAGAAGGTAGATCGCGCTGTGGAGGGGGCACAGCGGGCTGCAGCCATTGCGAGGAGTAAGGTGGAAATAGCCGCTTCCAGGTACTGTGATGTTTATGTGTATGTGTGTTTTCATTCATCCTCCTGTATATGCATGTATGTGTGCACTGTTTAAACAGACAACAAATACAGGAGAACACCCTGAGTCGGGTATTTATAAATTGAAGGCTCTGAGTTGTCTAGTGACCTGTTGTCCAACCTTTATACAACAGGTATAAAAATCAAGGATTTTGTGTTGCCAGGGCAATAGTCCCTGGAAAAAGGTTCTGCTTCTATTCTCTGCACAAGTTTTTCATTCCCAGGGGAAGAGGTCGGGCGTCTTTGTTTGCATTGTATGCATGATTTGTGTGTCGGAGAGTTCACGTGTGTGAGCTGTATGACCCATAGCTGTGCCCACGCCAAGTATTGCTCTGATGTGGCATCTGCTCTTTAACAGGTGAATGTGATGTGACCTTTTCATCCAGAGTCCCCCCTACCACCGATCTCCACCACCACGCTGGGGCTCACAGCATTGCTTTGACATCTTCTGCTTTCATTGCATCAGGGAATTGTATGAGTGATGACTTAGGGAGCGAGTACAAGCTGGGAAAAGGGTTTTATGCAATCAGGCATGGCTGATTTTGTTCCTGCTCTCCGAAGGGGGGCACATAAATTTGCATGCATAAACATATCAACGACAATTTATGAAATTCAGAAGCTCAGATGTGTGAGTGTAGTTTAAACACATGGTTAAATCACAGCACAATAACTGATCATTTGTTGTTCATCCTCACGACAACCGTAGCAACATGTGTGAAGCTAACAAGACTTAGATCTTTCTTGGACTGCTTAAAATGTTTCAACATTTTATCTGTGAACATATTGTATCCCCCTTTAAAACTTAAAAAAAGGAATTGAGCTGTTCCCTTACAGGTAAAGTTCTTACATATATTTGGCTTATTGTCTATGTCTGCAAAAGTTTGTGCCATGTGACTTAAGTAGGCTGCTTCATGAAACAATCTACAATTTTGGATATGCTGATGTCCTGTCATCATCTTCATGTATGTAATATAAATGTGCAGCTTTTATTGTTTTATTATTTCGTTTTCAGGGTGGAATAAGCAAACCTTTTTTGGTCTACACAAAAATCAGTATTGTGAGTACATGCACAATTATGTCCCACTAATATGTAGATAAATGTGCCTTAGCAAACGGAAGCCATCACTAAGGTCCTAGCATGATTGGCCACTCTTCTTACCAGATTTGGTTTATTTTCATTGGTTGGTTTCCTGGATGCCAAGGGCCAAGTACTTGTTTACTTGGTCTTTATATTCTAACTCTGTACGGATAAGAAAAAATCAGTTGTAATTCTTATTCTTTTAAGCATTTTTTAAAACCCCGGGTAAAAGAAGAGTTCAAATTCAAATAATTGAAACCCTCAAATTAAGAAGGCGAAGGAGAATGTAAGCATCTCATTGAACCCAACTTTTTTGTTTTTCTGTCATAGTTCAAATAGTTTTTTCAAAAACAATAAGAGCCTTGTTTTGTTATGAATCACTAAGAGCCTTGTTAGAGTACTCTAGATATGTTTATTCTGCCTTTAGGAGTTTGTAATCTTTGAGCAAAGCTAGTCACGTCAGTAAAGAAAGCAGACATGGCACTTTGATGCATTTAGTTTTGACAACATAGGAATTTAAAGAAGCACACACATCAACTTGTTAGGCAGAAGTTTGCTGAAGATTCTACCTAGGATTTCACTGACAGTTATTGGAAAAGCAAAGCTGTTTCAGTCAGGCATATGGTTCACAGGTTTTCTGCAAAACATTTAAGATTGGCTTTAAGTAACAGTTTTAAAAGACAAAACTGCACTATAATAGCAGAGACTTTGAATACAAGGTATTTATGATAGTATATAATTGTTATTCTAAGAAGAATATGCTTATTTGAGTTCAAACATGTAAAAAAAACACAAGGCTGACTGGACATGTTTAATGCAAAATGTCTTCATTCCTATTTTGTCAACAAAAGAACCTGCATTATGGTGAGACTTCATGCATGTCAGTGAAGGCCACTGGGCTTGAAATAATCATACTGAGAATAGAGAAAAATGGCGGATGCTTTTAAAGCAAGAGACATCTGATCTCCTCTTTGGTTGTTTACACAGGGAATCGACAGGAAAAGGATTCAGTTTGTACAAAGTGTTTATATCAGACAGCAAGGTTCCCTCTGCTGAACTGAGTGATCAAATTACAGTCTGCATCATGCACTGAAGTCTTCAAACTATCTGCCTCCTTTCAAGATATTTTTTAAGAGCATATTTGTGTTCTGAACTCCACAGAACGGCGAGTTGTAAGCACGTTATGTAAGTCTAGTTGTACAGTACAGTGCACTGTGAAAGATGCACTCGTATTGATCTGGTCCTAGTCACATGACTCTCTGTCTTTGATTGTGCAGCGTTCCCAGAGGACGCAGAGGGAAGCATGCGAGCTGAGGGAGATGTCGGAGAGTAAAATGGATTAAATCGTACGGGTTCTAATAGAGCACGACTAGGGAAGCTGCATGTTTGCTGAGCTGATGGTTTCTGAAGAGGAGGGCTGAAGTGATGGAGGATCATGAGGGGGAGACAAGGGGCATGGAGAGTAACACTCCCCTGTGGTTTTACAGTAGAGAGGAGCTATCCCATCCGCCTCTGGGATGGAGCTGATGACCTCATGCTTGGGATGAGCTAATCAATAGAGAGCCAGTGTGATGCAGTGGAGTGAAGTTCTCTGTCTCTCATTCACAGTTATTGTGCCCACCTATCTTTGCAAAATGGACACTTTCACTAAGTCCGCGGCGAGTGCGTGTGTGGGCGTGTGTTTGTGTGGCTTGGTTAAATGAGGCCTGGGAACCGAGATAAGTGACCAGGCGGCTGAAAGGTTCACAGACTCATGAAGCTTCTCCCATGAATCGTTTTTTGTTACAGCTCAGCAGTTTAGGTATCTTGGTAACTCAGCAGTTTTGCTGTATGTACACACAGAGTGTGCATGGTACTGTGTGATCGCCTTTGTTATCTCAGCTTCCTATATAAATCTCCTCTGAATGTGTACAAAGACCAGATGTTTAAATGACTACCCAGGTGCATGTCAATCAATCAGAATGACATCAACATTTTAATAAGATTTTTTACACAAAAAGAAATGTATCTAGCTAATGTCAATAGCTTACAATTAGTGAAAACTTCAAATTATTATTTTTTTTTTTTTAGAAAAAAACACTTTTAATGTTTTATGGTCATTTTATGACCAACCCACAAAGAGAGCACAATTGACTCAACAGTTTTCCAGCATAGAGCCCTTAAGAAAGAGAAGTTAGTTCCTAAAGAAGCGATGTGCTGTGTTCAAGTATAGTAATGGCAAGGTGAGTAGAAGATAAAAATGGGGGAGGGAAAATGTGCAGAGGCAAATGTCTTGAGAGGAGAAATAATTCACAAAACAAATTAGACGAGCTAAAGATGGCTGCTATTTAAGCAACCTGGCCTGAACCAAGTCATAGGATGAAAGTCTCCTTGCCACATCGTTGTAGTGATTCATGCTAAATAAGCCCCAACAAAGTATTTAGTTCAGTACATAAAACACTTTCCAGTGGGCTGAAATTTCTGTTTTGTAAATTCTCTTTTTTTGTCTTCTGTTCTTATTGTCTAAAATACTGAATTTCACATTTTCTTTTTCTGTAAGCCATGATTTTTAAAATCAACAAAAAATCCCATTTTTTGTATTAAACAGTGATTTGACTAATATCAAGAGGTGTTGTATTGATTTCTTGAGATTAGAGTTGCAGAACACATCAAATTATTCTTTTCAGTTCACTCTGTGATTGCCATTAGTTACTATAACCTATTTTATTGGAGTGAAAACCTAACTGGGCATTCAGGGTCAAGTCTATTGAGTGAAATCAACCTAATCCTGGATTGATCCATATTTGGACTTTGCAAAATAAACCCAAATTGGGTTGTTTTTTAACTGAGAGATTTTAAAGTCCTTTGTGAGATGATTTAGAATTTGCAGCCCCTGACTAATCACACTAGAAGGGTTTTTTGCTGTCACCGCTATCAGATTTCACAATCACATCATTCACTAATCAAAGATTTGCATTAGTTTTGTGGTTTGGAAAAGGACTGTAATAAAACGTTATCAAACTATAATAAAATGGTGCATTGAAAATGTATGTGAATAGTTTTTTTAAATAAAATAAATTATTTCTAAAATATTTTTTATTATTTTTAACATACGCGCCTTACTCTTAAGGATCTTAAGCAATAGGTAAACCATGTAAAATTGCTCATGTTTGACCAGTATACAATTTCTCGAATGGGAAGTTCAAATGTTGCACTAACAGAATTGCTAGCTAGCCTACAATGCATAGATATTTTTTTCTTATAGCACTTGAAGAACATTCTTGTCTTCTCCGTATATTTATCACATTTTATTTTTCCACCAACTGCCCAAAACCTTCTATGTAAATTTTAAAAAATTAAAAGGGGTTTTGGTGCTTCTTTAGTAGTAATTTGTCCAAATAACGTCAACAAATAGATAGCAATTAACAAGACAAACATTCTCAAGAGAAGAAATATCTTGATTGTTGAATTTAAGTAGTGGGAAAATGTTGGGTCAAAATTCTCAGTGACCAAAGAAATTCTGTAAAACAGTAAGTTAATCTCCTTTCCAATACTTCCCTTTACATAAGAAAGTAGTGAAGTGTTTTAGGTACACATGCACCTCTATCTAGATACATTCACTTATTCAGAGCCCAGCTATTTCCACTCATGAACCCCTCACATACATATACACTGAGATGCAAACAGCCTGCTACACAAACACATACAGAGTATATGCACTGTGTGTGCCTCTGCTAGTGTATCAGCACTGAGCGCTGCCTAAATAAGGCAAGGCATCAGTTGGCTTATCAGCACCAGCCAGAAATATATACCCATCCCAACACTGATATAGCCCCCCGACACTACCATCTCTCCTGAAGGCGTGTGCACGTGTGTCGGCGTGTGTGCGAATGTTTAAAAATGTGAGAAAATGATTAAAAGGGAACGGGCAAATCTTTCTGAGTGTGTAGATGTGAAAATATGTGTGGAATGTGTTTGTGTCCGGGGTGTTTGTTCATCACCTGCTGTGCGAGGTGACCTCAGCCACACACCACCCGCTCCTTTTTTGGGGAAAGTTATTCAACAACACGTGAGTAGAATCATTCCAGCCCTACGTACAATATCAACTGTCCCACAACAACAGGGGCTCCTTCTGGAGCAGCTGTAAAGTCGAATATTTTGAAATAACCAATGTTCTGTTTGTAATCATGTCTTTTTGAAGCCCACTTAATGTCATGTTTCAATAAAAGACATTTACAGTAGCAAAACAATATAAATCACATATAGAGCCTAGAGGTATGAAGAACCGTCCTATTATGACGGAGTGTTTTAACATCAGAATCAAACACACAGACGTACACATATAAAATAACTATCCAAATAGGGTTCGTATATTAATATTTATTACCAGGGTCAGTGCCAGCTACTACATATGACAGAGCTATAAATAAACCTGCTGATGCAACAACACATTTCATCATAAGTTAGTTGAGCGGTTTTTAAATGACCCACTGTGCAATCAAATTACACTGTGAAATTCAGTCTACTGTACCTAACTGCATTACTATTATATGAAGTCATAACTAACAGTCATATGGCAGTGGAAGCAGTTAAATAAATTATGTAAGAGCTATCTCATTATTAATTAGGAGCTTTTACATGTATACATTTAAAGCCGTCTCCATATTTATTGGTGCCTCTGTTAAATAAGTTTCAAATGATGCATTTATTCA